>NC_085141.1:75655917-75968610 GCF_024139115.2 Armigeres subalbatus | reverse complement strand
CGTAATGAATGTTGTCGCATTGACATGATTGATCAATTATTTGAAATGAATCGGCAGAATGAGCATGTTCCGGAGGCGGTACAGTAGTACTTTCTCTTTTATTGCTTTGATGGATACGGTATTTGCTCTTGAACCCCAAATACCTAGAAGGTAGTTTGCAGTTGTCCCGCACTTAAAATTTAAAATTGTAAAAAATTTAAGTTGAATCGTTTCCATTCTTACTGCTCCGAAAAGTTTCATATTTGTGAAACTTTAGATTTGCCGTTCACCAAATAAAATTCTCGGGGTCTAATTTTTGACTGTTTTGAACCTTAATTATTCCTGGATTTTACGTTGAGTGAGGATTGTCTTGAAATCAACACTGTCACTATTTGCGTGATAAAACATTGTTCAAAAATTTCAAAATTTTATTTCTCAGACTCAGATAAGCACCTGTCGTTCTCCGATATTGACTTTTTCTTATTACCTTCATTTAGTTTGTGCTTTGTCCAATCCAAATAAAATAGCCATAAATGACGACCAGAATTCTACCTCGTTGTCTCCTCAGCCCACTATATGACAGGCTGAATTATGTGGATATTTAGGATGTGCTGTAAGCTACCCAGTTTTCTGTACATGTACTACTAGAGATACACACAATAGTAAACAGAGGTTCATACTGAGGTTCATGGCTCTTGTTCTTCTTACTTGCTTTCTCTTTGAATGAGGGGTGATAAGGGAGGACAATTTTTCGCATCGTGCTCGTTCCACATTTATCGATATTCCCACAGGATGACGATCGCTCCCAGCAAGGGAATGGCTTTCAGCAAAAGGAAAATCTCTTTTTTGGTGCCGTTCACCTGCTCGCAAGACATGTTTGCTCCGTGCTGCGATTATCGAAAAATCTGTCAACGTTCGTGAAGAAAGGTACGTGCATTTATTGATAACTGACATGTTGCGAAAATAAAGACTTATTTAACAATGTTTTAATATGACTCTGGGGGATTCGCTGACGAAGAGTTTCTTTGAAGATTGAAAAAAGAAAGTAGGGGGAAAGATGGCTTTGGCAGGTTTTGTTCTATTATTGGCAGGGGGGTTTTTGTCGACCAAATTTTATGAAATTTGGCCACAATATTCTTTGATATGCAAAGAATGTTTAGGCCAAATTTGAGCCTAGTCAGTCATAAAAAACCCCCTGCCAATAATAGAACAAAACCTGCCAAAGCCGTCATTCCCCCTATTACATTTTCTTGATTGATTTATTGCCCGTTTGATGAGATTGACAGGGTTTTGAGCTGAAATTTGCTTTAAAGATTAAGAAGAAACGCTTCCAAATCTAAACTGAGGAGTGAATCGAAAAGTACCTTCGGCCATTCATAGCTATGATGCAAAACAATAACACATGCACCCACTAAGGCCATCGTCGCTCGACGTGTCATGCAATTTGTTAACTTATCAAACTCCAGTTTTCGGTGGTGTTGCGTCCACCACAATTTAATTAGAAAAATATAACTACACCAAATTGTAAGTTCTTTGAGCACTTTTCACCATTCACACCACTCCTACTCTGCACATGTAGCATTAGCTTTAGCATTAGCATTGAGCAATTCGCACAAATTCGTAGGTGGTACAAGCCAAGACTATTGTATGACAGTAGCATCACTTTCATCCGTTACCACAGATATTGATTTGGGACTAATAATATCTCTTAGATGGAAGCAATGCACTCTTCAATAGTCGAGATCTGTTCTGGCCACGTCCTTGCGAATGCTGAGGAAGGGGAAGGATGGTTAGTTGGACACCTACTTAAGAAAGATGCAGAGAACTCTACGACCTCTCATATGCAGTCTTCAAAAGTTCCTTTGCAATTCGTTGCATTGATGCAAAATCGAAGGAGCAGGAGAATTAAGGTCACTCCGGACGGAATCCAAGATTTAAAGTGCTCGCGTTTTCGAGGGCACACCACTCGATACGGAAGCAACGCACAACTGTCATTTTTATTATTTCACGCATGCTGCGACGCAGCAAAGCTAAATTAACAAAAATGACAGTTGTGCGCCGCCTCTGAATCGAGCGGTGTGCCCCCGAAAACACGAGCACTTTTATTCTTGGATTCCGTCAGGAGTGACCTTAATGCTCCCTATTTGTCAAGTGATCATTGCTTTGATGCATTTGCATCATTTTGGAAAATACTGCATCATTGAATTGAATCCTTTCATTGGATTCTAGGCAAAGGCAAACACGTGGTGCGTATTATTAGTAACCAGTTTGCTTTCCACTTCGTTGTTACGCCGCGAAGACGATTGTTGTTAGCAACTGGATGTTGTGTCATATTTTGCTTTTGTAGTAAGAGCTGAGCAGAATGGATACGTTTGCGTGCGTTTTGACAGTTTTGCCATGGGGAAACTGTCAAAACGCACGCAAACGTATTCATTTTGCTCCGCTCTGTAGGAATAACATTTGAAATTCATACGGTTGTAGAAGCAAAATGAGAAGTTCGAAGATCAAAAATTCAATCAATTGTTTTGAGAAATGAATTTACCTACTTATTTTACATTACACCCGATTTTGTTTTTACATGGATTTTTTTTACACGGCCGTGTAAAAAAATCCCATACAAAATGTTTGCAAAGTTGTTACATTTTGCATAATTCGTCGAGAAATCGTAAAACTTTTTTTACACGGATTTTCGAATTTTTAACTGAAAACTTTTTTTACACGGAACGCATCCCCCGTGTAAAAAAAGAATCGGGTGTATATGACGCTTCCATATGTGCTGCTGGTGCTTCCGATATTATTTTCCCGAATATAAACATATTTAGTACATCAGGTGCCGACTAGCATTTCAAACCAGTCAAACATAATTTCATTCCATTACTTTCCACTCGAACTACCCGTTTTTCATGAATTTGCGTAAGCTAGAAGTCAGCTAGAAATTTTGTTCGTCAAAATAAACATACCCTCATTCGACACAGCATAACCATGTGTGTCCTAACACTCGATTCATATCCATATAATAAAGTATAAAAAACTCAAGAGATTGACACAATTGAATTCTGACACCACTAGCCATATAACCACATAGCCACCTTTGAGTTCCAAGCTTTCAAAGGGCAATTTGATCACAATTCGGTAGATCATCGCCTGAAATGATTTGAATCAATTATGCGATATTTTCAATCTAGTCTGCAAAGGAGCAATTGACACCGAGGATGTAAATTTATCGCAATTTGAATCATTTTTTCAAAGCATGCTTTTGCGAATCATTCTCAAAAGAGGATGCTCTTTGAAGACTGCTCATGTGTGCCACGGGAGATTTTGGGATTGTGTGAAAGGTTATAACAGTAGGAATCGTTTTGGTAGAACGTGAAACACAGAAAGAACTAAGATAGAAATACAAAGTAGGGAAGGGACGAGCCTGGAATTGAACCCACGGCCTCCTGCTTATAAGGCAGAAGCGGTAGCCACTAGACCACCGAGCTCGTCACCATTCTTACTCTGCACATGTACCTCACAAAATACACACAATGGAAGTAGCCCAACAGATAAACTTGAAAACTAGTTGTTTTTAAAGGCGGCTTATTGGGCCTGCGCAAACCTTCTGTCTCGTCGGAGGGCCGTCGTGTCAGGGCTGTTTAGCGTCCCACCTAACACCAGAACTTGGGCTTGTGCGCTTTGAGCGGCACACGGTCGCTTTGGCGGAGCCTACTTGCAGATACATGCAGCTTTTTATAGAGGTTTAACAGGGCCCACTGTCAAACCCCACCACATCCTAGGTAGGCGCCACAACTCGCAGATGGCCTGGGGAGGGATCGTCAAGCCCTTGGACATAGTCCCTGCTGCCCCAAGACACTTCTACATACTACACATTTCGTTGACCAGTCAGTTTGTAACCGTCTTCCCTCACAGAAAGTAGGAATACACGCAATCGTTAGAACAGTATCGAGTGAAGTGTTCCATTCATCCCCGACAAAAAATTCCTCAATGACCTCAAGGTAAAAATTAAACAACGTAAGGCCATCGTTGCGTTTGGTCTTTCTGCAGTCAAGTGAAATTTCCTCTCAAGATTATGAATTTAGTTACTAACGTTTTTACTCATCTATAAAAACAAAATTCCCTGACTTTTCCAGGTCTTTCCAGGTGTTTTACATTAATTTCCAGGTAAAAACAAACGTGCCATATATAGATTTTAGCAGCAAAATAATCAATTAAAAAACAGCAAAAAATGTTATTTGAAGAATTTTTTGGCGGCCTCACAAAACAATGTTGTAAATTACTTGAGAATTCCTCCAGGAATTCCTTCGCAAGTTTACCCAGAAATTGCTTCAGCTATTCAATAAAAATTTCTTCAGGAATCACAATCAAATTTCTCCATAGATTCCATCGGAAAATCCGCCGGATTCTAAGAATTGCTTCAGAACTTCCTCCAGGATTTAATTTGAAAATTTCTTTGCTAAAACTTCAGAAAACATATCAAGGAATTGTGGAAATTCCTTTAGAGATGCATTTGGCGATTCCTTTACATTTTTTTGAATTTCTTTAGGTGTTAAATGTCTTGTGAAAATCCTTCGGAATGGATCCATGACGTTAGGCATAATATCTTTTTTATGTCTTGGTCTTTTGGGGCATTTTATGCTTAACAACCTTTATGCCTAACGTACTCATGCCTAATGTCCTTATACCTGTTCGCATGAACAACATCTATAGTTTGTAACCAACATCTAGTTTGCTTGGATCTAGCAGCCAAGTTACCGGTACTATAAGTGTCAAACGGCCATGTTATAGCCTATTCAGATTACGCCATTTATGATCATAAATAGGGGAAGACACCCAGAAATCGCCCTCCCCCCAGTTTTCGCCCACCTATTTTAAAACCTTCATTTCTCGAAAACTAGTTGTTGAAAACAGTTACAGTTAAAGTTTTTCCATAAAAGCATCAATCAATTATGAAAAAACCTGAACTTTAACTGTTTCCAACAACTAGTTTTCGAGAAATGAAGGTTTTAAAATAGGTGGGCGAAAACTGGGGGGAGGGCGATTTCTGGGTGTCTTACCCTATCATGATAAACAACAATGTGATGCCATCCCAAGGGGTGTCTCACATTCATCGATTGCAGCGAATTTCAATCGAGATAAAGTTGATTTAATTGAATTTATGACTAGGAGTGATTGATGAATATTGCAACGCACCTTTTGCCGGTTTGACAAAACTAATCCTGTAAATGTTATCCAAGAAAACATTGGTTTTGTACGTTACCAACGACATTATTTTAGTTGTGTATTTATTTTCCAACCAACAGAGGAATTATCAAAGTTTCTAAATTTATAATCACACCAATCGCAAATATTCTATTAATATTTTTCATTTTAGGGTATATTGAATTCGGGATTGTCGCTAGGGATTATAAACTGGAAATCCGATTATTACCAAGGAACACCTGAATTACATAGATGGATATCTGAAGCAGGGACCAATAACGGACGGTATTGGGGTCCCTGATTTGAAATATGCTCAAGAACTGCAAAAATTCGTAATCCTCAAAGATGATGCGCGAAAAAAGCACACAATGTTTCAAATTTTATTACATTTGGATTGTTATATGTTATATTGTTAGCTTTCGGACTTCGGATTCTTACTTCCACAGCGTTGGCTCTATATATGGTGCGACAGCATTACTAGCTATGGATTCGTTTACTTTATCCAAGAAACTTGGGTACATTCTGTCTAATTGGTCTTGCATTCCGAATAATATAAAATATATTTGCTGAATCGTTTTCTGTTCTGCTACTAACCCACATCGTATAATGTTTTTTATTCGAACTTGGGAAATGTATTAGGGGAAATGACGGCTTTAGCAGGCTTTGTTCTATTATTGGCAGGGGTTTTTTTATGACTGATTATGCTCAAATTTGGTTTAAACATTCTTTGCATATCAAAGAATATTGTGGCCAATTTTCAGAAAATTCGGTCGACAAAAACCCCCCTGACATTATAGAACAAAACCTGCCAAAGCCGTCTGTTCCCCTACTATGTCTGAAACTTGATTATGCATATGTACAACATGCGATAGATTTAGTTCGGAAAAGGTATTGGAGGGTAACCGCCCCTTCAGTGGGATGTGATCCCACGACCCCAGTTCGCTAAGTTGCTTTCCCTACCTTGAGGAAAACTTTGAGGAAAACTTTAGAAAACACAGTTTTTCCGGATATTTTGCTTTTAAGAATTCTTTGGAAATTCTTCGAGAATACCTTTAGAAACACCTTTGAAAAATCCATACGGGATTCCTTCGGCTATTCTTTCAAGAATTTCTTAAGCAAAAATCCTTCACAAATCACTTTACAAATCGGGAATTTCAATTTCTTTCGTTTTGAAATTCCTCCGGGAATTCTTTTCGGTTTTTATCTTGGAAATTCCTCCAGAAATAATTTACAAAATTGCTAATCTTTCTTATGGAAACTCTTTTAGTGTTTTCTTTGAAAAATTCCTTAGAAAACTGATCCTGAAATTCCTTCGGAAGTTCCTCCAGGAATTTCTTTGAAAAATCAATACTAATTTAGTATTTTTTATTATATTCCTTAAAAATTCCGAGAGAATACTCAAAAGAATTTACAAAGCAATCCCTAATTGATTTCTCGAATAAATTTCTAGATTTCACTAAGAATAGCTTCGGAAATTCTCCAGGAAAAACGTTTTTTGCGGAACAGCGATCCATTAACGTTCACTACATTTTCAATGGATCTTTTGAGAGAATTTCACTCATTATCACCGGGTATTGAAATTTCCCTGATTATGTCAGGAATTCCCTGATAATTCCAGGTATTTTCCAGGTGGGGAGAAATTCCCTGAGAATTCCAGGTTTTCCAGGTTTTTTTCAGGTAGTAGACACCCTGGTTAGTGATGTTGATCCATGTGAATAAAGTTTTGCAGCGTCTCTCTCTGACGCACGCTTGTGATTCTGTTGCCAACAGCAGCAAAACCAAAATAAGAAGCTTGAGAAAAAATTTCACTTCCTCCATCGAGCGCTTTGAATTTGCTGCCGAATGCAACTTACTGCTGTCGCCAAGCGATAAGAATTTGAACAAAATTCAAGTCGGCTCAGCCTTCCATTGTATGAAATGGTATGAAAAGAACCGACCCTGGTAGAAACCGTGATATTGATAACAAAACATGATATTCACTTGTTTGAAATAAGAGTAAAAATAACTAGCGTAAATAACAAAATATCATAAATGCACCGAAATATCATAAAAATATCTGATTTTGCTATTAACAAGAACAAACTAATGACTCAAGATATTGATAAGTTCGTGTTAATGGCAAATCCTGATATTTTTATATTATATTTGGCGCATTTTTTTTTTGTTATTTTTGTTTGTTATTTTTACTCTTATTTCAAACAAATCAATATCATGTTTTGTCATCAATATCACGTTTTACTGTTAATGAGCCATTATCGTCTACCCGGGGATTCATTCTCCATAATGCAGCGTACTGACCAGTCAAGCAGTTCGAAGAACATTGACTCCGCCCCAATAAAATGCTTCGGTTGCTGCTTTGTTTGAACGTCGTGTGTGAAGTTGTTCGAATAACTATTTGACAGTTGGAAAACTTAAAAAGGTTTGATTTTGGTTTGAGTTGTCGGGGGCGGAGTCAAGGTTCGCCGAACATGTTTGAGCATTTGTAGTGAAGTTGCACAAACCCCCATATATTTTTTGATGGTTGGTGCTCAGGTTGGCGCTTCGGTCGTTCATGTGTGATATTTATTTTTATTCATTACCAGACTAAGGCCGGAGTGTCCTGTGCTATACATAAAAATCTTCTCCATTCAGGCCGGTCCATGGCTGCACGTCGCTAACCACGCAGTCTGCGGAGGGTCCGCAAACCGTCCCACACTGGTTCAGAAGCCCCCAAAACGTGCGTTTTTTTAGTTTTCGACCTGAAAAGTACATTCTAGAGTCATGATGTCTTCAGAAGAGTTGAAGGATATTTCTTGGGCTTTCTTTTGATAAGAAAATATTAATGATCTATCCACCTAGAAGGGCGGTATGAAATAAAAAATTTACGCAGATGTACAAAAGCAGTGGTTGTCCTCTGCAATGTTAAAAAGAATGTGAATTGGAACATTTTTTCTGAAGACACAATATTGGACAAACGGTTTTGTAACGAACTAGAGCACGTTTTGTATGGATGACCCCCAAAAATCATATTTTGAGCATAACTTTTTTGAAAATGATTTTAGCACTATGGTTTATTCTAGAAAGTTGTGCATAATGACAAAAAACATGTTTGTCTAGAAGACTACTTTGATCTATCTTGAACCCGTAGAAGGGACATTTCAGTTTTGGCTGCAAAACTAATCATTCGACGGTTAATTTTTCACGGTTTTCTATCAGGAAGTGAGGTAGGAGTATATAATGGAACATTGACGGCTTTGACCACTAGACTGGCCCAGGAAACAAAAAGTTGTCAAATTCCACGGGGCACCCCCAGGATTGTGTCTTTTGGTGAGAAAATCAATCTCTCAAAATTTTAGCTCAATCACTTGTTGCATAAGCTGGCGCATTTGATTTGAAGTTTTTATGGGGATTTCTTCTTATGACAAGTGAACTATAGTAAACTAGTTCAATAAATTTCATGCATCGAGTTTAGCGAAAGGTGTGGATGTCCCATCGTACTAAACCATTTTACGCGATTCTTACTAGCTTTTCTATAGTAACCTGAGCTAACACAAATAGATGTCCCATATCACTAGTATAGTTTTCTAGGTTATCAGAATATGTCCCGTCTTACTGATCCAAAAATTAAATCCATTGTTGTCCCAACACGCTACAGGATTTTTTTCCCTCGGGTAATGGTTATCCCAAACACGTGTTGAATGAAACACGCATTCTAGGTTCATTTATTTGTCGTTTTTTTAGACAAAACCTGGCATGGATCGCCAATAAGGAATTCCGATGGAAGCTCCAACGGAATGACCAGCCGATTAAACGGCTGGGTCACTGATGTGAGCGATTTACTTATCCGTGCGTATTCGGCGAAGGTTGATGACGAAAGAGGCCCATTGCTAGGCTACCACCACGTTGTCGAGTCCAACGGTTACTATGATTCGTTACTAACGCATGCACAAATCTAGACCAACATTTGAAAAGGGCGTTAGATCCAAAATTTATTCCTTCTGATTCTTCGACTACATATAATGCTCATGCGTATTGCGCATCTCTTGCATTGGCAACACATCCCAAGCAACATTTTAAATTTTATAATGCTTTTGAAGACCATACGCTACTCTACACGAGTGTTATAAAACCAGCATAAAACCAAAATGTTTCTAGGGATATCCCACAGTTAGTTCCACGACAGGTTCTGACATCCATATTTTTAGAGAAGCGTCATCAGCAATCAGAACGTGGTTCATTTGTGATTCTGTCCGTTCCGTAGTGACGATCAACGAGTGGCGACGAAATCATAAAGTCGAAGCCCGTTTTCGTTCGTCAGCCGGTGGGCGCTGAACTTTCCAATAGTAATGATGATTTTAAAGTCGTAGCTTGGGCATCTGAAATAAAGATTGCTTTTTGAGTAGTTCAAAAACTATTTAATTTTCTGTTAAAAATTATTTGAAGTTACTTTTTGCCTTAATAAACACAAAAATCAATAATATAGTGTTAAGGAAAAACGATATTTGTGTGTCGTCCATATAAAAGTGGCAAATGGCCGGTCCTATCAGCACCGATTATTTTTTTCAAATTGCGAAATTCAATCAATTTAGCAATTTGGTCTAATCCACCGGATTTCCAATTCATGTAATTAACCACAAACATTACACACCTGAGCTGAAAAATAATATTTCTATGAACTTTTGTTTCGTAATTGATTCTGCTCTCAATTTTTGGAAATGCGATTGGGTTCTTAATTCAAACTTTTTTGGTGAACTCATATACCCAACAGAAGGAATAGATTGCGACCTATCTGGTAGTAACGTCAGTTCAACGAAATATGATGAATGAACAAAGTATTTATGAGTCGTACAAAATTTCAAGGTCAATAGGTCAAACAGTATTGTTAGTCTAACTAAACACAACATTTAACATCCTGAATCGTCTATTATTGCATTGAGTTTGGAACGTGACATTATTGGCATGATGCCAATGGCATCTAAGCCATGACGCACTTTCTTGACGCTCAAAATGGCTTCTTCATCTAAAATGATTTTTGCAGTGAAATTATAGCCGATATTGGGAAATATTGTCATTCTTCAGATCGAGCTTCGTCACGCTGTTTTTGGAACGAACGGACACGCTTGCGACAGTGAAGCCAACTTCAATCAAGTAGTTGCTGGTTCTAAATTGATTTGAAATTGAAATTGTGACTTCTAATTATGTCCTTTACAATGATTTTGCGGCCCACATACAGGCAGCCTTGGTTAGTTTACCATCAGCAAATAGAATGATCTGGTCCTTCACAGACATTGATACAGATCTTCCATTTGTTCAAATAATCCGTCTGGGATGTGTTAACTGTATTGTTATCTGCAGTTGCATGATATATGTATGTTGACTTTTGGGGGACACAAACCAATCTTGAAATTCCAATGCATATGGTAACGGAAATCCCGGGTGTCAAGTTGTCTTGAAACTGCAACACCTCTTCACAGGGGGTCGTTAAGCTATCGTAAAGAAACGAGAAAAATGTGTTATGATTTAATATGAGCCAGCAAAGAATGCTAATATTTCCCTGTTATTTGTGGATGCTTTGGTAGACGATGTTGGCATCGTCACCATGCCTTTGTGTGCATACGTTCGGTATCTGCAGGCAGGCAAACTCTGCCGGAAAATTTCCTCGTGTGGTTTGCGCTGGAGCTGTTCGGTATTATTTTTGCTACTTCTTACATACGTTCACCCCATGCGGAGTTTTTATTCACAACATTGAACGTCCCTGACTTCGATTCTTTCTCGTATGGCGCTATGAGCTGAGGGAAAGGTGAACAAGTTGGTCATGGTTCATATAGGAGCGATGTTGTTCTTTCATCCTAGTCATTTTTTTTTTTGCTTATGAGAACAGTTTTACCTCCAATGGTACCTAGCGGGCAGTTGCTACTCAGATCAATTTGACACTTTCGAGGAAATGTGAACTGCACAGAAATGATTAAATTTGATGGAAAATATGTTCAATTTGACTTTGAGGTATTGCAAGTTCTAACAAGTAATGTGCTTTGCCGTTCCAGTCATTTTGTTTCCTCATTGAAGCACAAGTGGACCTGCCACGCACGTTATGTGTAGACGTTGTCCCGAATAGTAGGTGAAAATGCGCGTTGTGATCTGCCTATGCGAAACTTCCATACGAATCTTAATTTTATAGTTTTATTCTCCATAATTTACTGAACTTTCTTTTGGGTTTATGAGGAAATATCATTTAGACCCGTTGGAACACAAACCGAATGTATCTGCTGAAGAAATGATGTAAATCTATCTAGCCGTTTTCAAGTTATGAGGATTCGAACACAAACCATTTCATTTTTATATATACAGACGAGCGCGGCGGAATTGTTCGCTATAGAGCCTACTTCTCAGTTTTAAATCTAAAAATCTTAAAACATTGTTGATCAGCAAAACTAAAAATCACATTTTCGTGTATGGTACAACGCAGCAACCAAGAAAATAGATTACTGCTGTCGTCTGGTCCTCTTTGTTAATATTTGTGCTTCTGAATTCTCGACATATTGTTGATAAATACATATTGACATATTGTTGATAAATTTGTATTCGCTATACTCATGTGTTGCATTTGTAGTTCTCGAGCTCTAAAATCGAATGGTTAATGTCGTTTTTCGTTTGATTGGGAAAATTCCGAGATTATTTGGTCACAAAGTAGAAACATGTTCCGATAAGTAAAAATTCTAAGTTATTACGATATCTTAATGTCCCTATGAGTGATTTTCAGGCAAAAATGGGCCTTTTAGGGGAAACGATAGGTAGTGGCTGAACTTTTTACGCAAATTTAATCTCATTCGTTTTACTAAATAAATGAACAAGTTTACAAGCTATGTTGAACTTAATCTGTGAATTTCAAAAACACATAAATAAAGATGAAAATAAAAAAAACCAGTGTACAAGCATTTGTATGGAACTTGCCTTATCCACCTTATCTAGTTTCCTGTAGTTTGCAGTAGTTTGTAGTAGTTTATTATGTTTCTAGGGACCCTATTTTTTTGCTAGATCAGATGGAGTACGGATACTGTCATTTAAAATATAGAAAATATCGATTAACCAAATTCAATATGATTAAAATTTATTAGATTAAGATGAACTTCATAACGAAATACAACCCGGCATGTCCCTACAAGACCCTTAAGCCGTTTTGTAGACCGATTGATCTGAAGAACTCCAGAACAGTTTGGAGAATCTGGAACATCTGCATCAAACTTATTTGGACTGCACAAAAACGTATCATTTTGGCCTAAAAACACCTCACACACTTAATTTTTTTTACCGGGATCTCAGCAAAATGTTAATCTTTTACCGAGTTTCGCACAGCCGTGCCCCAGCAAACATGTTTTTTGCCGAGATTTCTGTCAAAATTGCTGAAAATCAGCAAATAATTTGCAGAAAATCAGCTAACAAACGTCATTTTTGCCGGGATATCAGTTTTTATTTTGCTGGGCAGACGGCTGTGCGGATTTTTGCCGAGCTACAGAATTAAAAAATGAGTGTGTATGGGGATATCAAGAGATCGTAATTATTATCGTAATCTGGGAGGGGGAAACAGATTCAAAGAAAGTGTGAGTCAAGCCGAGCCGAAATCTAGCTGCCAGTGCGAGCCGAAAACGAAACTCTCGGCAAGCAAATTTTCGAAAGCAAAATAACTAGAATAACACACAAAAAAAATTATTCTTATAGATGGCACCTACGTTGACTGTTCAAAATTTGCTTGTTGCATGACGGCAGTATATATTTAATTTGATGTGTAGTATCGAGAGCTCTCTCCAGATCGTAGTAACTTATCTGAACATGCAATCATGCAAACATGCAAGTAACTTCAACGCCGTTGAAGCGATGATCCCCTTCCTACTTCGTGACCAAATAATCTCGGAATTTTCCCAATCAAGCGAAAAACGTCAGTAGCCAGTCGATTTTAGAGGCCGAGAACTGCAAATGCAACATATGAGCATCGCGAATACAAACTTTTTTTTCTTACAAGCTTAGAAAACTTCACTCTGCCATTTACTCCCGCTATATTCACATTTGTATCAAGAGATACGTTCCATATAGTTCCATACAAATGCCATACAGAATCCGGATGTTGGTGTCGGGTACCCGATCGAATAGAGATCGGTACAAAGAAGCAAGAGTAGCCGAAAAACGAACCCACCGCAGGAAGAAAAAAGAGAACGAAGAACAAGTTATTAGTGAGGCGCAGGAAAAAATGGAGCAGAACGATATGCGAAGGTTTTATGAGTCTGTCAATGGCGTGCGGAGAAAGACAGCGTCATCTCCCGTCATGTGCAACGACCAACCAGGGAATTTGCTGACAGATAAAAATGAAGTGGCTGCCAGGTGGAAGCAACAGCAAGACTTTGTTGAATTGAGGAAGTGAGGGTGCATCGGTGAACAGAATAATTATTAGCTGAAAAACGAACAGTGGGTAATGTCTGTGACATAACCGCTAAGTGGACGTAGGACTTGACTTGACCATGCCTTTAAGATACATAATATGTCCAAATTTCCCAAATCAACTATTTTGGATAAATAATCGGCGTTGCATATCATTCCTTGGCAAAATCTTCTCATCAAACCGACACAGAAATCAAATCTACCTCGAACAAGAATCATCAAAAACAATTCAGGAAGTATCTGTCCGGTCACGGAATATTAGCCTCGACAGTGGCAACCTTCCCACTGAAGGACTGCCTGAAATAAGCCACAAGTTGGCCCAGCAGGGGATGTAGGGCCTCCTAATCCGTGCGATAGCGAAGGAGAACATTATTTTTAACTCTTAGAGCCTTGAAAAAGGCTGTTTGCTTCGGCTAAGTCCAAAAAGTAAGAAAACGATCTTTTCAAATAACCCCGAATTTCTAGTGGTGGTATAAAAAAGACTGAATACTCTGCGAGCGAATGCACTTTTCTTTTATACCTTATTTTGAATTTTTTCTGCTTCCCAATTGGTAGGCCAATCAGCCAGTGTCTTGTATCCCGCTTCTTTGTCAGCCAAAGTGTCATCATCATCAACGCGTTCGAGAAGGGCTTCTTCTTTTTTACGCTTGTTGCTCGCTGCTGGCGTCTATTTTCTAACGGGACTTTTCGCTTGATACAGGCCAATAAGCCGGGCAAGCGAGCTTAGAATTGCAGTTCAGGTGAGAAGTACGTGTTCTTTTCTGAGACAACATTGTTAGTAGTAGACGGAAGGAAACACCCGGACATGTGATTTCGGGTGATAAGATTTAGAATAAGTAACATGGGACGATCATTCAGTCACCTTCGCTTTATGTGCGGTCAGTATCAAACAATATTTATCTAGATATTTCTTGATCAATGCCAAAAAATCCAACATTTGATGAAAAATCGATTGATAGTTTATTAATGTTTGAGCTGTTATCGGTGTTTTTTTTAAATCCAAATATCAAAATATTATGTGAGAGATTTGGACATCTTATGTTTTTTTAGGCATGGTCAAGCGAAGTCCTTCGTACACTTCGCGGTTAAATCAGAAAAATTATCCACTGTTAGTTTTGACGCTATTTATGAAAATCACGCATAAATTTTTTTCACTAGAATATTGGATTTGGGGCACCCAAGTACAATTTCTATCCCGAAGGGTATTGAAAGCTTTGATATTGATCTCTATTATTGGCTCTCTGAAGAACCGTTTGTTTTTTGGACATACATGCTGCATCATGTGGCTTTTCTTCAGCCTGTCTCGGCTCATCACCGATGCCGGCCGGTCTCGGCTCGACTCTGCTGCTGCTGCCAGTATCTGTTCAGCATTACTGCTTTGTCGGGTCTGTAGGGTGCACTGCTGCTGTACTAGCTAGGTTTCGGCTGATGATGGTGGCTTCGATGGTGTCGAGCCGAAAAAGCGGTCGGTGCAGACTTCATTCCCTGCTAAAAGGTGTGAGTGCTGTTCAATCGATGATGCGGTTGCTTCGCTTGTCCCGGTCAGAATGAAAGGAAAAAATCGCGTTGCGCTATTTTATGGCTTCTCGGCAGACCCAGCGGCTGCTCATTCGCTGGTGTCTGCACCAATGAGAACGTGGTAATGGAATGATGCAAGAATTATGCGGTACCCATATTTATAGGTTCCCTTGATCTCAATGTTTTTCATTGAAAACAGTTTCATGCCTATTGAAACAAGTTTTTCGGGTCTTATCAAGCATGGACATGAAAGGCATACTTGAAATCTGTCGATTGAGGGGCTTACCGCAGAGATTCGTCCATTGAGACGAACGCTATTAACGTTTGAAATCTTTCAACACAGCGTAACGCGGTCGATTTGAATATTTTGGAATGACACCCGGTATAGTAAAGAGAGACGTAAGTCCTACGTCCTACGCCTCATTCGCCCTCTATTTAAGAAAGGGCACAGACTGGAGTGCGCCAATTACCGAGGAATAACCCTCCTTAATTCGGCGTACAAAATTATGTCCCGTATTCTGTTCAACAGATTGAGACCGCTTGAAGAGTCCTTCGTCGGCGAATACCAAGTAGGTTTTCGTGAGGGCCGATCAACGACGGATCGAATGTTTACCCTGAGACAAATCCTTGATAAATTCCGGGAGTACAACTTGCAGACACATCATCGGTTTATTGATTTCAAGGCGGCGTACGATTCAGTGAAACGGAATGAATTATGGCAAATTATGCTTGAACATAGTTTTCCGGCGAAACTGAACCGGCTGATTCGTATAACGTTGGACGGATCGAAATCAAGTGTAAGGGTTGCGGATAAAATATCGACGTCATTTATTACCTTAGATGGATTAAAGCAGGGTGATGCACTCTCGAATCTACTGTTCAATATAGCGCTCGAGGGAGTGATTAGGAGAGCTGGTATGCAAAGAAGCGGTACCATTATCACAAAATCGCATATGTTCCTGGGATTTGGGGACGATATCGATATTATCGGAATTGATCGCCGTGCCGTGGAAGAGGCATTTGTGCCTTTTAAGAGGGAGACAGTGAGGATTGGACTCACGATCAATACCAGCAAAACGAAGTACATGGTCGCTGGCAATCAACGTGGGTTCATTAGTGGTGGTGGTAGCGAAATGGTGCTGGATCGTGAAAGATTTGAAGTGGTAGAAGAAGTTGTGTATCTTGGAACATTAGTGACGTGCGATAATGATGTTACCCGCGTGGTGAAAAGGTGTATTGCAGCTGCAAATAGGGCTTATTACGGACTTCGTAACCAGCTTAAGTCCCGTAGTCTGCAAACGAAAACAAAACTCGCGCTGTATACTACTCTGATTCTTCCGGTGGCTTTATACGGCCATGAGACATGGACGTTAAAAGAGGCTGATCGGAGAGCTTTCAGAGTGTTTGAGCGTAAGATGCTGCGGACAATTCTCGGCGGTAAACAGGAGAACGGTATCTGGCGGCGTCGCATGAATCACGAATTGTACCAGGTGTATAAAGGGCTGGATATTATTAAGCTTAGGGGGCATCCATTAAGTACGTCACGCGAATTTTGCTAAAAATTGACCCCCTCCCCCCCCTTTATCACAATTGGTCACAAATCAGTAAACCCCAAAAAAATACGTCACGCTGCAACCCCCCCCCCCCTTTTTCAACTAATAAAATGTGTTTCATTATCGGTACCTTGTTTTTCGACTCCAAGGCCAAATTTTTATTAAAAAAAACGAATGTTATAAAAACACATGATTCGTGATAGAGCTGTTATCACTCATCTATCCACGGGCATTGAAGATAATCTCCAATTGATATAATAGGATACGTTTCAGCAGCCTTCGGCTCGTCGAATAATACTTCTTTCATATCTACTTCGCTTTCGTTCATCCATTGATACTCGTCAGCTCCCATTGATAGAATTAGAACTTCTTGTTGGCGTCGTGCAGCAACCCGTTTCGGCAGAACTTTCTTCATTGCTTGTGTGATTTTGTGACCTTTCTTGTGTTCTTTCAACATCACCTGAGATGCGAAATAAAGACCACACATGGCACATACTCTCTCCTTCAGGGTTGTTTTGAGCGATGGACAGTAAAGGTCATATGGAAGAATCTTGAATCCACTCAATGCTTTCGGTAAAATCTTAAATGCATCAATTGAGTTGAGTACAAAAACTGATGGAAAGCATTGAACTTGATCTTTGTTAGCACCTTTAAGGCCCTCAGATGATTGTACCAACGGAATTGGTGGTGGTAAAAATCGTTTCGGCAGTACTGTTGCCAGAGAACTTCTCAGTGGTGTGCAGCATGTTCTAAAATTGCAAATATTACTATGTTTTGTTTTATTATTACTATTATAAGTTTGTTATAATTACCTGTCATCACATTTCACAATTTGCAGACAATATTGGCTGGTTCTGACATGCACGTCGAACCAATTCTGATCGCGAGATTCGAGTGATTCTGGGTCCATTTCTGAAGCACCCGGGTTAACGTACTCAGCTTTAGTAGGAAAACCGTCGATGGATAGATCATTCCATACTTCGGCCAACGTTTCTCCAGCAAATTTGAAATTCTGCTTTTCTAGCTCCTCATCGAAAGTGCGAAGTTGTGAATCCAAGTGAGACCCAAAATGATCGTGAGGAATAATAAGGCCAGCTAGTTCCTTGCTGAGAGGGGCCATCCTTCTTTCTACGCGGTTGAAGGCGCTTCGCCCAGGGGCATTCGTGGCGACGAAAAGGGCATCCAAGTTGTGTTCCAAAAAGTGATGAATTGCTACCTGAATCACTTTACGATACCGGGGATTTTCATCCGGACCGCCATCTACTGTGATAATGACTATGGGTTTAATGAGCCCATCTATTTTCAAAATCGAATCGAATTCTTCCAATTCTAACAACCGTTTGAAGTCGACCGCGTGTGAGTAAGCTGTTGACGATGCGTGTTTTCCCGACCGAATAGCAATGTAAGTGGGACCAGGCACAGTTTTAACATGCCTTTTACCTTCATACGTGTTGAATCGACGAGGAAGCAGCCGAAGATACGTAGCGGATCTACTGAGATGAAATCCTTTGTCACGTAGAGCCGATGTGAGCTCATCCAGTGTTTTCACACTTCTGACGCTCTCATATTGGCGTTTTTCTTGAGCTGCTGAACCGTGCAAAGCTATAGGGCACTGCACGGGAACATCTCTTTCTCTTTCGTTCTTCATAAATTTTGACGTTTACTGGCCTTGTTGTTTTCTAATTTCTTTGCAGCGAGAAAGGGACAAAGCAATCCGTGCAGTGCCCTATATCACAGATCGATTTTAAAAGCTCCGGTTGCTGTTCTTCTAAACGTGGGCGACCAATTATTGTCCTGGTGCTGAGAAATTTAGCTGGAAATATTTTTAATGTATTAATAATCTTGTACATATTTTTGTAAATATGATAAAAACGAACCTGCTGTTGGGATTGCTTCAATTAGTTTCTGCTTCGAAGACTTCACTTGATCCCTATGCTTTTGCTGTCTTTCCTGTTCAGAAATTTTTGTTTTTAATTCTTTCTCAAGTTTCGTCTTTTTATTGGTCAATCCACGAAGCTCTTCAAACTCTGCATTCGTCAACAGGCCAGCAGAGCTGCGTTCTTTCAGGCGCAAAACTTGCCCAGTCACATCGTGAAGTTCAGTTTGTATTTTTTCCTGTGCCGGAGCTGGACGTTTGAGAGAACCGGATGTACTCGGCTTTAGTGAAACATCGATATGAGATTCTGAATTTTTCTCACTGGGTGGCTGTGTATGGTCAGCATCAATTTTCGAGGGCTTGGTAGCGGCTTTACCCCAGAACTGAAGCAATTTACCTTTCCGGAACAATGCGATTGCGTCCAGCTGCAGGATTCGCCTCTTTTTATTTCATTCCAGAACTTCACAGCATTTTCTTGGCACACAGATTTTTTCTTTTCCGGATATGCTTTCACGAATGCGTTATATAACGCAATGAATAATTCATTTTTTGAATCCATTTTCATCTACTTGCAATCAATAAGGAATAAGGAATAAGGAATAAGGAATAAGGAATAAGGAATAAGGAATAAGGAATAACGAATAATGAATAAGGAATAAGGAATAAGGAATAAGGAATAAGGAATAAGGAATGAGGAATAACGAATAATGAATAAGGAATAAGGAATGAGGAATAACGAATAATGAATGAGGAATAACGAATAATGAATAAGGAATAAGGAATGAGGAATAACGAATAATGAATAAGGAATAAGGAATAAGGAATAAGGAATAAGGAATAAGGAATAAGGAATAAGGAATAAGAAATAAGGAATAAGGAATAAGGAATAAGGAATAAGGAATAAGGAATAAGGAATAAGGAATAAGGAATAAGGAATAAGAAATAAGGAATAAGGAATAAGGAATAAGGAATAAGGAATAAGGAATAAGGAATAAGGAATAAGGAATAAGGAATAAGGAATAAGGAATAAGGAATAAGGAATAAGGAATAAGGAATAAGGAATAAGGAATAAGGAATAAGGAATAAGGAATAAGGAATAAGGAATAAGGAATAAGGAATAAGGAATAAGGAATAAGGAATAAGGAATAAGGAATAAGGAATAATATATAAGGAATAAGGAATAAGGAATAAGGAATAAGGAATAAGGAATAAGGAATAAGGAATAAGGAATAAGGAATAAGGAATAAGGAATAAGGAATAAGGAATAAGGAATAAGGAATAAGGAATAAGGAATAAGGAATAAGGAATAAGGAATAAGGAATAAGGAATAAGGAATAAGGAATAAGGAATAAGAATAAGGAATAAGGAATAAGGAATAAGGAATAAGGAATAAGGAATAAGGAATAAGGAATAAGGAATAAGGAATAAGGAATAAGGAATAAGGAATAAGTAATAAGGAATAAGGAATAAGGAATAAGGAATAAGGAATAAGGAATATGAATATGAAAAAGGAAAAAAGAATAAGGAATAACGAATAATGAATAAGGAATAAGGAATAAGGAATAAGGAATAAGGAATAAGGAATAAGGAATAAGGAATAAGGAATAAGGAATAAGGAATAAGGAATAAGGAATAAGGAATAAGGAATAAGGAATAAGGAATAAGGAATAAGGAATAAGGAATAAGGAATAAGGAATAAGGAATAAGGAATAAGGAATAAGGAATAAGGAATAAGGAATAAGGAATAAGGAATAAGGAATAAGGAATAAGGAAGAAGGAATAAGGAATAAGGAATAAGGAATAAGAATAAGGAATAAGGAATAAGGAATAAGGAATAAGGAATAAGGAATAAGGAATAAGGAATAAGGAATAAGGAATAAGGAATAAGGAATAAGGAATAAGGAATAAGGAATAAGGAATAAGGAATAAGGAATAAGGAATAAGGAATATGAATGAGGAATAAGGAATAAGGAATAAGGAATGAATAAGGAATAAGGAATAAGGAATAAGGAATAAGGAATAGGAATAAGGAATAAGGAAATAAGGAATAAGGAATAAGGAATAAGGAATAAGGAATAAGGAATAAGGAATAAGGAATAAGGAATAAGGAATAGGAATAAGGAATAAGGAATAAGGAATAAGGAATAAGGAATAAGGAATAAGGAATAAGGAATAAGGAATAAGGAATAAGGAATAAGGAATAAGGAATAAGGAATAAGGAATAAGGAATAAGGAATAAGGAATAAGGAATAAGGAATAAGGAATAAGGAATAGGAATAAGGAATAAGGAATAAGGAATAAGGAATAAGGAATAAGGAATAAGGAATAAGGAATAAGGAATAAGGAATAAGGAATAAGGAATAAGGAATGAGGAATAAGGAATAAGGAATAAGGAATAAGGAATAAGGAATAAGGAATAAGGAATAAGGAATAAGGAATAAGGAATAAGGAATAAGGAATAAGGAATAAGGAATAAGGAATAAGGAATAAGGAATAAGGAATAAGGAATAAGGAATAAGGAATAAGGAATAAGGAATAAGGAATAAGGAATAAGGAATAAGGAATAAGGAATAAGGAATAAGGAATAAGGAATAACGAATATTGAATAAGGAATAAGGAATAAGAAATAAGGAATAACGAATAAGGAATAAGGAATAAGGAATAAGGAATAAGGAATAAGGAATAAGGAATAAGGAATAAGGAATAAGGAATAACGAATAACGAATAACGAATAACGAATAACGAATAACGAATAACGAATAACGAATAACGAATAACGAATAACGAATAACGAATAACGAATAACGAATAACGAATAACGAATAACGAATAACGAATAACGAATAACGAATAACGAATAACGAATAACGAATAACGAATAACGAATAACGAATAACGAATAACGAATAACGAATAACGAATAACGAATAACGAATATGGAATAAGGAATAAGGAATAAGGAATAAGGAATAAGGAATAAGGAATAAGGAATAAGGAATAAGGAATAAGGAATAAGGAATAAGGAATAAGGAATAAGGAATAAGGAATAAGGAATAAGGAATAAGGAATAAGGAATAAGGAATAAGGAATAAGGAATAAGGAATAAGGAATAACGAATAATGAATAAGGAATAAGGAATAAGGAATAAGGAATAAGGAATAAGGAATAAGGAATAAGGAATAAGGAATAAGGAATAAGGAATAAGGAATAAGGAATAAGGAATATGGAATAAAGAATAAGGAATAAGGAATAACGAATAATGAATAAGGAATGAGGAATAATGAAAAAGGAATAAGGAATAAGGAATAACGAATAATGAATAAGGAATGAGGAATAATGAAAAAGGAATAAGGAATAAGGAATAAGGAATAAGGAATAAGGAATAAGGAATAAGGAATAAGGAATAAGGAATAAGGAATAAGGAATAAGGAATAAGGAATAAGGAATAAGGAATAAGGAATAAAGAATAAGGAATAAGGAATAAGGAATAAGGAATGAGGAATAAGGAATAAGGAATAAGGAATAAGGAATAAGGAATAAGGAATAAGGAATAAGGAATAAGGAATAAGGAATAAGGAATAAGGAATAAGGAATAAGGAATAAGGAATAAGGAATAAGGAATAAGCAATAAGGAATAAGGAATAAGGAATAAGGAATAAGAAATAAGGAATAAGAAATAAGGAATAACGAATAAGGAATAAGGAATAAGGAATAAGGAATAAGGAATAAGGAATAAGAATAAGGAATAAGGAATAAGGAATAAGGAATAAGGAATAAGGAATAAGGAATAAGGAATAACGAATAATGAATAAGGAATAAGGAATGAGGAATAATGAATAAGGAATAAGGAATAAGGAATAACGAATAATGAATAAGGAATAAGGAATAAGGAATACGGAATAAGGAATAAGGAATAAGGAATAAGGAATAAGGAATAAGGAATAAGGAATAAGGAATAAGGAATAAGGAATAACGAATAATGAATAAGGAATAAGGAATGAGGAATAATGAATAAGGAATAAGGAATAAGGAATAAGGAATAACGAATATTGAATAAGGAATAAGGAATAAGGAATAAGGAATAAGGAATAAGGAATAAGGAATAAGGAATAAGGAATAAGGAATAAGGAATAAAGAATAAGGAATAAGGAATAAGGAATAAGGAATAAGGAATAAGGAATAAGGAATAAGGAATAAGGAATAAGGAATAAGGAATAAGGAATAAGGAATAACGAATAATGAATAAGGAATAAGGAATAAGGAATGAGGAATAATGAATAAGGAATAAGGAATAAGGAATAAGGAATAAGGAATAAGGAATAAGGAATAAGGAATAAGGAATAAGGAATAAGGAATAAGGAATAAGGAATAAGGAATAAGGAATAAGGAATAAGGAATAAGGAATAAGGAATAAGGAATAAGGAATAAGGAATAAGGAATAAGAAATAAGGAATAAGGAATAAGGAATAAGGAATAAGGAATAAGGAATAAGGAATAAGGAATAAGGAATAAGGAATAAGGAATAAGGAATAAGGAATAAGGAATAAGGAATAAGGAATAAGGAATACGGAATAAGGAATAAGGAATAAGGAATAAGGAATAAGAAATAAGGAATAAGGAATAAGGAATAAGGAATAAGGAATAAGAAATAAGGAATAAGGAATAAGGAATAAGGAATATGGAATAAGGAATAAAACAAACACAACCACAAGACGTTATTCGTTGAAATTAACATTTGAAAATCTACTCCATAGTAGGCTTGCTGGGGGTCCATGAAAGGAAATTGCTTTCCTATAGTCGACATTGCATTCGATTTTTATGTTCCGTTTCGGGTTGTTCTTCTTCCCTATGATAGATATAATGGATACTCTCGAGTTATGAACAGAATAATTTTTACATATTCATTTCCAATGATGTAATCAAATCATTAGAATATAAGTTAGGTTTTCCCGATGGAATTTCATAGTCAAATGTTTATCTTCGTAATTTTTGTATTTTTGATTCGTATGTTTAACCTGTTTCAGACTTTAAGATTCTCTTTGGCCCTTTCAAGGGAGTTGTCATTGGGCAAGTCCTTAGAGTGCGTGTTTAAGTCGTCGCGAAAATGAAAATGAAAAAATATCTATTTGGTGTTCAGTAGCTCATGCGCGTAGTCGCTTACTAAGGCGATTTCCAATAGTTTTTCTTCCTAACTAACATACTATTCCTTCCCAGTGTACTCCTGCAGAGGATTCCTCGGCCTCCTGTAGCAATGAGTGTCGAACTAATTTTCCTCCCCTTATCCTAAGTGACTGTGAAGACGTGGCCGACATCGTTATTGGTCTTGAATTAAAGAAACTCCGACGCATGTGCAGTGAGAATAGCTTTCTAGTGCCAAGAATACTAATCAATTGGATATTTGTTGTTTCTCGGCCAATCATGACAAGCAACTACGATGTATACAGTCAATCAAGCTCTTTGATCCTTTCAAGGGCTTCTTAATCAACATATTTTCTTTGTTATATTTGGTCCGAGCCATATTTGGTCCGAGCCAATACAGTATTGAACAATGAATCGCCTGATTTGAGCGTGCTTACAGCGGCACACTAGGAGTTAACTTTCGGAAATCAGTATGGCGAAAGCATCAAAGGTTTAGTATCTCGAAAATAATCACCTTAATCGAAAAAATATTTGGTAGGCGTAGCAGCGGACACCTTTCTACATAACTGGTACCAAATAGTTTTTTTTGTGAAAAGCTCCTGCTGTTGAGAAAACCTGCGTTAGATGTCTTTCGCCATACAAACTTCAGGTGGTTAACTCATGCTGGCTAATTTTACATATACTAGCGCCTGGATACGGCAGCGGTGAGTAGGAAACCAACCACTGTATCTGATTCATTTGAAAAGTTTTCTGCTTTCCGGAATTACAAATGTCTAAATGTGACTCTAATATACCTCAATAAAGAAATCCCAGCTCAGTTTAGTTAGAATTGAATAATGTTTTCTACTATCATAGGAAAAAATAAATAGTGAACAACAGAATGCAATGGTTCGATCTGGACTATAACTTGTTTTTTATATCGAAAGCTACCGGTTGGCGCTAGTATCGAACAATAATGTGTTGGCTATTTTTTGCACAAGGTGCCCTATCCTTTCAGAATCATTCCCATGGCTTCTGGTCGTTGCTCTACTGGCTTCTCGGGTCGAACATAAGACCATCGAGATCGGCACTGCCTTCGCTCGGAATGAAATCCCCATAAAGCAGTGATTTTATGATGTATGTTTATTAAATTTTATACCCATGAATGGAGAAGTAAATGAGCGTTATACCACGTGCACGTTCACAATGTTGCTGCGACGAGCGGAACGGCGTCAATCATCGTACCTTCCCACCTTCAGCTGGGGCCCGGAACCCACACCCAGGTCTCCCTTGGGTTCCATTCGGGCACCGGCGAAACCGCGCGTCTTCGGCGAGCTCTGCAACAAGACGACCCGTCCAGCCAGCCACGTCGTTGTGCAATCGTCGTCCTCACCGCCGCCGCCGGTCTGTGTCGTTCATATGAGCGTATGGCTTTCGGACCACCTCGTAAATACTGCTGTTTTTCAATTTGGGCTTCATAATTTTCACACCTCATCGCCCGGTTGGAGCTCGCAAAAGCATAATGCTTCATTTTTCAGGGAATTTTAGTAGGTGGGTAGATTGGTAGCGTACGTTACTGCAGAATATATTGCTTATGGTACGTATCGTTTCGAGGGCGAACAGTGTCGGGTTCTCGTGCAGGAGTCGAGCGAAATCCCAAATATGGTTGATTTGTATTGCTAAAACATACAGGTTCAGATAATTTTGACATACTGCACGCTGTTTGTAACATGTAAAATTTATTCATTCTGACAAATGTTGCTCAATTTTGAGGGATTTTAAAATATATTGGGACACATGAACAGAACGCAGCAGCAGCTACCAGACTCGATCTCTCTCATAAATAACATTACGAATTTCGAACCTTACCTTCATCATTATGGCTATCACTAATAAAAGTAGAAACGTGAACATCCATCAATTATAATGTTTTGGAAATTCGATTATGAATATGCACAGCGAGTGAAAGATTTGAATTAAAAATGCATTGGAGTCTACCTCTCTCGTTCGGTGGAAATCAAACCCAGGTTCCCTTCGATTCCCAACGAAGACTAGTGGTTACTTTTCAATACATTTTTCAAATCAAATCTTCCTTCTTCTGTGTGCTATAGTGTGTGTGTATGTACAAACTAACCCCCACTGTCTGGCAGTGATGTTATGGAAGAAAGCTGTCTGTTAAAACAGTCAGATTTAATCCGGGAGTTGGAAAGTGCTAGCTCTACTGCAGCTCCAGTGACCCATTTCAGAGTGCCTGGTATTTCATGTCCACTCCGAGGTCACTATCACTAACAGTAAGCCCCGCATAAATACATTCAGATATCAAATGGATATATGCAATATATTTATACTTCCGGGATCAAGATTTATATCCATGATACATCATAAATATACATCGTTGAACTCAGACCGTATTTAGTGAAATTAGTATGTATATATATATATATAATTAAGTATGGAACGGACTCACCATGTAACTAAAATTGCTTGTAACACAGTTTTTAAAGCAGCAGTGATGAATATCTTCCTACAAAACAATAAATTATCGGTGAATTATTGATTAAACAACCTGATGAGCTACGATCACCCGTCACCACTGAAGTGTGTTCAGTCAGTAATCGAATTGACCAACTAATGCAAATGTCGATACATATTTATTTAGACAAATTATTCCGAATAACGATGAAATTAAATGTACTGTGCCTTGACTGACTACAATAAAATTGTTTTCGAAGGCGACAATGAGTCAAACGGGTCAAGGAGTCGAATTTTTAATAGAACAACAATACTAAAGCATAAGGAGCCTTAAGATTTTGTTGTAATCCTACTTCCCACTCTCTGTTATACCACCATAAGAACCATTATCACGACTCGAATTTTCTAGTTCGGTTTGGTTTTCTGGTTTGGCCTTAAGCTCCTTCATATGGTTCCACATACCGTTTCACCTCGGGGCTTTTCGGTGCACAATATTGCGTCCCTTTTGTTACCGACAGGGTACCCGGGTACCTTTTTCGTTTTCAAGTGAAATTTTTTTAGGGTTCTAAACATCGCAGGAAATTGAAACTCCGTGACATCTTCAAACTCGGCAAAATTAAGGTTTGGGTGGTACGAAAATGAAAATCCAGTAAGGGGGGGCTTGGGGAGGGGCTTCTGATTTTTTTACCCCGTAACGTACCGACAGGGTACCCGGGTACCCACGTTCTTGGTATGACCATAACTTCGTCAGTTTTCAACCGATTTGGACAATTCCGTTTGCTATGGATTAAGAAATTCGTCCTCTATCCGATCCATGTCACATAGGACCGATCCGGATTACCTGGTTACCGGAGTTCCGGATTTGCTAGACCATGTCTCAAAAATGGAGAAGTTGATCTTATAGAATCCAAATGATGATTTCTTGTACCCTGAGTTACCAGTTTCGTAGAAAATTCGAGGATTATGACTTCCCAACGTATTATGACCACGTGATCATATGGACTCGGAACGGACATCCTGGAATAGGTTCCCGTGGGCCCTATAGTGGCCGCAAATTCATTTCTGGCAATATGGGTATCAAAATTCTTGAAATTGTTTCGGGAACATGATATTCATATAGTTGAAACCATAGGATGGATATGAACTGGAACGGTCATTCTGGAACAGGTTCCCGGAGGGCCCGTAGTGGCCAAAAACTCATTATGAATAAACCCTAGCAATATGGGTATCAAAATTCTTGGAATTGTTCCGGAAACATGTTTTCCATGTAGTTGAGACCATAGGATGGATATGAACCGGAACGGTCATTTTGGAACAGGTTCCCGGAGGGCCCGTAGTGGCCAAAAACTCATTTTGAATAAACCCTAGCAATATGGGTATCACAATTCTTGGAATTGTTCCGGAAACATGTTTTCCATGTAGTTGAGACCATAGGATGGATATGAACCGGAACGGTTGTTCTGGAACAGGTTCCCGGAGAGCCCGTAGTGGCCAAAAACTCATTTAGAATAAACCCTAGCAATATGGGTATCAAAATTCTTGGAATTTTTCCGGAAACATGTTTTCCATGTAGTTGAGACCATAGGATGGATATGAACCGGAACGGTCATTCTGTAACAGGTTCCCGGAGGGCCCGTAGTGGCCAAAAACTCATTTAGAATGAACCCTAACAATATGGGTATCAAAATTTTTGGAATTGTTCTGGAAACATGTTTTCCATGTACTTGAGACCATAGATTGGATATGACCCGGAACAGTCAGTCTGGAACAGGTTCCCGGAGGGGAGGGCCTAAAGTGACCATTAATTCATTTGGTAGAAACCCTGGCAATATGGGTATCAAAATTCTTGGAATTGTTCCTGAAACATGTTATTCATAAAGTTGAAACCATAGGATGGATATCAACCAGAACAGTCAACAGTCAAAGGCCTTTAGTGGCCACAAACTCATTTAGAAGACACCCTGGCATCAAAATTCTTGAAATATTTTCGGAAACATGTTTTTCCAAGAAGATGGGACTGATGTTGGGTAATCAGGCTGAATGGGTGTTAGGCCGAATGGTTATTGGGTCGAATGAGAAGTGAGGAGTGAATAGTGAGAAGTGAGCAGTGAGAAGTGGAAAGTAAAAAGTGAAAAGTGAAATGAGAGAAATGAGAAGAGAGAAGTGAAAAGTTACACAGTGTTGACCCGATTTTATCTACCTCCGACTTTATCACATTTTCGACCCGATTTCATCACGTTCCGCTTTTGTCACGTTTTTGACCCATTTTGCATCCACAAAAAATTTTGAAAATTTCAGTCATTCTTTTTAGTTTTGTAAATTATTAAGCAAACACCAATGATACTTACAGCGTCTGTGGTTCATTATAAATCATTTCTGAGTACCTGTCAAAATTTTTTAAGTCTTTTTGACAAAAAATAACGAAAAAAGAAGATAGCAAGTGTTTCTTCTAAATGAGGGTCCCCTCGGAAACCTGTTTGAGAATGACCGGTCCATTTTAAAACCATCTTATGGCCTAATAACCCAAAAGATCATGCTTCCGAGACCATTTCATGAATTTTGATACCCATCTATTGTCAAACCATCCTATGGTCCAATTACTTATCGGATCATGTTTCCGATACAATTTCATGAATTTTGATACCCACATTGCCAGGGTTTCTTCAGAATGAGTTTGTGGCCACTTTAGGCCCCACGGGAACCTGTTCCAGGAAGACCGGTCCGTTGTCAAACCATCCAATGGTCCAATTACTTATCAGATCATGCTTCCGAAACAATTTCATGAATTTTGATACCCATATTGCCAAGGGTTTCTTCAAAATAAGTTTGTGGCCACTTTAGGCCCGACGGGAACCTGTTTCCGGAATAACCGTTCCGGGATTAATTCATAAGATGGTCCTGTAACGTAGTTAAGTTATATTCTTTAAATTTCTAACGAAGTTCATTAGTCATGACGCAAGAAAACTTCATTTGGTTGAATATATATCTTCAATTGACACATAATTTGGGATTTGGCCCAGTTAATCCGGAATTCCGGTTACCAGGTAATCCGAATCGGTTCTCTGTAACATGTATCGAATAGCGGGTAAGTTCCTGCATCCGTAGCAACCAAAATCGTCAAAATCGGTGAAAAACTGACAATGTTATGATCATTTTAGGTCCGTGGGTATCCGGGTACCCTGTCGGTAACGTAAGGGTGTTTTTTTTGTCGGTAACAAAAGGGTTAAAAATTGTTACGTTCGTCTAGAGGGTGAGTGGGCTTGTTAAGGAAAAAATATTTAGAAAACTACCAATAGAAAGTCGAACATCCGATAGAAAAAGTTGACGGAAGTCTAATCGTTTTTGATTTTTTAAATGGGCATATAATTAGGTTAAAATTTCTTTAAGGCTGCATAATGTCTGTTAATATCCCTCCCGAGGAAACCATATACAGATAATTATCTATAATATTAAAATATTAACAGGTGTAGAACGTTATATGTACTAGCCAATTGAATTTCCCGACAACATTAATATTATAGCATACAAGTTTGAGAACATGGAGGGAGCTTTCATTAGTACATAGTTTTTGAATATTGCATTGAACAGAAGAGAAAAAAAGGAAATTCTTAAAGAGACAGAGTAGGTAGCTGTGTAATATTGAAGGACAAATCGGAACTTGCTCACCATGTTTGTGTTTCCCAGCATCATAGCAGTTGGATCGTTCCAGAATAATAAACGGGACCACCATTTAATTAAGTTGACGAAATCTTCGATCCGGCATTCGTCAGATTGGAAGGATGTGCCAATTTTATAAATTGGACGCATTCTAGACTTCTTCGAGATTTTCTCTTTTCCAATTTTGTGTTTGATGCAGCCCGGGCGATGGGAGAAACTTGGACACCATCAAATACTGCAGCAGCACATGTATCCATTCCTCACTTTGGTACAGCTTCTTGATTGCAGAATTTTCAAATTTTTCGAAAACGAATTCATAAAATTTAGCAAAATAAATTCAGACTCTCCTGCTGATTCTGGAAAATGAAGGCTTAAAAACACCAGGACCACTTCTCAACGAATAGCAGAATGCATCCTTTCACGGTTTTGTGAAGAGCATCTGTTGCACTTGAAAACGTATAACACTTGAACTAAGCACTTGAAGATAATCTAATTTGCAAATATTTAAAAGCCACAAAATCCGCAAAAATACGTGACAGCGATAATAAAACACGTCCATCGCGGCACGACCTACTTGATGTACCTTCTTCTGTGTGCTATAGTGTTGCCTAAAATTATTTATTTTTTTGTTTATTTATGTTATGTATTGATATTTATTAAAGAAATTGTAAGATTCCGTGAGAATTTTCTTCAATTTTAAAATGCTTATTAAAACGGTAAAACACATTTTAGGTAAAAATTGTTCGATTTATCGGGTGAGAAATTTGATTTGCTTTTTAAAATATAGTTCCTATCTTCAGCGTGTCGTAATACAGTGATTTCACGCACATGCTAGTCTCCAGATCCATATGGCATCAGCGAGTTATAACCATAATAAACAACTAGCTGGACTAGCAACTAGCGGTGATGGTGACTTTCTCGAGTATTTTAAAATGTTACGAGAAATACACATACAAAAGGTCAAATCGCACTTTCGCACAAAAAGATTCAGCTATTTCCATCAATTCACATTCATTCAGAAAGAATCTCCAACCTGTCCGCCGATTTTTTCGAAAATGTACATAGTAGGTACTAACACGCAACTGTTCTCACCTGATACCCTCGGGAATTGTCCAGTTTTAACATAAATCTTCCGCTCTTTGACGTAACCCATAGAGCAAAATGTGTCATCCGTCTTGGAAAAACTGGATGTATCAAAGGGTCCGGGAACAGATAATATTCCACTGCTGAATCCCTGCAAATGCCACTGACAATAATTTTCAACAGATCGCTTGCAGCTGTACTTTCCCAAAGCTGTGGAAGACTGCCTCAATCTGCCCGATTTTTAAAACCGGTTTTAGTCACGCTATTGAGAATTATCGTGGCATTTCAATATTATACTGCTTGGCCAAGGTTTTCGAAGAAATAGTTCACAATGCCCTGTACACCGCCTCACAACCAATGATATCTGAGTTTCAACACGGAGCTCGACAACAAAGAACCTCGTGGATTTTACAAGCCTTCTGTCATCTGAAATAGAAGTTAGACACCAAGTGGATGCCATTTCTCTCGACTTCTCCAGTTGGCAACCGCTTCTCGTGCGCGATAGTCGTCTTTTCGGATAGCTCGCTACGTTCTCACAGTTTATAGCATTTTTTGTGGATCTTGTAGCGAAACATTTTTTTGCGTTCGTCGCAAAATGTCTTCGAACAGGCGAAACACTCTAGTCGATTTCAGTGTTCTTCCGACACGACCAACGCTGGAACAAGTGAAGGAAGTTATCGACGTCGATCTTAAGCTCAACATGGCGGATGTTAGACATATCCAATTGCACAACTTGAGAAACTGTGTACTCATCGAATTGAACGATGCAGGGTTGGCATTGCGGCTGCAAAAAGAGCACCATCTGCGATACACATTCCGATGCCAGGGTGTAAAGTATTATATCCCTATATATGTAGATGGCCCCACTACCACCGTGAGGCTACATGACCTGCCACCATGTATGTCCAATACAATCATCACCCAACACATGGAGCAGTATGGAAAAGTAATCTCCATACAAAACGAAGTTTGGAAGAATTTCTTTCCTGGGGTACCGAACGGTGTCAGAGTGATGGTGATAGACAACGAATCGACACTAGTAACAATTCGAGGCAAAAAACAAGTGACATCGAGCGGAGGAACTCTGCAAAACAAATGAACAGCTTCTAACATCGCCGAACAACAGAGCAAAGACGTGGACGAGAACGAGTATCGCACCGATACAATTCAAGCTACCCCGAATGTGGCAGATCACAACATCAGCGACAACGATTCTAACGATGAGAACGACGACGACGACGCACACAACAACCCACAATCCGGAACCACGGCAAAGAGACGGCTGTCGACTGGAACAAGCGAATCGATCGAAGCTAGATACGAACATGATCGGAAAAGATCGTGTGATGATGAGAGCTGCCGAGAAGAGCTGCAGTACAGTGGAGAAAATCTGTCCGATTCAGGTTCAGGATGGAAAGTGTACAACACTAGGTCGAAGAAGAAATGAAATGTTGTATTTTAATGGGTAATGGGAGGCATATTTTTGGATACGGCATGAATGCACTCTAGCAGTGTGAAATGCCGCTAATAAAAACAAACTAACAAACCATCGACTTCTCCAAAGCATTTGATAAGGTGCCACATGACATTGCTGTTGCTAGGCTCAGATACTTGGGCTTTCCGTATTGGATAACCGAATGGTTACGTTCTTACTTGTCAGGGCGCGAGGCGTTTGTCAACATTAACGGCACACGTTCGCATGTATTTTCTATCACAAGCGGAGTGCCACAGGGAAGTATTATTATCTTCGTATTGTTTATCAACGATCTCTGCTTCCGACTGAACTCGAGAAAACTGCTATACGCCGATGATCTTAAAATGTATAGAGATATAAAGTCTCATCTTGACTGCTGTACGCTTCAGACCGATATCAAGGAGCTGCAGTGCTGGTGCCTTGAAAACGGGATAGAACTGAACATCACAAAGTGTAAGTCCATCACATTCTCTCGCCGTCACTCACGAATATCTTTTGAATATTCAATCGAGCTGAACGCTTGGAGCACGTTGAAAGCATTCGCGACTTGGGAATAATCATTGACAGCAAGCTACGTTTTGACAAGCATATATACGTCACTACCGCTAAAGCATTCGCAGCACTTGGATCTATTAAACTCACCACCAGCAGCTTCAACGACGTACAAAGAATGATAGAATTATATCAAAATTAAAATGTAATCGTCTGTAAACAACAGGACCAGTACCTGTCAAAAGTTGTGCGTGACGTCATTGTGCAATGGAGTATATACCGCTAACGCTGACACCAATACTAATACAGAATATGTACATAAGGCTTACAAACACAATGATCAAACATTTCTCGCTTAACTTTTCAAAAGGACCTAAGTAACATTTTTTTCATGAATTAATTTGAATACTGCAATCAATAGCTTCCATGTTGTTCTGTTGATTGCGCTATTCAAATTAATTCATGAAAAAATGTTACTTAGGTCCTTTTGAAAAGTTAAGCGAGATTTGTATTCGAACTTATTGAACACCCTGTGCATGCTATCAAGGCGCTGTATTGCTCGTTGGTGTTTAGCATTTTGGAGTATGCTGCCTGCGTGTGGTCTCCATCCCACACAATCCAGCGCTGTTTTAAGGTTCCCCCAAACACACGCGATGCAACAGTCGCGACGCGATTCTATTGCTTGGCGACAGCGATTCTGTCGCCGTTGGTATGGGAGCGTAAATAAAACATTGCTTGCAGCGACCCAACGATAGAATCGCGGCGACTAGTTGTCGCCGTCGCGGCGATGAAATCGCCTAGGTCTGGGGGAGCCTTTATTCAATATGCCCTTCGCCGACTACCCTGAACGCTTGCGTCGAGGCGGACAACTTCACGGAGGCTTTTCATCTTCGATTTGCTATGTGGAAACCTGGACTCCCCCAATTGCTGAATAACGTTTCGTTTTATGCTCCTTCTCGTCAGCTGCGTGAGCTACTATTCATAAGACGCCATAGAACTTCCTACGGATTCAACAACGCCTTTGATCAATGTCTTCGTTCTTTCAATAGTGTCAGTGTAGTATTCGATTTTAACTTGTCAAAATCTGTTTTAAAAAATAGCATTAGGGTTATAGATTAGGATACAGTCTGTGGAATTATGTGAAACATTCGAGACGGTGATTAATAAATAAATAAATTTGCTTTCATTTAAATGCATTACAGCAGTTTAAAAAAATTGGGAATGGGAAAATGGAGAAAAAAAAACAAATTAATCCACCTAGCGGTGATGATGCCTTTCTCGCTCATCATAAAATATATCGCGAAAGTTAAAAAAAAGTCAAAACAGTAATTAATGAGGATATATCCAAATATATTATATTAACAATATGGTTCACTTCGAGCTTTTCCATACAACGAAATGGCGAACCATTTGCCGGTGATAACATCATCATCTAGCGAGCAAAGAGGAATCTAAACATGTTTTCTTCTTGTTTATTCTAGCAAATCCCATGGCGACGATGGCGACAGTCATGCAGCTGAAAAGATGACATTCGAAGGTATAGGGATGCCCATACTTTTTTGAATAAATCGATCATCAAATGATCGATTTTCCTCGTTTTAATAAAATTTTACGATAATATAGAGAAAAACAAATTATGCTTCGGATAAATAGTAATAGTAGAAGCTGCTCCGACGTGGACATGCTTGCTGCGCTGGTTTTTTACCCACAGCTGCTATCATCTGGGTGTATATGTATATGCGCCGGAAGCTAGCAATTTGTATGGCGAAAGCATAACAAGCGGGTTATCAAACTGTCGGAACTTGCGGTTTAAAAAATGTGGTTTTACAGGACGGTGTTAGCTACACCTAAAATAATCTTCCCATCATATCTACGTCAAAAACAACGTGTTTTTTCACAACACTATTCACGTACCAATTAAGTGATTCAAAGGTCGAGGCACTCAATTTCACTTAATCGGCTAGCACTAGTGTGTCACATGAAGATTACGTGACTGTTTTATTGCTTTCATGATTGATCTAAATTAGATTGTTTTCCTTTTACTTTATCTAAAATTAAAAATATAACACAAAATTCTTCACCGGTTTTTATTTCAGAATTGAAAATCTAAACATTATAAATATGTACATTAGGGCGGTTCAAATTTCAAAAATGTTCGAAAATTCCAACTCCCATATGTCTATTAGCATCATTTTGATAATAAAGGAGTCCTGGCAAAATTTCAGGCAATTTGGTGGCCATTTAGGGGTGGCGCGAAGTCAATTTATGTATGGGAAAAACTTAAAATTTATTCAAGTCTCCCTACAATTGTCAAATTTTGGAATCTATATAGAGGAGACTTCAGGATAACACATTAGTTATGAAGGGATTGAACGGTTCTATTGACAGTGTGAATATGAGATAAATGGCTAAAATGGTGTAATTAGCCTCAACGTAGCAGTGGAAATATAAATCAAAATTAATGAGCTCAAATAGACTCCAAAAATGGAGGTTGGGGATGTTTATTTGAATTCATCACGATTTAAGAGTTGTAGAGGGATTTGAATAAATTTTAAGTTTTTTCCATACAAATTTCCATTTAAACATAAATTGACTTCGCGCCACCCCTAAATGGCCACCGAATTGCCTGAAATTTTGCCGGGACTCCCAAATTATCAAAATGATGCTAATAGACATATGGGAGTTGGAATTTTCGAACATTTTTTAAATGTGAACTGCCCTAATGTACACAGCAAATAATTTTTAAAATTCAACGACGTGTAAAACTGCAGACTTTTCCATCAAACGAATTAACATTCGATATTCAATTAAATTTGATTGAATTTTACAAGCAAGCACCGTTTAAATTTATTTTGATTTAAAATAATAGTGAGATGGGTTGAATGTTACGTTTATTTGCATGCTCCAAATATGTGCATGAAAATACATTTAAAATCACAACATATTTTTATCTGTGTACATCTTTGTCTTTAAACTCAAATGAGTGACATAAAATCCATTATACCACTCATTTGGATGCTATAATGAAAAACCAACATCAGATCAGTAGTTATATTACTACATTTTGCTGAATCAGCTTGGGTAATGATGGCCATGACATCAGAATTTTCCAAACGCAAGTTCATTACTCGATATCAACTTGTACAACTCGTTATAAACGTACAACAAGTTATCAAAATAGTAGTTTGTGCAACAAATTGCAAAAAGATGATTTTTTCAGCAGGAGTTGTACGTTTATCGAACGAGGCTTGCCGAGTTGGATAAATACTAGGGGAAGAGGCCCCAAAATGCCCCTCCGAGGCAAAACGCCTTTTGTGGTTTCCCTCATATTTAACGTCATTAAGGTGTCCGTAACAAAACTAGATCTAAAATTATGTAGGTTAGGCGAAAAAAGTTTCAAAATATTGTATGAGAAGGTCGGAAAAATCGAAAATTTCCACATTTTGAACAAACATTCTACATTTTGGCGAGGCAAAACGCCCTAGTAGCACTAACCTACAATGTACTTGCGTCTCCACGCACTATCCATACCAGAATGCTGATTCGCCGACGCGTGGAACTTTGTTCCCTAGGAGCTGCCAGCTAAAAGGCGTTTTACCTCATGAGTTTTCCGGCAACAGAATATCACCACTTTTTTGAAATGTGAATATCATCAAAATGATTGAGATTTTTGTCAATTTTTGAATGGCATCAACTAGCTATCTTGTTTGACTGATGCATAATGTAAAAATACCCATAAACTTTATATATGACAAATATGTACCAATATTATACTTGTACATGTCCAATTCCTTCCAGAATTTACTCAACATGATCATTCTTGCCGTGCCACATTGCATAGTTCGATAAACCGTGAAGCAATATTGATATTGACATTTGCATTAGACAGGTGATGAAGGCATGACAGAGCATGTCATTTGTAGTCAAGCGTAAAATAAGCACAAGGAAGAATGGCAAAAATGTGCAGTAAGCTTTATGCGTCAAACAAATACATTTGGTTTTTGGCTGTTTTTAGATGCGTGACCGAAAAATAATTACATATTTTATGTTTTGCAGTTATTACAATTATTTACAATATTTACACATTTCAATTAAACCTAACTCATCTCAATATTTACCATAATTACCATTAGAATTTTTAGATTACGCCATTTATTATATGATAATTGGTATTTCATATTGAAGAGGCCGTTTCCAACATGAAATTCAATTCATTTTGGGTTGTCAAAAGAAATCTTTTCAAACAATATAATGAAGATTTCAGTATACTAATTATTGTAAGATAAGTTTTTCTGAGAGGAAACCGAGCTAGAAACGCATGTGCAATGCAGAGAGAAATCTAGTAAGACTCGACTGTCAAGCACTTTGCTATCTCGTTCTCCCAGGGATTATATTCTCTCTATGTTATTTTTTTGTAGCAAGCGGTCATGCTCTCTCTGTGCATAGATGGTAGAATTCATTTTTGAAGACAGAGTCTTGGAAGTGTAGAGGAATTACTCTGATTGACATGGTTCTGCAGAAAACATTTCAAGTCATATGACATAATGAAGAAGAGATTCTTTCCACCAATTCAATATGAACTGATAATATTTGAATTAAATTACTATATAAAGTCAATGTGGCGGACCACAACAAAATATTGTTCGAACATATTACATTAACGTAGTAAATAAATAAATTAAGTTGAGCTTTAGTTTTTTTAAACTATTATCAGTTATTACAATATTAATTAAAGAACATACTGTTGTGGAATTTTCAGGCACATAATCAAATGGTATAAATATTAGCAAAAGCATAGTCCAAACCAGTGTTTTTACGTTATTTGGCTACTAATGAAAGTGTGGTATCTCACAATGGTGTATATTAGAATCTATTATCTTCATTGACAAATTCTCTCAGAAGTACTTTAAATATTTTCGATCTACGTTGGGTTCTTTTTGAGCTTATTGGAAAAAGCGGGAAAACAGAAAATGTGACCCTCCAATTTCCATCTTGTATTTTTAATCCACCCTCGTTAGTTCTGCAAACCCGTTTTACGCAAAATTCTCAATAAGGTTTTCTACCCAGCTGTCAAATCTTAGCTGGAATAATTCATCATTCTATGTAAATTTAAATGTATTCCAAATGTTATATTTAAGCTATTCTTCAACGTATCTTGTTAAATTTATTTTCAACCAGATTCAACCAAAAAAAAAAAACAATAAAATGCGTACTAAATAGTGACAAAGGATATCTCAGCTAATTTTAGATACGTATAATAAGCCATGCAGACAACTTGATCCCTCCCCAGGCCATCTGCGAGTTGTGGGGCTTGCCTAGGATGTGGTGGGGTTTGACAGTGGGCCCTGTTAAACCTCTATAAAAAGCTGCATGTATCCGCAAGTAGGCCCCACCAAAGCGACCGTGTGCCGCTCAAAGCGCACAATCCCAAGTCCTGGTGTTAGGTGGGACGCTAAACAGCCCTGACACGACGGCCCTCCGACAAGACAGGAGGTTTGCACTGGCCCAATAAGCCGCCTAGAAAACCAATCATTACGAACAATATAAGAGATAATGCGACTCGATATAATCGGCAAAGACCTAGGCGACGAATACAGGATCATGATTGAAAGCTTGTAACATGGAACTGCAAGTCGCTAGGTTTCGCAGGTTGCGACAGGATGATCTACGATGAATTACATCCCCGCAACTTCGACGTCGTGGCGCTGCAGGAGATTTGCTGGACAGGACAGAAAGTGTGGAAAAGCGGGCATCGAGCGGCTACCTTCTACCAAAGCTGTGGCACCACCAACGAGCTGGGAACCGGCTTCATGATGCTGGGTAAGATGCGCCAACGCGTGATTGGGTGGCAGCCAATCAACGCAAGGATGTGCAAGCTGAGGATTACAGGCCGTTTCTTCAACTATAGCATCATCAACGTGCCTGCCCACACGAAGGGAGACCCGACGACGAGAAAGAAGCGTTCTACGCACAGCTGGAGCAGACATACGATGGATGCCCACTGCGGGACGTTAAAATCGTCATCGGTGACATGAACGCACAGGTAGGAAGGGAGGAAATGTATAGACCGGTCATCGGACCGGATAGTCTGCACACCGTATCGAATGACAACGGCCAACGATGCATAAACTTCGCAGCCTCCCGCGGAATGGTAGTCCGAAGCACCTTCTTTCCCCGCAAAAATATCCACAAGGCCACATGGAGATCACCTAACCAAGAAACGGAAAACCAAATCGACCACGTTCTAATCGACGGTAAATTCTTCTCCGACATCACGAACGTCCGCACTTACCGCAGTGCGAATATTGAATCCGACCACTACCTCGTTGCAGTCTGCCTGCGCTCAAAACTCTCGACGGTGTACAACACGCGTCGAAGTTGGACGCCGCGGCTTAACATTGGGCGGCTACAAGATGGTAGACTAGCCCAAAAATACGCGCAGCAGCTGGAAGTGGCACTTCCAACGGAAGAGCAGCTAGGCGCAGCGTCTCTTGAAGATGGCTGGAGAGATATTCGATCCGCCATTGGTAGCACCGCAACCGCTGCCCTTGGCACGGTGCCCCGGATCAGAGAAACGACTGGTATGACGGCGAATGTGAGCAGTTAGTGGAAGAGAAGAATGCAGCATGGGCGAGATTGCTGCAACACCGCACGAGGGCGAACGATGCACGATATGAACAGGCGCGGAACAGACAAAACTCGATTTTCCGGAGGAAAAAGCGCCAGCAGGAAGATCGAGACCGTGAAGAAACGGAGCAACTGTACCGCGCTAATAACACACGAAAGTTCTATGAGAAGTTAAACCGTTCAAGTAAGGGCCACGTGCCACAGCCTGATATGTGTAAGGACATAAACGGGAACCTTCTTACGAACGAGCGTGAGGTGATCAAAAGGTGGCGGCAGCACTACGAAGAACACCTGAATGGCGATGTGGCAGACGAAGATGGCGGTATGGTGATGGACCTGGGAGAACGCGCGCAGGACATAATTCTACCGGCTCCGGATCTCCAGGAAATCCAGGAGGAGATTGGCCGGCTGAAGAACAACAAAGCCCTGGGGTTGACCAACTACCAGGAGAGCTATTTAAACACGGTGGTGAGGCACTGGCTAGAGCGATGCACTGGGTCATTACCAAGATTTGGGAGGAGGAAGTTTTGCCGCAGGAGTGGATGGAAGGTGTCGTGTGTCCCATCTACAAAAAGGGCGATAAGCTGGATTGTAGAAACTACCGCGCAATCACATTGCTGAACGCTGCCTACAAGGTACTCTCCCAAATTTTATGCCGTCGACTAGCACCAACTGCAAGGGAGTTCGTGGGGCAGTACCAGGCGGGTTTTAAGGGCGAACGCTCCACCACGGACCAGGTGTTCGCCATTCGCCAAGTACTGCAGAAATGCCGCGAATACAACGTGCCCACACATCATCTATTCATCGACTTCAAAGCCGCATATGATACAATCGATCGGGACCAGCTATGGCAGCTAATGCACGAACACGGTTTTCCGGATAAACTGACACGGTTGATCAAAGCGACGATGGATCGGGTGATGTGCGTAGTTCGAGTTTCAGGGGCATTCTCGAGTCCCTTCGAAACCCGCAGAGGGTTACGGCAAGGTGATGGTCTTTCGTGTTTGCTATTCAACATCGCTTTGGAAGGGGTAATACGAAGAGCCGGGATTACCACGAGTGGTACAATTTTCAATAAGTCCGTCCAGCTATTTGATTTCGCCGACGGCATTATTATTATGGCACGTATCTTTGAGAAGATGGAGGAAGCCTACATCAGACTGAAGAGGGAAGCTAAGCGGATCGGACTAGTCATCAACACGTCGAAGACGAAGTACATGATAGGAAGAGGTTCAAGAGAAGACAATGTGAGCCACCCACCGCGAGTTTGCATCGGTGGTGACGAAATCGAGGTGGTGGAAGAATTTGTGTACTTGGGCTCACTGGTGACTGCCGAAAATGACACCAGCAGAGAAATTCGGAGACGCATAGTGGCTGGAAATCGTACGTACTTTGGACTCCGCAAGACGCTCCGATCGAATAGAGTTCGCCGCCGTACCAAACTGACAATCTACAAAACGCTAATTAGACCGTTAGTCCTCTACGGACACGAGACCTGGACGATGCTCGTGGAGGACCAACGCGCACTTGGAGTTTTCGAAAGGAAAGTGCTGCGTACCATCTATGGTGGGGTGCAGATGGCGGACGGTACGTGGAGGAGGCGAATGAACCACGAGTTGCATCAGCTGTTGGGAGAACCATCCATCGTTCACACCGCGAAAATCGGACGACTGCGATGGGCCGGGCACGTAGCCAGAATGTCGGACAGTAACCCGGAGAAAATGGTTCTCGACAACGATCCGACGGGCACAAGAAGGCGAGGTGCGCAGCGGGCAAGGTGGATCGATCAGGTGGAAGATGACTGGCGGACCCTCCGTAGACTGCGTGGTTGGCGACGTGTAGCCATGGACCGAGCCGAATGGAGAAGACTCTTATATACCGCACAGGCCACTTCGGCCTTAGTCTGATTAAATAAATAAAATAATAGACAACTTGCTGTCTGACTTCTTTAATATCAAATTTCCGAAAGAATCATGACGCCTCTGTGTTGTAGTCAAATGAGCAAACAGCAACATGGTGTGCGAAACAGAGAGCGAGTAGGTACAATGCGAGAAGAATGTAAACTTCCACAGCAACCTCGTACGACCGATTTTTAATTGGAAACAATAAGACAGGATTCTCCGTCGCATTCAATTTGCCGCAAGCAAATCGGTTAACTGAAGTGCCCGAAAAATGAGTGAATTGTGCGATCGGGCCAATTTTATTAGCCAAAAACGGGATAAGATTCCCCGTCGAATACAACGTGTCGTGTGAAAATCGGTTGAGGTAAGTTGTGCAAAAAATGAGTGAGATTTCTGCACGGGTTTCAAGTATAATTTTTGAGTCTATAGTGATATCGGGCCGATTTTCAATAGGAAATGTGTCCGATCTGGCCAATTTTCAATAGGAAACAATGGGACAGGATTCCCAGTCGAATGCAACTTGTTGCGAAAAAATTCGGTAAGGGTAAGTGCCTAAAAAATGGGCGAAACTTTTTTACTCGTTTCTGCAGTAAAAAATGGCCATAACTTCTGATCCTGTAGTCCGATCTGGCCAATTTTCAATAGGAAACAATGATACAGGATTCTGCGTTGAATGCAATTTATCGGTTAAGCGTAAGTGCTTAAAAAATGGGCGAGACTTTTTCACATTTTTCTGGAGTAAAAAAGAGTATTTTGGCCATAACTTCTTATCCTATAGTGTGATTAGGACAGAGTTTTACGCCGAATGGAACTTGTTGCGAGTAAATCGCTTAAGGGTAAGTGCCTAATAAATGGGCGAGACTTTTTTTACTCGTTTCGGGAGTTAAAAAATATTTTGGCCATAACTTCTGATCCCATAGTCCGATCCGGCCAATTTTCAATAGAAAACAATGGGACAGGATTCTGCGGCTGTTAAGGGTAAGTTCCTGAAAAATTGGCGAAACTTTTTGAGCACATACATACATACACACACATACACACACACGCACACACAGACATTACCTGAATTCGTCGAACTGAGTCGATTGGCAGTGGGAGCCTATGGGTCTCCGGGCTTTCTATAAAAAGTAGGCTTTACGTATACTTAGTATACGAGACAGGCAAAACATTCTTTTTTCATAACGCCGAAATTCAATGGCCGATTGGGCCAATTTCAAGCAAAAAATTATGCAAGATTCGTCGCGTCGAATGCAACCTGTTGCAAGTAAATCGGATAAGGCTAAGTACGAAAAGTGCTTCTTACATTTTTTTTATTCACACACAGACACATACACACATACAGACATCACCTCAATTCGTCGAGCTGAGTCGATTGATATGGACTCCTATCACTATGGGTCTCCGAGCCTTATATCAAAGTGATCCTATAGCCTGGAGTGATCCTATAGCCTTTACGTCTACTTAGTATACGAGAAAGGCAAAACACTGCCAGAAATACATGATTTGGTAAGCGATCTGCTCATGTCGCAGACGGAGCGCGCCGTTTGTTACTACCCGGACGGGGGGATCTACCTCAAGGAGTACCTACAGAAGTGTATACTGTCTCTGTTGAAGCAATACGTTAGCCCTGCGATCTTTTGGCCGGATCTAGCTTCACGCCTCTATTCAAATGTTGTCCTGGCATGGCACGAAGTCCCTGTTCAGGCGCACCCCTGATCCATCGAAAAATACTAGGCTATTATGAAGAAGACTCTACGGAAATATCCTAAAGAGGTCAAATGTGAGGAAGGCATGACGACAAAGTGGGTTTTCGTACTTAAGACGTTGCAGCCATACGTTGTACAGAGTGTAGCTAAGCGTTAGAGCCGCTGGTTATGGTATTGAAGTTGAGAAGAACAAAATATTTCTTAAGCTTAAATCGCTATACAATTCAGCAGAGCTTGGATGAATGAAGCAATTATGATGCGAACAAATGTTTTAGCACCGAACAATCTCATGAAGAAGGTAGCGTCATGAGAGGCCGGTTTCAATGCGCCTAGTGAAGAATGATTCCCCGATGCGTATGGCACTCTGTCGAACGAAACAGTAAGAGAGCGAAATTGAACATAAGTTGGTGCCGAGAATAGGTAACTCCCTTGCGCCTGGCAGTGGCAGCTACGTCGGTTTAAATTCCAGCACCAGCTGCTCCATCCGCCAACGAATGGCCCCGACTTCCTGTCTGCCAGAATTTTGTCGGCAGCTAGAGAGGGAAATACACCGCTCTTCACGTAGTTCGCCGTCAGCGTTGCAAAATCCATTTCGACAAGGTCCTCACTCTTAACATCTTCATCATGGAAAATGGCTGCTAGGCTGGGCTTGGCCAACTTGCTCGCTTAGGAGTAAAACAATCAAGCTGAAGGATTTCCTTAAGGAGAAGGAAATATACTTGGCATTCATAACCAAAACTCTCAACTTAAACCGGAGATGGACGTCAACATTTCGGACCTCCGAAACTTTGCCACAATATAAACCGTTGTGTGAATTAAAATGGATCTTTAGGATCGTTAGGCATAAGAACGTTAGGTTAGGTTCATCAAAAATATACAAGCGATTCGAGATCACAGGAATTCATTCTATTAGTATATTTGCACAGTAGATTAAATGATAATATGTGTTACTATTCCTGGCATTTGCTTAGTGCGAATTGTTGCTGCAAATAGGGTCAAATATAACTTACTGTAACTAAACCGATATAAAATGAGCGACTTACCTTGAATACAATGTGCTCCGGGACTTATTTATCTTATTTTTACCAACCCTGTTGTATCTCCGCCTGCCACGTTCCATTCCACGAAAACTAGAAATTAATATTTGTCCCTTAAGATGAAAGGCAATTTTTGAGCTTCTGTCCGGTCCCCGGATACTGTGCATAGGTGGATCGAGAAGAAGTGGTCCACGGGGATGAGACAAGCGCCGCATGAAGGAATATAAGCTTTCCGAGATGCATGGTCGCAGGTCACCGATCTTACTCCAGTCGTAAAGTGAAAAAGTTTACTAGAAAAATCACTCCCACCCGGGCAGGGCTGCTGGTGTGACACGGGAGTGAGAATGAAGCATGTAATAATGAACCAGAACGCACATTGCCACTCCCTACTCACACACGGCGAAATTGTTGGTAAGCTGGCAAACGACGTGGCCCTGCCTGAAGGAGGGGGAGGAGGTCTGATTTCATTTTCTGGCAATTGCACCTCCCGAAATCGACCGTTTATGACGGCCAAGTAGGGCTCCTTGATGAGATCATTTCGGTTTAGTGCCTTATTTCTTTTGACGAGTTTGGCCATCAGATAGGTAGGCAGCAAAGTGAAAAAGTTCGTTGGCTCGTGGCATAAAATTTATCGCGAAAGCGGATTGAAAGCTCATGGGTGAATTGAGCTGAAGATTAAACACAATGTCAATGATTACCCGGGTAGTGGTTAATAGCAAATGAGTTGCTTGAAAGTAATTTTTTTTCATCATCATATTGTAGTGAATAACAAAAAATCAAAGTGAATAAAAAAACCAAATTTTGTTTTTGGTCCCAAATGTCCTGTTATTAAAACAATATGGTTACCGTTCCGGTTATTTATCCTATTGCTCTCATCTTCAATCTAACAAAAAAGAGGACCGGAATGCCATTAGTCGGCGTGTAAGCAAAAATCCGACAAAACTGGTAAATTATTCCTTTCTTCTTAGATGAACCTGAGTCAAACCTCTATGAGTCGATATTGACGAGACCATTGACTCATGGAAATATCAAGATGTCATGTCGAGATGAAATATCAGATGACGGGACCATCACAACAGCCCATAAACTATTTGCCAAAATGGGATAATTTGCTTTCATAGAACGATATCGAGTCATGGAACATCGACTCATGGAGGTTTTACTGTATTACAGCAAATTGTACTCCAAAACAGTTTTGTTTCATTGTTAATTTATCATTACAACACTCATTGCTTATTTGAAAAAAAAAAGTATTCTGTTAAATCACTCAAACACGAACTGGAACTGCTTGAATGTTATTTTTAATTAAGATCAATTCCGCTTTATAATACTCTCCAATAATTTTTGTTAATGATTCTCACTTGGATTCTCATAAATCTATGAACATTTTAAGTAACCAAAAGACACATTTAGCATTAATAAATTATTTATTTTCCACATATGATCATTGTGCCGCCAAATATTTTAAACGATATTCTGCATCAACTTCATGTGTATAGTACATCGATTTGTATCTCTCTGGAAGCCCGTTAATGGCTTGTTGAAGCATTTCAACACGAGCAATTGAGTTTGGCTTGAATTTCCAACTCGCAATTCCAATATCTGTCTAATAGCTTATGAACGAACCGCTTTCCCATTCACTCATTTATTCCCGTTCGATGCTTATGCAAAATAGGACAGCGCGGATCATAGTGAAAAATGCGTCCCATTTCTCAGCGATCCAATTGAATTCAATTTCAGGTGCCGCTAGAGAGCCAACATTTTTCTTCCGTTTCGCATTCGCCACACGGTTTTCGAACCGACCACCTCGACAGGCCATTCATTTTTTTTCTGTTCGCCGTCATTCCCACTGGCACTAGCTCGAAGCTCTCTGTTCAATGTGACATCAATTTATCCACTCAAACATCTCTTTTTCTACGAACAAACGGGACAAACAGGTACGGGAGGATATTCCAAAATGCATCCCATAAATATTTGGCACATTGGTTTTTCAAATTATGATTGAATTTAGTCGAACGGATAAATGATAGAAAACAAATTCGGCTAGTCAAAAAGACAATACATGTTTGAAGGATAAATTCTGCTTGAAATTTCAGTCGGATAGTCTATTGCACAAGTTTCAATTCCAAACAGTAGCATTGTCAATCCGGAGACGGCGAGTTCGATTCTCGGTACGGTTTTCGGGTTAAGAGGTTTTCGGGTGGGAAACATTCTCGACTACCTAGTCATAATGTATCCGTTGTACTTGTCACACAAGCTACATTACTCACGCAATGGCGGGCAAAAGCTTTCAATTAATGTTAATAAGAAATGCTAATAGAATACTAAGTTGAAAAACAGATAAGAAAATTATTTTGAGCTTTTTAGTGGAATGTTTTCACCTGTCATAAGACGAGTTTGAACAATCCCATTGAATTCCACCACTTAATTGTATCCTGACAGATACGTATTTCGACCTCAACAGTAAGGCCGTCTTCAGTGTCTACGTGAAGTGAAATACGTATCTGTCAGGATACAATTAAGTGGTGGAATTCAATGGGATTGTTCAAACTCGTCTTATGACAGGTTGAAAAACAGGCCAAGTTCCAGTTGGAATATAGGCCATGAACACGCTGGCTGCACGCGGTGCAATCGGCCCTGGGGACCCTAAGCGTTCGGGGAAACTGGAGGAACATCGCCCAAGACTGACGATTATAGAGCTCTACAATACGCCAGGCATAGGTGTATTGACGCTATAGCCAACCAGATATCCAGGTAGGTACTTAGTCCCTGATGATTTGTAGTACTATAAAAATCGGAATTGCCTTCACGAACCCTCTGAATTCTATCGGCATGAACTTACATACATATCCTCCAGCTATCGTGAACTGTTTCGTCGGATGTGACACTCTTGATTGGCCTCAAGTGTACATCCAAACCAGTCTGTTCTAAAATTTCTGTATCACTTAATGCGCCAACTGTTGCTCCCGAATCTAACAAAGCGTAGTATTTTTCGAATTGAGAGTTGGATTAAGAACATTAGTATTCATTTATTGCCATAAAAAATACGCATGTAATCAAAACTGCCTGTGAAGTGTGGTTTGGCTCGTACTCAAACATCTACCTCGTTTTCCATGGCAATTAATGAATTCCATAGTACAAAACCCTACTCCTAACAGATCACATCAAAGTTCATTTAATCATCGTTTAATGTTTTGTGGAACCAACATATCAACTACCTTTGCTGCAATTCTAAGCTCAATCTGGCATACCTGATCCAATTTATGGAACGAAAGAGTGACAGATGTGTATTTCCTTGTTTCATGAGGAACCAAATACTGTTGAAAATATTGAAATCCAAGCTTCAATAAAACCACACGAGCTATTTTTGTGGCTGCGTAACTGTCACTCATCTATGTGTTGTTCTGCATTAGGTCCGTTTTGTGTGAAGCAAACATATCTCTGTGTTATTGATTTTAAGCGTGTATTTTAAAGGGATCAGATAAAAAAAAATTGAATTGAGTCAATTTGAATTCGAATCGGTTCTTTCGAAGTACAATTTCAAAAAAGCAAATGTTATTTACGTTTTTATCGGAAAGTAGAGTGCGCTGTTTTGGAACATATGTTCGCCAAGTCTGAAAAAAACGCGTTCGTTGTCGGTCGAAGTCGGCTTGATATATTTTAGCGCATCAAACAAGATTTTCAAATATAGACTGAACTTTCCGTGTAGTTAGAAAAGTATTAACTCTTTCGTTATAACTTTCGCGATGTCAATAATGGCTGGCTTAGATTGTACAGGGCAAACAAACTCCTTGATCGCAAATTCCAATTCTTCATGCAAGCTGGACGGCCCGGATTCTGTTTCTCCACGTGACGATGGCCCAGTGATAGCCTCAGCATCGTCGCCGAGCCCTCCGATCTGCTTCATGTAACCTCAAATCAGCCTCACTCCGTGTTCTTTGATGAACTTCATCATTTGAGGCTTTGAGGGGTTTTAAAGCTTCGGTCCTGATGACAAAGACATGCCTTGAAGATACTTCAATGTTGTCACGAGTTCTTTGTTGCGTCTTTCGTTAATTCGTATTGTAATTGCGTCGTAAAGCTCTTGCCCGATCTTACTTCCACTTTCCTTAAGTTTTGAATACAGAAAACAAAATGTTCCTTCTGCGGATAGCAACATCGCATCACGTCTGCCCAGAGCTTCTGATGCAAGCCTGGTTTGCGGAAGTACTTCAGAAAGACTTTTCGCCACATGAAAATCGCTATCCAGGATAAAATCAGTGAGATTAATGTCGGTCAATGCGTCTTTGATGCAGTCAAAAGTCTTCATAAAACGCTCAAGCATCATTTCAGTGGAATTCCATCGCGTTTTGACATCCAACAGCAACTGAAGGGACTTGTGGAATTTATTGATATTTTTTCTTGAAGAATAGTATTTTTGACGGGCGATTTTCGAAAAATGTTCACACGTTTTCGAATACGCTTTAAAACTTCTTCAAATCGTGAGAAGTATAAATATGTAATACATACTCATTAATTTTTCATTGTATACTTGAATACTAAAACATGCACGTAGTTCTACCCGAGCTCGATACAGCGCATCCTTGGTAATCGTCATCATCTTCAACAGGTTCAGCACTCAAATAATCGTCATCTGAATAATCAGAATTGGTTGATGGTGGATCCTTGTACAAGACATCACTCACTGCCAAGTGAATGCCATGGCAGGCACTGTTGATGGATGTAATTGGACAATCTCACAAATTTCAGCATAACTGGGGCACCGTCCGACGTTGCAGCAACAATAAGCTTATCATTTATGCCGAAGAGGTGAACCTTGCTCCCGACCATTTCCAACATCTTTTCGGCCGGAAGTGATCCGTAGATTTTGCAAAGCCCCAGGTTGTTAAATGATCCGTCGCCAAAATGCACATTCACGTTTAGGAATCGTTTGTTGCTTGAGCTTGTCCATTCGTCAGTGATGAGGCTTGGAAGTTCTCCTGTTTCAATGCGTCGCGTGATGGCTTGCTGAGTTTCCCATTTGGCGTACTCGTAGTAATCTGACACTAATTTCATGACTGAAGTGTTCGATGTTGGTAATGAAAATCCGCGCGTAGTGATCGATTGGCGGATACAGTCGCAGCAACCCATGTAACAATTTCCGCCAGCGATTGACGTCTGACAAATTTCAGCATTTATTCTTGCTTCACTAGAACCGCAACTACAGAAGAAACTTTTGCGGAGCACATATCCGGGGACGGTTTCAAATCCATGTCATGTTTGTTCTTCAGGTGTCGCAGCAAACCACTGGTCGATGATCCCTTGCACGACAAAATTTGGAGACATTTCCGGCAGCGCGCTTTTTCCCTGTCTTCAGAAATCTTATCAAAATGTTTCCATATTTCAGCCATAATCTATAAGAAAGAAATGGTTCTTGTAAAAGTTAAACAATAATAATTACATATTATTACTTACTTACTTTGGATGAACGAAAGCGTAAATGATGCAAAAAGACACACAATTGCTTAGCAGAATATTTCTGAATGAGCACAGAACACTGAAAGATAAAAGCGACAGATATCATCGTTGGTGTGAGTGCGCATGGTGAATGAGAGCAAGCACGATACACACATGCGGCAGTTCGCAGTGCGATCACATTATATTGTCTATCCGGAACAAAGTTAGAATGCTTTTTATACCGAAGTTGGATTTTTCTTTAGATACAGCCAAATTTCCCAACTGCGGAAGTAGTGCACTGGATTCGCCCAAAGATGCGCTAAACAACGCATCAATTAGTTTGACAGATAAAACTTCGGAAGAAAGTTCGGTTTGGAAGTCCATACTTCCGAATTCTAAGTTGGTGTTACGCCGACAATATAAAAACAGTGGTTCCGAGAGTGGATGGGACAGGTAGGACATGTCCTACGCATGATTTTTTCTAGGTGGGACAGTCAAAGCATTGTCCTACGAAGTCATTGGATGGCAAAAATTTGTGTGTTAGCAGAAGGTGATTTTAAAGTTAATCAGAGTCCAAACAATAATCATAGGTGATTTTGGGATCCTAAAGCTATAGATTACTGATTGTTGTTTTGGACTTCAGGCACTTTAAAATCCCTAAAGTGCTCAAAGATGTCTAAACTTCACTTCTTAAACTCTAAAGGTTTTACAGAGGTAAAATAGAAGTTGCTGAAATCTGCAAATCTCGGGTACTTATTCAAAAGGACGTATGTGATTTTGTAAACAAAGATTCAAACGGCGATTTGTCCAATCCGATGGCACTCCCACGCAAACCATCACCACAGACAGGTAGGGGAAGCCTTCGGCTACCTGTTGGTGGTGTTGGTTTGCGTGGGTGTGCCATCAGATTGGACAAATCGACGTTTGAATCTTTGTTTACAAAATCACATACGTCCTTTTGAATAAGTACTTGAGAAATGTGAATACATTATTTTGTTTATAAGTTATGATGAAGCACGATTGAATGGATTATTAGAAGTTCACGGAAAAAGTCTTCTCCAAACCTCTATTGAATCAGAAACATACCAAAGAAGATCTGATCCGTAAGGGATTCTGAGCCCCCAAAACAGATTTATTGACAAAAATGCGATTTTTTTGAAGTTTGTTTTGGATTGCCTGATCTTGGAGGTAATATTAAATCCTAGTAGTTGGAAATAATTGATTGAAACAATTGATTTTTTTAAATTTCTGTGACCCGTGGCTTCTTCAGGAAGCTTGTAAAGATGTTCGATAATCGATAATTGGAAAGCAATGTCCTAAAATACAGGAAATTATATAAATATTCCGGCCGAAGTCCTGATTATTTTACGAATTGATTATATTGCAAGCATATTTTTTCCATATTGAAATGGATTTCATATCAACATGGAACAGTTATGCTTTCAGCGGCAGTATAGGTAGAATGTGCATCGTGTTCGGCAATGAACACAAACAATTTGAGGCAATGCGGGTGCCTATACTGCAGCTCGGAAGACTCGACGGGGGGAGGAATTGGTCATCATTCACAATTAACTCTTCAAAACTGGTCCTGAGAAGAACCGTTCATGATGCCAATAAACCAGGAATTGCAGCCGAAGAAATAAAAGCCAATGGTTACTTATTAGCTATATTTATTTCTGTCCGACTATTATCGCAGCGGAAGTGCTGCTTCTTCTCTTCGGGATCGAAGTCACTGCAGCTGGTCTCGCTGCCACTGCTGCTGCTCCTGTTGCTGTGTAGCTGGATTGCTACTGCTGCTGCGCTTCCTTGGAGGGAGGCGTCTTCGATGGTGGTCCAAAACTGAATGAAAAAACATCCTTGACACCCTCGCTTTTATAATGGATTGCGTCACCTTTGGAGGGGAAATAAAAAAAGAAGAAGAAACACCGGCTTGCTGACGCATGCGCTGATGCATTGATGCGTGTGTGTGTGTGTGGCCGTTTGCACTGTTTGGAGACTCGTGTTTGGTGCTTGGTGTGTGGAGAGTTGATTGGCAAAATAGGTGAAGTTGGGGTTGGCAGCGCATGTTAGCGAACATACTGCCCGCCATTGGAATGCAATTCCAATTTCATTTCAGATTCATCACTGTAGTCTTGCAAAGGAAGCGGTGCGAGTTTACTAACTGCTCTACGGTACACCCCGGATGAGGTTTTGACGTCAACGACGCGTACGATGTTGTCTCTTCCTGGGTAGACAGCGACGATTCTACCAAGCTTCCACACTTGTGCTGGATGGTTGTCATCGGCAAGTAGAACTACGGTTCCGGCTTCAATGTTGGGTTGCTTCCTTGTCCACTTTGCTCTTGACTGGAGGGTTGAAAGGTACTCACGTGACCACTTTCTCCAAAAATGGTCCCTCAGCTGGTTCAAATACTGCCATTTAGATAGCCGATTTTGCGGTACGTCCAAATACGATGGCTTGGCGATAGGTTCTAACGGTCGACCAAGCATTAGATGGGCTGGTGTTATTGGCTGCGGGTCATTTGGGTCGTCTGACGATGAATAGAGAGGCGAGAATTGACTATTGCTTCGATGTTAGTCAGCACTGTAGCAAATTGTTCGAAGGTTAGAGTAGTGTTTCCCAAAGTTCGGGTCAAATGGGATTTCACCACCTTAACTCCGGCCTCCCATAGACCACCAAAGTTAGGCGATCTCGGTGGAATAAACTCCCATTCCACCTCTCGAGCAATCAGGTAATCGTTGATTTTGCTTCTTTCCATCTCGTCGTTGAACATCGTTCGTAATTGGTGGAGCTCCTTCGAGGCGCCAACAAAATTCGTTCCATTGTCCGAAAATAGTTTCCGAACAAAACCGCGGCGATTGATGAAACGATCGAGTGCGGCGAGAAAAGCATCAGTCGTCAGATCCGACACCAATTCCAGATGTATGCCCTTCGTAGTTAAGCACACAAACAATGAAATGTACGCCTTTACTACCTTCGGCTTATGCTTACCCTCCTTTACAAATACCGGTCCAGCATAGTCCACCCCGGTGAGCTCGAACGGTGCGTTCACGGTAACGCGTGCTTCTGGCAAAACTCCCATTAGCGGCTGGATGCTCCGTGGCTTCGTACGGAAACACTTAACACAATTGTGGATAACCTTTCTTATAGCAGAGCGCGCATTTGTCAGCCAAAATTTCTGCCGAATGGCCGCCAGCAGTCCTGTTTGACCTTCGTGGAGTCGTTCTTCGTGGTACTTCTTAATCAGCATCTCCGTAATACGATGTTTTTGAGGCAACAATAATTGATGTTTGGCATCGAAAGGCAGCTTCGAGTTATGTAAGCGCCCCCCGACTCGCAATAATCCTTCGTTATCGATAAATGGTTGTAGGCTTGCAAATCGCTTGGGTAACTCTCCTCGTTGTACACCTAGAATTTCCTCTCGAAGCTCATTCTGCTGGAGAACTCGAACAATGGCGATTAAAGCCTTTCGCATGTCCTGGACGGTTAGACAATTGAATCGTTTTCTCTGATCCTTAGGCGTACAAGCCATGCGAACGAAACGAAACACGTGAGCCAAAACTCGTTGCATCTTGCCGAAGGAACTAAAACGCTCGAAAACTGGTTCACATAATTTCTTCACGGCTGGACTTACTATGACTTCATTCTTTAACTCGGGAATCTCACGATCAGGAATCTCCTCGGTAGCTTCTGTTTCGTATTCGGCGGAATTTAGAAAGGCTGGTCCATTCCACCAAAGCCTGCAGTGTTTCAACACAATTGGCTTCATTCCCCGTGACACAATGTCGGCTGGGTTCCGAACAGTATTCACGTAACACCATTCATAATGCTCGGTCAGCTGTCTTATAATTGCGACGCGATTTCGAACATACACCTGCAACCGATCCAAAGGTTTGTTGATCCATGCTAAAACAATTTGGCTGTCAGACCACAGTCTCACTTCGCAGATCGATAGCTTCACGGTTGATGTCACCCTGTGTACCAGCTTGGAGAGCAATAAGGCGGCACACAATTCCATCCTTGGAATCGTCATTTTCTTGAGAGGAGCCACCTTGGACTTACTGCACAAAAGATGAGTTGCGGCAGATCCGTCACTTCGCACGCTACGGAGGTACACGCATGCACCATACGTTTTAATGGAAGCATCGGAAAATCCATGTATTTCCAATACCTCCCGCTCCTGTACCACGACGCATCTGGGAATTTCCAAATCGGGAATGTCCTCCAAGGATTCACGGAACTCCTTCCAACGCTGCAATAGGTCTCCATCAAGTGGGTCATCCCATCCCTAGGTTGCAAGTCCATAAGCACTGCATTATTATTTTCGCTTCGACAATCACCGGCGCAATGAGTCCCAAAGGGTCGAACAACCGTGCTATTTGGGATAAAACACTTCGCTTTTCACTGTCTCTTCAAGGTTGTTCGAATCGGATGCTTGACGGAAAAGAAAGAGGTCGCGCTTCGGATCCCACAAGAGTCCCAAAGCTTTAATTGCTTCGTTGGCACCGGAGTCGTGGATGGGTATCAATGTTTCTCGATCCTTTTCTGGAACATCAAATAGCACTTCCTCCGAGTTGGAGCACCACTTCCTAACTGGAAAACCGCCCTTGATCATCATCCTCTCGATATCGCTGCGTAACTTCACTGCGGCTTCCACTGAACCGGCACCAGATAGTATGTCGTCCATATACGAGTCATACAAAACAGCCTCTGCTGCTTCTGGAAAATCATTCATTTCATCCCTGGCTAATTGAATCATTGATCGCACTGCAAGGAATGAGGCTGCTGACGTTCCGTAAGTCACAGTTAACAGTTCCAGCACCTTCATTGCCTCTGAGGAGTCATTACGCCAGAAGATTCGTTGATATCGCGTCTGGGATGGATCAACAAGTATTTGCCGATACATCTTCGATACATCCGCAGTAGACTGGCCCAGATTACTATGAGGAGAAATTTTTTTTGTCGAATTCCAAGGGGCACCCCCCAGAATTGTGTCTTTGGGTGAGAAAATCAATCTCTGAAAATTTCAGCTCAATCGCTTGTTGCATAAGCTGGCGCATTTGATTTGAAGTTTGTATGGGGATTTCAGCCAAAATGTATAGGAAAATACACCTCCGTCACTCATTCGATCTGAAAATTGGTTCTGATTGCTCGATTGACCTCAGAATTGCAAAAACGGCAGTTGGTATGCTACAGAACAATTTCACAGAACATTGCATGATGATTAAATGAACTTTGATATAATTTTCGGCTGATTTATTAGGAGCTGATTTGTGTATTTTTGGGTTTTTCGATCGAATCGCATCAGCCGAAACCTATATAAAAGTTCATTTAATCATCATACAATGTTCTGTGAAATTGTTCTATAGCATACCAACTGCCGTTTTTGCATTTCTGAGGTCAATCGAGCAATCAGAACCAATTTCCAGATCGAATGAGTGACGGAGGTGTATTTTCCTATACATTTTGGCTGAAATCCCCATACAAACTTCAAATCAAATGCGCCAGCTTATGCAACAAGCGATTGAGCTGAAATTCTCAGAGATTGATTTTCTCACCCAAAGACACAATCCTGGGGGGTGCCCCGTGGAATTAGACAACTTTTTGTTTCCTGGGCCAGTCTAATCCGCAGTAATAACGATAGGATGAGTCCGGAAGCGCATGACGATAGTGAACAAGTCGCTTTGGCTAATCGGACCGGTCATCAGCACGTCGTTTAGGGATAGTCCATTTGTCTTCGCGGTAGCGTCGAAAACGACACGTAATTTGGTACTGCTGCTTGTTGGCTTCAAAATACAATGGTGTGGCAGATAGTAGCTCTGGGTGCCCGGAGAATCCTCATCCTCTTCAACTCGCCGGCAGTGACCAAGGGTTTGGTACTCCTCGATGAAATCGGCATACTGGGTTTTAAGGTCAGGATTTCGTGCCAACCTTTTCTCCAGAAGCAGGAATCGTTTCAAGGCGAGAGATCTAGAGTTTCCTAACTGGTTGACGTTATCGCGAAATGGTAACTGGACTACGAATCTTCCACTTTTTTCCCGACGATAGGTTCGCTGATAATGTTCTTCGAAACGTTGCTCCTCGGTGGTGATCATGGCTGGCTCAGAAATTTCTTCCTGGTTGAAGAACCGTTGCATACATTCTTCCAAGCCGTCAGTCAAGGCTATATTGGCACACACTGGGTTATCTTCCTCCTGTTCTGCGTACGATCCGGCCACGACCCATCCGAATTGGGTTTCATACAAGGCTGGCAGACGATTGGCAAGCTTTATTTGCCCTTCCTTCAGCACATCGAAAAATAGTTCGGCTCCAATCAACAACTCAATTTCCCGTGGGCAGTGGAATGAAGCATCGGCCATTATTATACCCGGAGGAATGTTCCAGTTATCAATATTGACACGGACAGATGGAATCGTCCCTGTGACCTTCGGCGAAGTATAGCACTCAATGTTGGTAGCGAAACTACTGCAGTTGGACGACATTGGTACCACCACCTTGTGATGAAGCTGGTATCTATTGCCGCCAACGCCAATGACTGGAACAGTAGATGGGTATTTTGATAATTTGAGCCTCTGCACCGCAGATTCTGCTAGAAGATTGATTTGGGATCCGGAATCCAATAAGGCTCGCACGTGATGCACTTGACCATTTTTTGCTGTCAGTTGAACCATCGCTGTCATTAGGCATTCCCCGGTGGAATGCTGGTACTTGAGCACGACGAACTTACGGGTTCTTCAAACGATGCGACGGCTTGATTCACTTCGTGGTGTTTGGCTGTGTTGGTGGACTGTACCGTTGCCTTCTGTTGCTCGAAATGCACTAACGTATGGTGTTTTTTCGAGCATTTCGAACACGATTTATCGCTGGAGCATCCTGCGCTGCGATGGCCCTTCCTTAGGCAGTTGAAGCACAAGTTTGCTTCTTTCAGTTTGGCTTGCCTTTGGTCCACATTCATCTTCAGGAATACGGAACACTTATAATTTTGATGATGTCCTGAGCAGAAATCGCACACGTAATCCGTTGGCACAGACGCTGCATGTGAGGTTTTTGGTGGCACTGATTTTGGTGGAACATGAATCTTCTGATTGGAGAACTTTGCATGCGATGGAACAGAAACAACTTTCTCACATCTTTCCAGAATAACGCAACGCTGTTTTAGGAACTCTATTGTAGATTCATACTCCGGCAGTTCGGTTTGACTGATGGAAGCTTCCCACAGCTCTCGAGTCTGGTCATCTAATGCACGAGTTAGCACTGTCACCACAAGTAACTCAGAAATTCCCGAAAGCGGCTGATTCAGTTTGACTAGGTTGTCCACATGACGGGTACATTCATCGACAAGGTTACGGAGGTCTTTCGATGACTTTTTCAACATTTTCTTCATGTTTAGGATTCCGAGGATATGCGACTCCAAGATCAACCGCTTATTACCAAAGCGTTCCTCCAGGATGTCCCATGCTCGTTGGTAGTTGTTGTTTTGCAGAGTCTCTAGGTCGATCACTCCAGCTGCATTTCCCTTCAGCGAGTTCTCCAGATGATACAATTTCACAGCGTCCGAATCCGTCGAATGTCGCATCAGGTCCAGAAACATGGCCTTGAACCGTGGCCATGACTCATACTTCCCGTCAAAGCTCGGCAGAGGAGCGCGGAAAGACTGCGGCTGAACAATAACCTGCTGCGGACCGCCTTGCACTGCAGTTGTTTGAATAGGAACACGGTTTTCCTTCTCTGTCACCTCGGTCATCGTTTCTATCATGGTGGATGTTTCGTTGTACTGGCTCTCGAACTCGACATACTTCGCTTCCTGTTCGGTAACATTTTCCTCTGGAACGGAAGCCACTACCATGTCGTGGATATCATTATACTCCTGATAAATGACACCCATCTGCTTGGTGTAAACTCGGAGCTGCGGCAAGGATGGTCGCACATTTCGTTGGGATGCCGCATTCAACGCATTGAATATCCGAGTTAGTTTGGCTTTGACTTGACCTCGCTTGATAGTCATCAACCTTACGTCTTCTGGGCTGACCATTTTGTCCGGATTGAATTTCTAGCGATTACGGATTGTAGACCTGCAGGAACGTAGCGGCGGGAAGGAATCACACAACAACAAAATACCGCTACGATGGAAAACACACACGGCTGCAGGCTACAGTAACGCGTACCGACGTTAATCGCACCGGACGGAATAACTTGCACGAATTTCCGGAACGATGGGAACCGATACTACGCGAAGCGGAAGTCAACTTTTCGGAACGGCACGAACACGATCGCGATGGTAGCGCTGTCCAAGCCACGCTAACGCTTTTAATTCACGTTGTTGAAGCCACGTGAACGCTTGTACTTCACGTTGTTGAAGCCACGTGAACGCTTTTCAACTTTTTTTAACTCCACGTTGTTCAAGCCACGGGAACGCTTATGGATACTTCACGTTGTTAAAGCCACGTGAACGCTTTTCTACTCACCTGCCGTCAGCTGCACCCGATCCGGTTCGTAGGACCAATTTATGTTCGGCAATGAACACAAACAATTTGAGGCAATGCGGGTGCCTATACTGCAGCTCGGAAGACTCGACGGGGGGAGGAATTGGTCATCATTCACAATTAACTCTTCAAAACTGGTCCTGAGAAGAACCGTTCATGATGCCAATAAACCAGGAATTGTAGTCGAAGAAATAAAAGCCAATGGTTACTTATTAGCTATATTTATTTCTGTCCGACTATTATCGCAGCGGAAGTGTTGCTTCTTCTCTTCGGGATCGAAGTCACTGCAGCTGGTCTCGCTGCCACTGCTGCTGCTCCTGTTGCTGTGTAGCTGGATTGCTACTGCTGCTTCTCTTCCTTGGAGGGATGCGTCTTCGATGGTGGTCCAAAACTGAATGAAAGAACATCCTTGACACCCTCGCTTTTATAATGGATTGCGTCACCTTTGGAGGGGAAATAAAAAAAGAAGAAGAAACACCGGCTTGCTGACGCATGCGCTGATGCATTGATGCGTGTGTGTGTGTGGCCGTTTGCACTGTTTGGAGACTCGTGTTTGGTGCTTGGTGTGTGGAGAGTTGATTGGCAAAATAGGTGAAGTTGGGGTTGGCAGCGCATGTTAGCGAACACATCGATTTCTCAATACCAGAACTGTTGCTAAAATCGGAAACATGCTCGGTTGTCTAGTGGCTATCGTTTCTGCCTATGAGCAAGAGGTCACGGGTTCAATCACAGGCTCGCCTCTTCTTCTATTCTGAATGCCTTAGTTCTTTCTGTGTTTCACCTTCTACCAGAACGTGATCAGAACTGATCTCGACTGTTGAAGAATGCATTGCTTCCAGTGATTAGTCCAAAATTATTATTTGTGTTAACGGATGTGAGGGATATAAAAGTCTTGAAACACCTGCGAATTTATGCGAATCGCTGTTAATACCAGAACTGTTGCCCAAATCGGCCTTTCCTATTTGTCCTACCCACGACTCGGATTGTGTATGCGCCTCTGATTAAATTTAGATAGTTGATGAGTTCGCTGTTTAATCATATTTTTAAACAGAGAAGGAGAGTTTCTATTATACAATGCCTTATTGTAGCCACGTATTTCTATTACTGATACATATGAGATAGGAAAAATATATTACCTAAGTAAGCATTTAGCGCTGGAAGCAAATAATATTTATGAGCAGAAACGGTCCACTTGTTAGTAAACCTGATGTAAATAGATTTTTTTTATTATTTTGTCGGGATTCTCGGGATCCCAAAAATAATATCCCGGGAATCAGGAAATTCCGAATTTTCCAAAATCCCGAGATTTTTTGTCCCGGGATGGAAACTCTAATTTGTACAAAATGATGTACTTTCAGCAAAACAAATCTTTTACCGGTCTGCTACGTGAACCGTCATTGGAACTTAAGTGCCATTTCTCCATCCTACAATCTGCGTCACAAATTTCAGCTTCATTTAGTCTCCTTAACCTCTCATGTGATGAACACGACCATCTTGAGCTTAGTCTCAGCGAGTATGTTGATCCTGCCGTCATATCAGAACATTCTCCATTCATAGTTCTGTCGTCCACCATCGTTTGCATCTTATTCGCCTGTGAAAATCCTTCTGTTTCTGTACCGTCTCTGGTTGTATGTGCTACGTGGGGTGGGAACACTCAAATCGAACCTATTTAACTGTTGCACACTGGGGCAACCCAAAAAAAAACCTCTCAGTCATTCAAATACTGAAAATAGGCCATAGGTGTCTTCAGCGAAGTTTCAATATACATTAATCCCGACATTTTTTTTTCGCATGAAAGTCCCATACACCAGATCAGTTAAACAACGTTTTTAAAGTGATTTTTTCACAGAAGTTATTTGTCCCTTAATTTCGATGAACCTTGTTGAAAAATTCAAAATTCCAGTGCCTGCTGTGATGATTTATTTGCTTATTTAGAAAAGAAAGACCCAACAATGAAATTTGATTAGTAATTGTACTTTATCATCACGTTAACTGTTTATTATTATTCAAAATCAAGGATAATGACAAACTAAACGATTCGTGACGGTGATCTAGTTACAAAAAATGATGTCTGGCGATTATTCGCGGAAAAAGCGCAATTTTATAGTATTTTCCACATATGTCGTTTATGCGATGAGCAGAATCAGGCATGCGTTTTAATTGGCAATGGACAGAAAAACTCATGCCATTTAATATAAATACTATTCCAAAGACATGCTTTCGATGATTTTTCAAAAAATGAGTTTTACAGAAGACCATTTCAAATGCTAATAAAAAATTACCTCTTAATGATTTTCGATTAGTCTGGGTGATAAATAATTAAAAAACATAATTAATTAATGAACAAAATTGAAAAAAAATCGCATTTGTTGAAAAATTATACAAGAACAGATGAAAGTTTATTATTGCCCCTTCAGAAATTAAAAAAAATTGCATCGAAGTTTTTTGAAATCTAGTCCAAACCTACATCGAGAGACGCATACTTTGATGCAAAATACGGTGACCATTAAGCATTCGATAATAAGAATGTCAAATGTTAGAGTGGTCGACTGCTAGCGCCGCTGCAGGCAGAATCGCGCAAAATAAATCATGTACGATAGTTTTAATTTAAGTGTTACGTTTGTTTGTCTGTTGTGTTAAGCAACATCATGACAAGTAGTCAAGTTAGATAACTTGTTTGATAACTTGCAAGCCGATAGTGAGATCAAGAACATCTAACCTTAACACAGTATACAACGCAATCGCGGAGAACAATGCAGATATTGCTCAAACATGTCATGGACGACGGCATTAAATGCAATTCGCCATGCTCAGTTTGGATTCAATGAGAGACACTGCCATAGCATGTTGAACAAGCGAGACATATTGGCGCAGGGTGATCACGCAAATGTTCTCAATAAGCTACAAGACATGATTGATGCCTGTTTTAGTGTTACGCTAGAAGAGAGTGCAGTATCAGCGAGTTTTGCGAAGCATGGACCCAAACCCAAACCCGATTTATAATTTTTTTTGTCTACATAATATAAGGGCAGACTCTTGGGGGCAGGGCACTTTTCAAGAAGATCGAAGAACTGTGAATTGTTTAGAAAACTTACATTTCATTTCAACTAACAATCGGAAAATAATTTTTCTGGTGAAATAATTATGAACCGGTGAACAAATCATTTCGTGTTCTATTTTTTGCAACTACAGTAGCCGTTCGATAACTGCAAAATGTTTACTTTCAGTTAACGAATGCCGTTCGTTAACTGCAACGCATTCTAGACGTCAAACGGTTGTCAATCGACGTCAGATGCAATAAAAGTGCAACTAAATTTTCAGCGCAATGCAGCTGTAATTGAGTTTGACACCATTTTGAACTTGTCCTAAGACGAGTTTGTACAATTCCATTTAATTCCACCACTTAATTATACCTTGACAGATACGTATTTCGACCTCAACAGTAAGGTCGTATTCAGTGTCTCGTACTTGACTCGAGAGTCAAGTCAAGTACGAGACACTGAAGACGACCTTACTGTTGAGGTCGAAATACGTATCTGTCAAGGTACAATTAAGTGGTGGAAGTAAATGGGTCGTACAAACTCGTCTTACGACAAGTGAAGACATTCCACTAAAAGTTCAAAATAATTTTCTTAACCATTTTTAAGTTTAGCGGTCCGATAACTGCAAAACTGTTGCAACTATTGAATTGCAGTTAAAAAGCATTACAGTTAAATGACTTGCAGTTATTGTTTTATGGTAAACATAAATAATTTTCAAATGGGGCGTATTTGCAACTTCACCGATGAAAGATTTTAAATTACCCCGCATCCATTTCCAAATACTTCAAGCTTCCCTTCGTAAGGGAGCCACTTCTGGAGCCACCATGCGACGTGATTAGGCGCTCACGTCAATCTTCGGCACATACAACTGGACGGGAAATGTAATTTTAATGTCATGGGACTAATTTGCTAAAAACTTTTCCACAGGTTATTTACAATTGTGTTTTTTATATAAACTTGTCTATCTATAACCTCCAAATTTGATATTGACGGCGTGAGAGCCGAATTAGTGTGACCTCCAGATGTATGTATGTCATGACATTCCGTGATATTTTTAAATTTGGCTCTCATGGCTCACACTTTATATTTAGAACAATGACCTGTTTGCCACAATTCCAGGATCCCTTAAGCACTACATGGTAATGAAAAAAATTCTAACTGTAAATCCTAACCCTTTCCCAAGACATTTTTGTGACATTTCTCATCATTGTAACTGACATGACTGTACTTTTCATTCATATGTTGAATACTCCTTACCCCCAGCACCAGATCAAATGCTAAACGAATAAATTTTATTGTTTTTCCTTTTATTCACTCCAGTCAGGTGTCGAAATCCTATTTTGAAAATGAAAATCAAAATCGAACCGTTTTTTTATAGAGCTAGTTTAGAAGCAAAAACTGAAATATGCAAATCCAAATACGCTTTTGGTAAAATCATTGCGACAATGCGTCATCATACTGCATCGTAGTATTCTTGACCATTCTCCCCCATGGTTCACTAGCAAGTCTTCGTCCAGGCAACAGCGCACCGCGCGCTCGGTAAGTTGATGTCTTCTCCTGTCTCCTGCGGGAAGCTGCACTGCAAAAAAACATGGGACGCAAGACACGACGCGTGGGTGGATCCCCACGTTCTGTCAAGTTCACATTCATCAACATGCGGCGGCTGCTGGTTGATGGCGATGTTCGCGCTCGCGTTTTCCCAACCAATCGGAAATGTCGGATGCCTAGCGGAACTTCGGCAATAGGACCCCGAAAAAGGATAATGAAAAATATCCTGTCACAGCAACATCGCATCCTGCTGCTGCTGGTACTGATGACGGTGGGTTGGCGATGTTCTCCGTTGCAGGCTGATGGTACTGTTGTTACCCATGGCACCCGGACCGGTCCAGGCAAGAACACAGACGCTGTGTTGGAGTGAATGATGTTTGCTCGGTGAAGAGGGCGCGTCGTGTTAAGAAGGTGCCATTCTCGACTGTCGTTCTTCTCGGCGGCTTTAGTTGGTTGTTCTGGGCTGACATAGTGCTCGGTGTCAGTAGTTAGTCATTGGCTCTGGGCGTTTCATATATTTATTGTACCACTCATATGCATAGGATGAATGAATACCGGATTCTTTGGAAATGCGTAGTTGTTGATCATGAAAGATTTATTGACTCTATGCGCTAGTATGACAGTACCCACTCAAAACGAGCAAATTACCTACCATGTAGAGCATAAAATTGACTCAATTGTTAAAAAAAAGCTCAAAGTTTACTATTTAGTCAGTCGCACGTAAGTGTAATTAATTTCATTTCAAGATCAGAATCACATAATGCCTCAAAAGAGCAATTATTGCTCAATATTACAATAGCTCTTATTATAAAAGTCCCATTTTACTTACAGAAGCGTAAAAAAGTAGTATCCCTTATAGCCTATTCAGATTACGCCATTAATGACATAATAATTGGCGTTTCAGGGTAAATACGCTTTATGATGTCATTATTTACGTAATATTCCATACATTTTGCGCTGTCAAATGATACCCGCTAAAAAGAGTCATGAAGAATTTATTACGAACAATTATTACGAGAGAGCTTTCGTTCTAACTGGAATGCAGGGAGAAATTCAACAAAACAAAACTGACAAGCGTCACGCTCTCTTTGCCAGAGAGAAATTCTCTCTGTTTTCATTTCGTTTCGTAGTTGACAGTCATGCTCTTTCTGTCGCAGCAGGGTCGAATGCATGTTCGATGGAAATCTTCTGAGCGCTGAAGAATAACTCGGATTGTGATGGTTTTGTGGAAAGCATTTTATATGATGAAAAATAATGATGATAATTATTTATTCTCCACTTATTCAACATGAATTGTTTAAAAAACAGATGCTCTCTAGAATTAACATGAAGTATTTAACTTAAACCTAGATTTTTAGAACAAATCGAATAAATTTTTAAAGTTCAAGGGCCAATGCGGAAGACAATTTAAAACGTAGGAATGGTTGTAAAACGAATATATTTGATGAATAAACATGATTTCATAAATTGTTTTAATTCTGCTCCTTGAATGGCTTAATATACTTTGGATTTCAACATTTTTCACGTGGGACAACTGTACGATTTGAATGGGATGTATATATAAAGTAGAATAACCTTAAATAAAACATGGATTGGTAATGCATTAATTCATCCAAAATCCAGTTTAAATTATATCACATTCACACGATTCGATTTTGTTAGAAGCTGTATCATTGATTGTCGAGTAGAACGCAATGGTTCAGTTTCCATTTCTGAAAAAAAATTAAGTTGCTGAGTTGCCCTTCATACATGGAGATACTGGTGGAAATACATTTTAGCTCGATAATATTTCTTGAAAATTGATCCAATCGTCCATTTTTTATTTATTTGTGAGAATTCCCAAAAGTATCTAAATTTTTCTATCAAATCTCCGTTCGATCATAGTACAGAATCAAAATACTTTTTAAATTTAAAAATAAATTGAGGAATAGTCTGATTCCCCGAAGAACGGCGCACCCAACTAATCCTATTTATCCTTAATGAGAGTTTCAAATATTCTTCGAAAATTCCTTTTCATATTTTTTTTATATTTTTTTTTTTCGTAGAAACTTTGTTCAGAAAAAAATGTTCAATTGTCGCCACACAAATGCTTGATTTCGCAAATTAAATTTTAAAACTCTCCTTGAATTCAACCCTGTATTAGCGTGCAAATGAGGAAAAATGGAAACGTCAAGATATATTATCTTGCTGCAGTCTGAACACCTCGTAATAATTGGATACCCTCTCACTTAACAAAGTCATAAATAGCCCAATCTGAATAGGCTATTAGCCTAGTGGCAAGATGTGCGGCTGCAAAGCAAGACCGTGCTGAAGGTAGTACCAAACAATGGAAGAACATACAACAAAGCTGATAATGTGAAAATCTTTAATGCAAATGAAAGTGGATAGATTTTTCATATTTTGGCTGAAAAAGTCGATCTTTACACAAAATCACAGATTACATAACCGTTGTAAAATGAAAAACAACAAAAAAGGTTTTACTAGTGTGTTCACACTCTTGTGTAGCAACATGACTTCCATCTTAACAACATACATTAGCATACATTGCGTCATTATGCTGTTGAATAGATTCACTGGTTGATAATGAAGGTCACGATAATAATTGGTGACTGATGGAAACATAGTGGCATGAACTAATTCAATCCATTTTCTCCAAAGCAAAGATCATTGGTACCATAAGTGTGTGTGTTCATATAAATGAGGAATGACAATCAATTTAGTAACCAGGCAACTATCGCGGTCCGATCGGCTTGCGGTGTCCCGCGAGCGGCATCAACGGGCAAATTAATATCGATAATGGCGATTTGACATACGGGACATAAATTTTGCGTTTGGCCATTAATTGTAGGATGCGTTAAATTAATCACTCTCGCCGTCGTCAGCGCAGACAGAAGACCCATTTTAGGAAACGACCTATGCGGGAAGCTGGCGATCATATAAGGAGAGAATCGCGGGGACGTGACGGCTGTCTGGATGACTGGCTGTCGCAACGTGAGATATGGAAATTAGCTTTATTGGACCGTTAATCGGTTACTGCGTGGCTGGGAATCTACAATTTGTGGGCGTATAATTATCGCATTTATGGGCCCAACGTTTTTGACTTTCCACATAATGGTTGTTAAGTGGAATATAACTCACCTGAAGAAGGAAATCACATAATCATTAAACAAATAGCTCATTTTGGTGGGGTGGACTGGATTTCTGCAAAAAGGAAAATACGTTCCTCTCTAAATGCTCCCACGGGTGGAATGATGACGAATGATCGTCAGTTTCAAGATTATGTGCAACTCTGGTTGCGGCTTCTTCATCTTACTGACTCATGAAAAAATCAATTGGCGGCTCAACTAGAAAGCACTTGTGCTGCTCAAATAATTTATATCTTTAGTGATATTTTGTTCAGTGTGTGGAAACATACGTACCGTAATCCGGAAAAACATTGGTCATTTTTTATTGTTTTATAAATATTTCCTCCGTAAGTGTAAGCCATTAATACTTCGCATAATGAGTACCGCTACATGTAGAAGGTATTAGGCTGTTGTTCTTGATTATTTGGTGTTTTTAATAAAAACAAAATTAAACTTGTTTTAATTTTTTTTCTGTTGAGTTTTTTTGATTTTTCAATTTTGGGTTACTTAAATCATCAAACGTTTCGACCATTATCTATTAAAAATAATATATAATAATATATTGATTAAAAATGAGGCCGATACAAATATTAATTTTATTTTATATTTCATAAATTGTATTCAACTTTCCATGAAACATTTTTTTTTTAATATTTTTATTTTATTTTCAAATTTTGCACTCACTGTTTTAATCTTGATACGAGATATATTATTTATAAAGCATAAATGTGTCCCCAAGTGTATTTTAAATGAAAATACGAGCATATATCTCTATCGGCTTAAATATTTTATATCCTATCATTGAAGATTCCGTCAAAGCTCCCTTGCAATATTTGGCCGATCCATTTCCATCCACGTTTTGGAACATTTATTGTTATCGGTATTTGATGGCTTTTATGTTGCTCGGCACTGTAAGGCCGTTTGAATTGAAAATTTTTGACATCATCTGCGTTATCTCCCGAGCAACACACATGTTCCACAAAAGTTTCTGTAACCCATATGCAACCAAATTTAGTCACATTTGAGTTGCTGCAACCAAATCCAGCTGAATTGTGACATAATATGCTGCATGATAGAGTAGTACATTCGAATTTCGGTGCGTGGATCAATCCGGTTGGGTCATCTGATATCAGACTGTCAAGATATTGAAGTCCTCCGATCGTCCGGCTACTGCAAAGTTCGAGGTGCCTTTTCCGTTGACACTCAACCACCTGGTCCTGCGGGCGTTAATGGCGGACCCGCCGCAAAGAAGCATACGGTCAGTTCGTCAAGCACACACAAAAGAGGATCGCAGTACTAATATAGCGTTTCGTGTTCAGTCAAATCAAAGTCGTCTAGATGTACAAACAATAAACTGCCAAAGCAGCTCAAGGTACACGATCGATCGCACCCACCAAGATCTTTTCGATTACGTTGAGAAGTAACAGTGCAGTTGAAATGCATCCTTGCCTCTCATCAGCGACTACTCGAAAGAGGTCAGACAAAGCTCTGACCCTTTTTAAAAATCCCTTGCATCCCTGGGCGCCAAACAAATTTTTGTGATTCAGACAGACAAAACAGACAGCATAGAGTCAACTTTGCCGACTGCCGATCGATCTTGGGGGCCCCTTTAGATTTCCTGCTTCGGATGGCTGCTTTTTGAAGAACGCTGGCTGAGATTTGAAGAAGCTGTTCGAAGTGATCGAACCAACAGCTTTCCGTGTCAATGAGTTATTGAGGTGATAATCTTAAGTTGTTGCAGCCATCTTTTCTTCATCGGCCAGGATGTCCACCCACGCCAACATGTCCTGTCTGCAGCAACGCCCGACTCCCACTTACATATGTCGAATTCGTTTTTGAACCTGGGTCAGTGCCAACCCGAACCCTGAATAGAAAAACATTTTCAGTTCCATCTGTCATTCAATATGTTGGTGTGCGTAGCATCGTGTTTGTTTTGATTCGAAACATATGATCCAGGACATCCAGTGCACTGGCAGTGCGTTGGCCTTGACTCATCAGATCATGATAAATAAATATGTTTAACTGCGTGATCTGATTTTTGCGGATAGTGGAATTTACTTTTGGGTGGATATAAATAAGGGAACTGCTCCTGGAATTCATCTCATGGCTCCGATATTCATCCCATCAAAAACAAAGCAATGGAAAGGAATTTGGATTGTTTATTATTTTTGCGATTTTTTTCAACAGTGAGCACGCATGTTGACAAAAAGAGGCGACGAAATTGGTGCTGTATTTCTCTGTTTCCCGATGAGATGAATATATGTTCAGTGAGATGGAGATCGGAACAGTTCCCCTATTTTATTATATTCAATAATCCCGTGCACATTTTTATACCAAGAATTCCGTATAGAATTCATGTAAAAAAGATTTTCTATTCTACAAAAATTCATCTATTTTAGCTAAAGTTTTCGGAGAACACTCAGAAGCATGTAATAAAAATTCTCCAGGACTCGTTATTTTTTTTTCCTCGTCACCTCTCCTGATAAAGGTAGCCTCACACCTCGGGAAAATTTTCCGCTGGATTTTGGGCCCCGTGCATTTTCAATTTTCAAGAATCTCCCGGAGGAATTGCTCAAGGTACTTCCGGGCGAATTTATGTACGAAACTTGCGGAGCACAATCAACAGTATATCAAACAGCATTATTTGTAAAACATTGAACAAACGCTTTATTAGTTCGGGTAATACGCTTTGTAGTAACAAGCGTTGAATAAATGTTGTTGTAGCTCTTCTATTGTTTTTGCAATTGAACAATCGAGGCAAGGTGATAGCTAAAACATTTATTTCAACATGCTTATAGAGCTACTGTTGTTGAATAGATTCTCCATTTTGGGCGAACAAGGTTGGGATAGTAGTATCAAATGCAATAAATCAATTATAATTAAACATACAGCTGAATAGCGTAGCTGTAAGAGACATTTCTTCAAACAACAATTGTTTCTTGGGAATTCCTGAAGGAAACTTCGAGTAAGTTCCTGTATTCCAGAAAGATTTTCTGAAAGAATTATATTGATGGAATTTCCAAATTAATTCCTGGAGCAACTTCCAGAAACAATCCTGGAACAGTCTTCATATTCCTAGGCTGTGAACCATTCCACCGATTCGTTTAACTTTTAGTTAAAATTTAACATTCCGATGGTTATTTTCCCATCGTGGTTAAAATTTTACTCCGAAGCCGACCCATTTGAGTTTTGACAGATTGATAGTTATTTGGAACAAAATGGATTTGGCGCCAATTTTCTCGCGAACAAAGTTTAACTATCGAACTGTCAAATCTAACCATGCTCCGGAGCAGGGTTATTACTGAAGTCAGCGTCGTAGCGTGTGGTTGGCCAGGTTGGCCCTCGCCAAGGGCGCCAGCCTGTTGAGGGCGCCAAAATCCAGAAATATGCTATGAGAAATAGAACATTCTTATTAGATAAAATCGCAATTCATAATAAAATTACTATAAAGTCCGAAAGGCTATGGAAGAAATATTTTTAGATATCAAGAATTCCACTTCATCATGTCAACTGAATTAGACGAAATGTATCAACACTGCAGGTCTTAGTTTTGACCTCTAGTTTTTTTGAAAACCTTGAAGTTTGATATCCGGATTGGATTAGTTCCATTGTTGGCTACTGTTATGATCATCGAGAAACTTTAAGAACTATACTTAATGCTTTACAGCAGTAAGGACAAATTAAACTAAAAATCGTTTCAAAAGTTTTAGTTTTAGTTTCCAGTGGATTTATTCAAAATCTACATCTATAGGGAAGACCGGAGCTGGTTGGTCTAAGGGGCAGGCTGACCGAGTGACATTTTAAGGCGCATTTAAGGCTCATTATAATAATTTGGGTGGGGTATTAGATCGAATGTAATTTCAGGTATTTTATTGTTTCCGTTTACTCACGTTCACGTTTTTTGCTATTTTGGTTCGAGCGAGTAAATTTTTGGCCGACTTTTGTGTGGTCTGTTTGGCCGAGTTGAAAACTTAGTAAATACCAATCGGCATTTTTTTTTACCGATTCCCCATTAAAAGCAGCATTGAAAAAGAGAAAAATTTTCCGCCGCATTTGATTTGTTATAACTTTTTTCTCAATTTGTGTTCATCGATGAAAATATGTCACAAACAGAGCTTTAAATAAACGAATATTTTTGGTGAAGCCCTTAGGCCTTCTTTGTCATTCTCATTTCGTACATATTCATATTCGGCTGAACATTGACAATTTTCGATCAATTATCAGTCAGTGAGTATTTATTTAGATTTCGTAAACTGTAATTACTGTAAATCTAAGCACATAAATGATGATTTTAACAATTACTCACATAGATCTGACCCCGACGTTGAACTGAGGGGAAATTTTAGTGCCAAAAGTCAACATAATCAAGGCCAATTATGTTTTCTTTAAACGCAGTGACCATTCTCAGTACCAATCAAATGAATGAATATGTGAAGAAGAAAACTGAGTAAGTCATTCTATGTTTTGAATAGTCATGCGACGTTTGTTAATATTCGGTCCGAAGTTGCTTCGCGAACGTGATTATTTTATGCTCTGACCACAAATGTGCTCAAGACTTGTATATTTATGACAGTGAAAACCGTTTTTTGAAAAGTCGAACCAGATTTAGAACAGACATTATGGAAGAAAAACTCTGCCAACCAGCCCAACCAGCCTGTTGTTTAAGATCCGTATAGCCCTATAATACTCTAGAGATTGATTCCGAGAAGTAGTAATATGGATTTTATGTAGATTTGAGATCATTTTCCTGTTTTATTCAGAGAAACTTCCTGTGGACCGATTCCAACTACAAAAATTAAAACGATGATGCGTATTCCAAGTTTTGGTACTCATCCAAGATTTTTTTTCTGGCAATTAAATTGGAGAAGATGAATATCTATCTAGTCCATTGTAGGATTTTTTTTCGTGATCCTTCTGCTTCTGATGGCAATTCCAACCATCGACTAATCCACTTCAGAGTTGGTTTTGATTCACCCAACTATATCCAGAAGTGCCTTCACCAGAGCTGGATTATTATCGTTCAATTAGGTCCAATGACAATTTCGGCCACCAATTGATCCGATTACATTCAGTAGCCATTTCGATCATCTACCAACTCAGCCCAGAGTTGGATTTTGTTAATCTAATTAAGCTCAGATGTTCCTTCAAACCAACGATCAAGCGACATCAGGTTTAGATTGTTCATAACTTTTGACTAGGTCCGACAGCGAATTCATAAATCGATCAACCCACTTTAGAGCTGGGTTACACTGAGTCTCTAAAGCTTCGACAGACCCTCTACAGAGAGGGATTTTTCTTAATCCGAAAAGATCAACCATCGACTGATCTACTTCATACTTGGGTTTCATTGACCCAAAAAATCGTTTTTTTTTTCAAATTAGGAAGACTTTACTTAACCTACCAGATATTCGTTCAAAACTCAAGTTTATATAAATTTTTGAGGAGCAAGTAAGTTTATTTAGCTACCCTTACTGTCTAATCATGCTTGATCATAGGCCGCACAGAAATTATAAAAGAATTTTTTTAGTATGTCACGCAAAAATTGGTGATTTCGAACCCACTCCTCTCACCATGCGTATGGTCACTATTGACTGAAATTATGTACATTATGGTCACTATTATACGTTATGTATGTTATAGACGACCTAAAAACTTTCAGCAATTTTTGGAGTTTTCTGTTCGGCACTATAAAAGTCCTCAAATTTTGCAAATAGGTCAAAATGATAACAAAAATTTAAAAATATCTCAGGCTATTCTCTGCAATCGAAAAAGACTTGCAGGGATCAGGTTCCTGTACATCGCTGAACATTTACACATGACTTTTATTTTAAACTTTTTGGGAACCACTAAACCCTTTATTCTTGTTTCAAATTGATCTCGAAATTTGAATTCCTTTAGTAAGAAAGGAGCGCTCAATAAAGGTTCCGCCAAGGGCGCTGGAAGACCACGCTACGGCTCTGACTGAAGTAATTTCTGGCAGAATTCCCGAAGAAAACTCTGAAACGCACGAAAGAGTTTTTGGAAGAATTTCAAAAGAAATAATTTCTGAAGTAATTTCTGCATAATAAATAATTCTATTCGGTATTCTTCAAATATATTTTTCTGACAATTCTTAGCGGATTTTGTGAACGGGTTTCAAGGGGAATTCCCAAACTACATAATTCCATCCACCGACCTAATTTAGGACACAATATGTGAGGAAAAAACCTGAATGAACTTATGGATACATAACTTCCCTAATAATTATTTTTAAAACTGAATCTAGACAACAGTACCGGATTAATTTCATTGAAAACTACAATAACAAATATCAAAAAATTCCCGGAAAAAAAGATGTTCAATATGCATTTAATTTTAATAAACAGACTGTTTCGTTTCTCCCTGCTGCTTGTTTATTCCATCCAGTCCCACAAACCCACGTGGTTTTGACAGTTGAAGTACAGTTGTATTGGTGAACCCGGTGCGAAACCGTGAAACAACACAGTGCGAACCCGATAGCTTTTGGGGTTGGAACTAGTGCGAACCTAGTTCCAACCTGAGCGAATAAAAAAACACTTTGACAGCACTTAGGTTGGAACTGGTTCCAACCTAGGTTGGAACTTTTTAAAAACGAATTCGACAATAGATACCGTAGACGGGACTCGTACTTTCCTCCTCTGATTCTTCCTGTTCCTCAGCGTTTGATTTTATGCGCTTCTCAATCTCCAGTCCATTCTATTCGCTGAGTGCGCAGCTCATCCAAGTTGATATCGCCGGTTTCGATAAAAGTATTCTTCCCCGCCCACTTCTATTCTAGGCTGCCACCTTCCAGAACATCCACTAACTGAGTTCCATATTCTTCAACGAATGACCTCCTCAAAGCTGGATCTTCTAGTCGATCTCTGCACAATGGGGAAGTCCGATTCCAAAGGTGGAAAAAATTGATAACTTTCTTCACGAACAACTTACGGAAGAGATCAAGTGCTTATTCGAAAGAGAATTTTGCAAAGAATTCAGTGAGTGCTGTTTCATGGACGTGGAGCGCTTCTGTATGTAGTTAATGAGCTCGTTTTGCCCTAATACCCCATATATCGCGAGTTTCCAAACTATTTGTCATTTTATCTTTAAGACATTGTTCTAAAATTGTGTTTATCTCTTCACTGTGGATCCACAGAAGGGCACTAACTATATTTTGTTGGTAAAAGTTGGAAATTTAAGGGATTTTGGGGTCAAATAAGCATCAAAGTGCATTTTATGTGCAATTTTCATGTATTCTGAAAAAAATAATAATATTTACAGATAAGTGTTGATATTATTGTCTCAAAGTGTTGAACAGACATTGACAAATGTTTGCCGAACAAAAATTAATGAAGAAAATCGTTTCACAAATGTTTTATTTGATTATTTAATGAGTAAAAAACTATTTTTAAAAGCTTTTGAGTAGCACCGATGCCAAACATTTCCAAACCATACCCGATAGCACAAGTAGACAAGAATAGCCATATGTTATGAGTCTTGATGTGATGGTGATGGGAGATACTCTTTTTCCTACCTTTTTGCTCAAATTCTCCTATGAAACAGTATAGCTCAATGATTCTGAGCAAAGAAATGATGTAGTAATGTTATTTTAATTCATAGTTTCCCAATGATATAATGCAAATACAAATAATCATATAATTCATTAAAAATATTGAATTATAGGGGATTTAGGGGTCATACAGCTCATTTAATGTTATTTTTTATTCTAAATAGTATAACATTTTTCACGGACGACGCACATGGAAGATTAAGGGCTTATTCGAAAGGGAGTTTTCCAAGAAATTCAGTGAGACATGTTTTATAGACATGAGACACTTCTGTATGTAGTTATTAAGCTATACTATACTATACTATACTATACTATTAAGCCCATACATCACAGTTTATCATATTTTTCGTGCTTTTATCTTTCAAGTATTGTACGAAAGATGTGTTCTCCTCTTCATTATAGATCCATAGAAAAGCACTATACATGCTTTGTTGGTAAAAGTTTAAAGTTTAAAGGATTTTGGGGTCAAATAAGTATTGAATTGCACTTTACGTGAATTTTTCATTTTTCAATTACTAATGAAGTAAATCATTTCGCAAGTGCTTTGTTTTGTGATTTATTGGGTAAAACCCGATTTTTAAAATGCGTCTGAAAAGTGCCGATGTCTATCATTCCCAAACCATACCCGTATGCACAACTAGATAAGAGTAAATATATTAGTCGATGTGACAATAGATAGGAATAAATAGGAAATATTCTTTTCTTATGACGTTTCACCCAAATTCCCCTTATGAAATATTAAAGCTCAATAATTCTGGGTTAAGAAATGATGGAGTAACGTTGATTCAATTATAATTTGTCAATAATACTATAAAAATAACAAATATTCGTAGATTGCATTGAAAAAAAAATCATAGGGTTCAGGACTCAGAAACTTTTTTTTAAATACATAATTAATGATTTTTTCACTTAATTGTCCCAAAATATCTTAAAAATCCATTTTTAATGTAATATATGGATATTTGTTTTTTCATGGTATCAATTTCTGTTAAAAAAATTTATGACAATAATATAAACTACTATCTGTAAATATCTGAATAATCGATAGGCTGTAGATTTCGCCAAAATTGACTATATGTAGAGCTACATCAATGCTTACAAGTTTTCAAATCACCGTATATTAACCCTGAATGATCATTCGACATAATATAGTGCAAATGATTTCTTGGGTATAAATCCCTTAAATTTCAAACTTTTTCCAACAAAATATGTATCGTACTATGTATAGATCTACAATGAAGAGGAAAACAGAATTTCAGTGTGATTTTTAAAAGATAAAAGTACCAAAATATGAATAATTTTGATGTATGGGACATTGGGGCAAAACCAGCTCAATAACTACATACAGAAGTGTCTCGTGTCTATAAAACATCACTCACTGAAATTCTTGGAAAATTCGCTTTCGAGTAAGCCCTTAACCTTATCTGTGAGTCACTCGTGGGAAAAGTTATCCTATTTTGTATAAAAAAAATTACATTATATGAGCTGTATAACCCCTCAATCCCCTATAATTCAATATTTTTATTGAATTATATGATTATTTGTTATTTCCATTATATCATTGGAAAATATCAATTAAATTAACATTCCTACATCATTTCCTTGCTCAAAATATTTCATAGGGGAATTTGGGCAAAAATGTAAGAAAAAAGAGTATTTCCCATCACCACCTATCTATGATCACATCAAGACTCATAACATATGACTATTCTTGTCTAGTTGTGCTATCGGGTATGGTTTGGAAATGTTTGGCATCGGTGCTATTCAAAAGTTTTGAAAAATCGTTTTTTATTCAATAAATAACCAAATAAAACATTTGTGAAACGATTTATTTCATTAATTTTTGTTCGGCAAACATTTGTCAATATCTGTTTAACACTTTAAGACAATAATATCAACACTTATCTGTAAATATTATTATTTTTTACAGAATACATGAAAATTGCACATAAAATGCACTTTGATGCTTGTTTGACCCCAAAATCCCTTAAATTTCCAACTTTTACCAACAAAATATAGTTAGTGCACTTCTGTGGATCCACAGTGAAGAGATAAACACAATTTTAGAACAATGTCTTAAAGATAAAATGACAAATAGTTTGGAAACTTGCGATATACGGGGCATTAGGGCAAAACGAGCTCGATAACTACATACAGAACCGAGCGCGACAGGGCCCGCCTGGGAAGCAGTGTTACGATAGACGGGGATACCTTCGAGGTGGTCGAGGAATTCGTCTACCTCGGATCCTTGCTAACGGCTGACAACAACGTTAGTCGTGAAATACGAAGGCGCATCATCTGTGGAAGTCGGGCCTACTACGGGCTCCAGAAGAAACTGCGGTCGAAAAAGATTCGCCACCGCACCAAATGTGTCATGTACAAGACGTTAATAAGACCGGTAGTCCTCTACGGACATGAAACATGGACAATGCTCGAGGAGGACTTGCAAGCACTCGGAGTATTCGAGAGACGGGTGCTTAGGACCATCTTTGGCGGTGTACAAGAAGACGGTGTGGGGCGGCGAAGAATGAACCATGAGCTCGCCCAGCTCTACGGCGAACCCAGTATCCAGAAGGTAGCTAAAGCCGGAAGGGTACGATGGGCAGGGCATGTTGCAAGAATGCCGGACAGCAACCCTGCAAAGATGGTGTTCGCTTCCGATCCGGCAGGTACGAGACGACGTGGAGCGCAGCGAGCGAGATGGGCAGACCAGGTGCAGAACGACTTGGCGAGCGTGGGGCGTATTCGAGGATGGAGAGATGCGGCCTCGAACCGTGTATTGTGGCGTCAAATTGTTGATTCAGTGTTATCTGTATAGATGTAGACTAAATAAATGAAAATGAACTACATACAGAAGCGTTCCACGTCCATAAAACAGCACTCACTGAATTCTTTGCAAAATTCTCTTTCGAATAAGCTCTTAATCTCTTCTGTAAGTTGTTCGTGAAGAAAGTTATCAATTTTTTCCACCTTTGGAATCGGATTTCCCCATTGTGCTCTGGTGAATCAACACCCAAGTGAGTTCTGGAAACGCGTGATCGGATCTTGCCAATTAAAAGATGATAGTCAAACACGATGTTATCGCTGCGTTTATTACGGATTAAGAAGGCTCCATCTCCATTTTCAGGTGATCCATTTCCAGAGGAGCCAAATACTAGTCCTGACAACTAAAAGTGACAAAATCTAGAGTCCAGCACAATATAATCGCTAAAGTGAGGCAAAACTGGATGTATTATATCTCTGTTGATGTTGTCAATAGTAGTCGACGAAATCATGGGCCGCTCTAGCAGCCCACCACCATAGTGCAATCGTACTACCTCGACCCAGATGACGATACTGCAGTACTAACAACAGTGGAGTAAACTGAATGACCTGGTTGAAAGCCACCCGCTCATCAACATCAACAACACCGAATCATTTGATGTGAACAACTCCAACTCCACGGTAGCCGGGCAAACAGTGGAGAAGGTCAAAAACCAATGCCAGTCAACGTTGGGCGGCGGTCTAGGCAATACACCAAGCTAACTGCTAACTTAAAACGTGATAAGTGAGAAGTGAGTAGAGAGACGCCTCTCTTCTCACTTTGCATTACTCACTATTCACAGTGAGAAGTGTGAAATGAGCAGCAAGAAGTAAGAAATCTCCACCTTCTCACTCCTCATTTTCTACTTCTCACTGTGAAAATAGAGACGTCTCAAGTTCGGCCAAATGTCCTGCTCGACCAAATGACATGTTCGGTCAAACGGCCAAATGTCTTATGCGGCCAAAAGTCCTATTCGACCAAATGATCTTTTCGGTCAAATAATCTGTTCGGACAATTGACCTTTTCGGCCACATGTGCTATTTGGCCAAATTTCCGAGCTTTCCCCCAAATTTTGACTGGACATAGTTTTATTATAGTAGAAATGAATAAACATTTTTATTCTAAAATTGCTTGTTTTACTTTGAATGCAATATTAAGCAAAGATAAATACTCTACATGGACGACACACTTCCCGGACGTTAGTTGATTGATAAAAGAACAGGCAACAATATCAAAAATTTGCACCAAAATATCATTTAAAAATCAAGATATGTTATGGATAAGAACAAACTAATGGCACATGATATTGATCACTTCTCACAAACAGCATAACTTAATCTCCTCATGATATTTTGGTGCAAAATATTGATATTGTCGTCTGATCTGTTATCTCTTATATCAATATATCTATGAATGGATCAACCCAACCCGTTTTGGTAGGGAGGAGGTTCGGTTGTGTTCACCGTTCGGTTATGGACACCCCTACGCATCTTTTGACAGATAACAGATGCTGTCATTCTGACAACCGTCATCAGTTTGCTATTGTAACATGATGTTTTGTGCTCAATATCAATCCGAATGGGGATCTCTACTTTGAGCTAGGTACAAATTATTTTTTTTACAAAAAAAAAAACATGAAAGTTTCTTTTGCCTTTTTAAAAGAGTCATAAATTGAAGTAATTTGATTCAAAAAGTGATTGCTCAATGACGATTGCCATTAAAATTTTAGCGCGATTTTTGTTTTCTTCATTTTCCAAAAAGGCTGCGAAATTTGGTTGTGGGCACCTTTGTTGGTTCGATTATGGGTACCCATATTTTATTGACAAATCATTCAATATCGTTTTAGTTGTCGCCTAACTTATTTCAAATGACATTTTTATGCAGTTTCTATAATTATTCAGACATAATTGATTGAAATAATGAGTTTTATTCATATTTATATTCTTTGGGTATGTTTAGTTATTATATCCACACTATTTGGAACAAATCGTTGACTGATTTTCTTGCAACAAGTTTTATTCGACGGGAAATCCTATTTCCTATTGAAAATTCGTCAGATCGGACTATGGGATCAAAATTTGTGGCCAAAATATTAATTTTTGTAATGAACGAGAAAGGCACTATTACCGCTAGGGTGATTAATCAAGATTTTTTTTGAGTGTGAGGTATATCAATATCGGGGCCCTCCTTAGTCGTGCGCTAAGACGCGCGGCTACAAAGCAAGACCATGCTGAGGGTGGCTGGGTTTGATTCCCGGTGCCCGTCTAGGCAATTTTCGGATTGGAAATTGTCTTGACTTCCCTGGGCATAAAAGTATCATCGTGCTAGCCTCATGATATACAAATGCAAAAATGGTAACTTGGCTTAGAAACCTCGCAGTTAATAACTGTGGAATTGCTTAATGAACACTAAGCTGCGAGGCGGCTCTGTCCCAGTGTGGGGATGTAATGTCAATAAGAAGAAGAAGAAGAAGTATATCAATAAAACGTAAATCAATGTAAAATTAAAACTCATATACCTAAAGTGCTATTTTAAAGTTTTCTTATGTAATTTTATTCAATATCCACCCTAATGCACCGATGGAGGCATCATCACTGCTAGGTGGATTGATCTGATTTTTTAGTGCCTGCTGGCTATCAGAATGAATAAGTCTTTAAGTCTGCGTGGTTTCATGCTTCCTTATTTTTAGCTGAGTTTTCAAGGGTGCCCACAATCACAAATTAAAATGTCCAAAAATGTAAAATTTGCAAAATTGTCAATTTTTTTTTTCAAACCGATGGAATCAAACTGTTTTTTCGCTAGTATTAAGGTTATTAGTCTAGCTTTCAATTGGTATACAAATGTCGGCATAATATCAACTAGGGCCAAAGTTATAGATCTAAGACAAAAGGATGCCCACAGCCGAACCTCTTCCCCTACCATAACTGTATCAGTCACACAGAGAGATCATCTGGGATACATAATTGATGCCACCATTTTGTCAATGTCTGTCAGTGGAACGGATTGCACACGGTGCCCCGGTAGACCGTTATTATAAAATAAAAATGTTCATCAAAACCAAGTACAGGGCTCGATTAATGTAGTAATTCTGCACCTCTGGACCAATTTTAAAAAAAAATCCTTAAGAGGAATCTCGAGAAATCTTGATTTGAAGTTTTTAATTAAGAAATTTCAAAAGAATCTATATTTTAATTCAATAGTATCCCCAAAATACCTTCAAAGCCGTGCAAAAAGTGGTCCAAGTTGTTTTCAACCAGTTTGCATTTGTTGCCTTATTACAATTATAAATTTTTACAACTGATTAAGCTCACCAAACTGACTTAGGTATGTTTTTTGTATGGATTGAAGCCGTCTATCTTCAAGTATGCTACCTCTCGTTCAGAACCATTCATGAATTTAGGTGCAAGCTGTAGATTCTTTGTTGAATGTCATTCAGATTAAAGTTTTTTTTTTTTTTATTCCTTCCTTTATTTGTTCAGGCACTCTGTGTTACTTAACCGCTACTGTGCCGAGATCTACTGTGATATTCTGCTGTACAGAATCCACAGAGAGTCTATTTTTAGATTTCCACTACTCATTATCGTTGTCGTTGCCAGTCCATCTCATCGTGTGTCCATTGTGTCCGTTTGTCCATGTCGTGTATCCAATGATCGTTGTATTGTTCGATTGCCATTTATCCGGGTAACGTTGGAGGAATGCCTCCGAGAAGAACAAGTTGTCAGTCGTCATCAGGCAGCCGTGACGGTAAGGCGCGTCTCCCAAACGCCACCGTATGGGCTGCGGATCCGGTGACTGACGAGTGTTTGGTGGAGGGGCTGGGAATCGAACCCATGACCATCCGCTTGTAAGGCGAACGTGTAGCCAACTACGCTACGGAACCCCCCCAGATTAAAGTTTGTATTTTTTTGTTATTGTATTCACAAATGTATTCGAGCATCAGAAGTAAAGATTGTAGTACGGAACAAATTGATTAAAAAAACAACAGCTTAAAGATTTGTTTAAAGTAGTGTAGTTGTTAAGCATTATATAACAGGTTAGATCTTCGTCAGATGCTGTAACAATTGAATTGACGGAGCTTTGTCATATTCTGAGATTTCCCCACAAAAGGATCATCAGACTGGTAATGACTCCAAAGATGGCGGTAAGGAAAAGCTACGATTTTCAAGATTGAGCTCGGCATATAGAATGAGATCTCGAGAACCAAGGAAAACAACAGGAAAAATGCACAAGAAAAAGAAAAAAAATTACAAGCTTTGTGCGAAGATAAAATATACGACGAAGATAAAATATTCAATTTTTGAACTTTTAAAAACACTTTAATAAAGAAACAAAATAAACCTTTGCTTATCTCCGTCACTAGACTAGTTCGGAATTGTTAATGTGATTTTAAAGTTGCTCAAGAAGCGTCATGTAGAGTAAATTTATGGGTGAACCAAGTACAGATGAGGCATCAACAAATTGCATAGAGTTCACTAGAATCCCGATCTTTCGGATTACGTCATTACTCTGCTTAAAAATTAACAATTTTCTAATTAATATTTCAATCAGCAAGTTCTGAATGATTTCAAAAAAGTGTACGCAAGATACAGCTCTTTGAAACTCGAGCATGGTTCGAAGCAGCAATTGATGGCTTTGCTAGCAGCTGGAAAAAGCCGCAGCTTCCATTTACGTCAAAGTACCATATCTTGAATTATCATTTCTCAGAGTTCTGTAGAGGTACCGGAATAGGTTTTGGCTTACATATCAAACATGCTTTTTCTAGTCCGTTGATTTGAACTTTGACAAGATTTGGCATCAAAGATCGGTTAATATGTGCTGTGATCGAGTATAACAGCTTCTAACTAATATTATTCTACACGAACTCTGGTCTCTCCATTATGAACATAAACACTGAATTCAAATTAATTTTTACCTTTCATTCTATTAAACATTGAAAGCAACACTTATTCTAAACTGGAGCAAGTTAGCCATACAAAAACATACTTAAGTCAGTTTGGTAAGATAAGTCAATTGTGTAAATATTTATAGTTCTAATAACGGCAGCGCATGCTTAGAACCATGTTTGGCGTTGTGCAAGAGAATGGTGTGTGGCGGCGAAGGATGAAACAAGAGCTAGCCCAGCTCTACGGCGAACTCAATACCCAGAAAATACTTAAAGCTGGAAGGGTACGATGGGCAGGGCATATTTCAAGAATACCGGACAGCTGGTGGTTACTTCCGACCGGCAGGCACAAGAAGAATTGAAGGACAGCTACTAGGTGGATTATTCAGGGTTTTTGGTGATATTTTTGGATTCTTATATGGATTCTTTTGAAATTTCTCAACTAAAAACTTCAAATCAAGTATTCTTGAGATTCCTCGTAGGGATTTAAAAAAAATGGTTTAAAGGTGCAGAATTACCACAGGAATCGAGCCCTGTACTTGGTTTTGATGGACATTTTTATATTAAGGTACACTGGGGGAAGTGGAAAAAGGGGGTAAGTGTAAAAATCGACTCGAAAAATTGGAATTGTACATACTTTACACTTTTTACCACATAATAGCATTATGCAATGTTATACTTTGATGCTCACACTAATACTATGTTGAAATTTGTATAATACATACACTAACACGGTTAACGCTTGAACTGTAATTTTAGGTTTCGCGAAAAGTTAATTTTTGCATTCATAAAATCAATTCTTATTTGCACCAATTGTCCCTTTTTCCAGTGAATTTATATCACAGGTGACCATTAAAATACAATTAAACTAATCCCATTCAATTGGTAGTGGTTTGTACCAAGAAAGCAAATTATTCAAAGATTTTACACTTACCCCAGGTATCAAACACTGCGGGGGAAGTGGATAATGTTCTAATGTTATTTCGATAGCTGTGAATCTTAATATGTTCCTTCTTTGTTATCATTGCGATTCCAGTGGTGATTGGACTGATATAAATGAGAAAATGCCTTATTAATCCACCTATCGGTATTGATGCCTTTCACATGTTTTACATATGAAAAAAAATGTATGAAAAAGTTAAAAATAGCACTGATAGGTAAATATATTGTATAATTCACATTAATTTTTATTCATAACAAGTTTCGCCGTTGAATGCAATTTTTTTGCGAACAAATTGGTTAAGGACAAGTGCTTAAGAATAGCTGATAATTTTGTACGTGCTTTGCGCACACACATACATACAAATACGCACATACAGACATCATCTCAATTCGTTAAACTAAGTTGATTGGTGTATAACCCTGTAAGTCCCATTTTTCCTTTAAAAAGTTCATCTTTGGGGCGAACATATAGATTTTACGTACACTTAGTGTTCGAGAAGGCAAAACCAGCCCTCCCCTAGCTATTACGAGATTTCCTTGAGGATCTTTTCCGTTAAGGTAATGAAATTATTCCACAAAAGATACTCAGAGCAATTATCGTATTGATTTGAGTTATATGTAACTACTCATCACTATTGAAGGTCAAGGTAACATGGGTTTTTCACTTACCCCATCCCACTAGGGTAAGTGGAAAAACAACTCCTAAGTTTAAAATCTATTTCCATAAATTTCAAGCGACCAAAATGGTATGAATTACCGCACAGTTGGTGCAAAATTGACTGTTTTTGATAGCCCATTTTGATTGAACGCATTTAGATCTTTTAAACTGGTTTTACACCAATTCAAACATGCACTATCGATTTTTCCTTTTCCACTTCCCCCAGTGTACCTTATATAATAACGGTCTACCGGGGCACCGTGCTGCAAACTTTGTAAATAAAGCAGACTTTCTATCTACCACTGTTACTCTATTCCAGAACCAAAATGTTATTTTCACACGACTGCTTTCTGGTTAAACTATAAGTCGATAAAAAAACACTGAAGAAGTTTTCAAGTAGAAAACAAAATACGTATATTTTCATTAAAAGTGCGTTATCTTCTACTGTACTCCTAGATAGAATACAGAGCAGTAGACAAGGGTGTTAGATTGTCTTGTAGGCGCACTAACTGGTCTGTGACCATTAGTAGTTTAGCAGGTGACTTCAATGCGTGGTCAGTGGACTGGGGATTTCGGTTCACTAACGCCAGCTGCTAGAGACGCTAGACTGAACGTGGTTCTGTTCAACGAGGGGCAGGTTTCCACGTTCAGAGGTCCGAGAGGTGAGTCATGTATCGATGTGACCTTCTTTAGACCTGGATGGAGGGTTTATGTGGGGTATGCTCCGAGCGACCATCAGAAAGTACGGTTTTTGGCCAATATACCCCCAATAGAAACACCAGGCGGGTCAATACAGTTGACCTAGGATGGCGTACCTCGCAGTTCAACCCAGAACTGTTAGAGGAATCATTACGATGGGGAAATCGGACTCTTGTACTGAGCGGCGACTAGTTATCCGACACAAGTTTGTGTTGGAACAATGCCAAGGAGGCTGCCGAGCGGTTTATTGCTGATCTTCGTAGCACCCGTCTAGAACCGAGGTGAACAGGATCGAAAGAATCCAGGTGTTCAAGACAGCGAGCAGAGCTCTAAACTACGAGATCGAAAGTAGTACGAAAGCCAGCTTTGCACAGCTGTGTAGTATTACTAATGACACTCCATGAGGGGATGCATACGGGATAGTGATGGCTAGTCCTGGTCCTTAAACATGTGATTCTTGCTAATCTGGATATATTCAGAAGTTGTTTCCAATGATGCCTTGATGATGGAAACTTTTCAGATAGTTGGAAACGGTAGAAACTGGTGCTGTTGCCCAAGTCCGGGAAGCCACTGGGAGACCTTTCGGCATACAGACCAATCTGTCTGCTCGACACAACTGGTAAGTTGTTGGAGAGGGTGATCCGGTTTATACGGAATGTGTTGCCGGCTTAGCAAGCAACCAGTATGGCTTACGTAAATGTAGTTCTACCGTTGAAGCAATTAGATCGAGAGGAGAGCGTGGTTTGAATAGAATGGGTAATAGATACTGTGCATTGATTACATTAGATGTAAAAAATGCTATTTCTGGCTCACTACACTGCTTGCAAGTTTTTCGGCACTGTCGTCTTTCAACTGAAATTCCGACAGAAAATGAATTACTCTCATCCGGTTGATTGTCATCCGATGTCGAGCTCAACCGTATGACAATCATCCACTTATGCATTTGCATATGGTTAAGGGGCGGGGCGAATCACTTCTCATACAGTTCTGAATCTTTGAATCTTTAGCACATACTGGGCTAGGCATTTGCGATGTCCTACTGGAATTCTAAGCAGCGTTTGACGTTTTGTTTGGAAACTAACTTTCTTCAATGTATATTTTGCCTAAATTTAAACTGAAAAAACGGTGAACCCAAACTTTTGGCCGATGCATACCATGCACTTGAGTAAACATTTTGATTTTTAAAAATAAAACAAGATTAGAGATAGAGATAGAGATAATTAAAATTGGGTTCCGTTCTACTTTTTATTTCGAAATTTTGTGGGCTCAATTTTGAGAAAAATCAACATATTTTTACCACATAAATTTAAGAAAAATGTGTATCTTAATGTAATATTTTAGCAAATAAAAAAATGTTACTTCAAATTACCTACGATGCAAGATCTACTCATATTCTTTGTATTGAGCTAACGATACCCGGAATCGGATGTAAGATGGCGAAAATACGGCCAAAAACTTTTGCCTATATTTTTCAAGGGTGAACCCAAACTTTTGGCCGGGAGTGTAGCTTCTTACCACTCTGGAAATCTATTTAGTAAAACGTCCCTGCTATACTGCCCATGATTTCATAGTTTACGTAACAACCATTGCAGTTAAAGACAAATATAGCAAATTTAAAACATTTCAACCCGTAAACACTCAAATGAGATTTGAAATATTAAACGTATCGACGTTGAGCAGTGGAAGTACTCTAGTGAACGCGTAATTAGACAAATTTACTAAAATTTCAAAGGGTTGATACGTCAACTATGAAATCATGGGCAGTATAGAGCCTTACCTGATCTGATCTAGTCATTTTCATGGAGTGACATATACCAAGGTTAATCAAGCCCAACCTCAATTTTTCTCTGAGTATGTGACTGGCATCGTTGAGGGCATAGCGTAATTTTAAATCATAGAGTATACAGGGGTTAGACAAAAAGGTTGAGATAGGCAAAAAATTGTCGAAGTTCAAATCAGCATAACTTTGCCTAGAATGATCCGATTTTGATCAAACTGGAACCATCGTACGCGGAAACTCTTCTAGTATATTGGCCCTATGCAAAACCTCTGATTGGCCATTGGCCACCGGTGGTGTTCCGGGTTTTCCGAGGGTATGTTAAAAATGCATTTTTTCTGCTGTTTGTTATTTTATTTGACGTTTGCTGCCATCATGTTTTATGTTTTCCCCAGAAACTAGAACTAATATGCTGACCAATGCTGGCTGCGGATCGAAAATCCGTTAGGTATACGCAGAGATATGGCCATTTTCGTGAAAACGATACGGGGTTGGCCATACACCCTGAACAAATGTCACTTTCGCAGAACTTTTGGAACCTATTACAAACTGGCCAAAGAGTCTTACAGTCCTCAAAATATATCTCTAATGAAGATCCTATATTCATTGTCTTGGGAAAACATGATTATTGACACCCATATATGCATGGTGCCAACACCTGCCCCTCCTGGAAAGCCCATGGAACCTGCTATAAGGGTGGCAGTGGACACTATCATTCTGGAAATGTTTCTGTAATCATCGTCTCGCAAATCCATGAAGTCAGATACTCATATTTGCATTATTCCGATCTGTTATCATTTCATCATGTTCCCGGTACCGTTTTTACGGAAATGGCCGTATCTCTGTGTAGTTTAGATGGATTCTCGATCTACAGCCACCATTGGCCGGCATATTAGTTCTAGTTTTCGGAGAAAGCATAAAACGTGATGAAAGTTAACGTCACATAAAATGACAAGCAGTGAAAAAAATACATCTTGAACATACATTCGGAAATCCCGGAACATTTCCGTTGGCCAAGGACTAATCTCAGGTTTTACTGGGGGATAGTATACTAGAAGAGTGTCCGCTTCTGATGGTCCTGGTTTTATAAAAATCGGATTATTATACGCAAAGTTATGCTGATTTGAATTTCGACTTATTTTTACCTATCTCAACCTTTTTGTCTAACCCCTGTAGTTGTAACAATTGGTATTTTGTCTCCTACCAGGTGTCCACGAAAGAAAAAAAAAAGAATGATACATCAGCGCCCAGCAAAATATGTATGATGTGTGGCCGACGACACTTAATTTGCTGTCCTCCCACATTAGCGCGCAGTCGATTATCCCTGATAAAGGGACGACCTACGGAAAGCAGACCAAGAACGGAAATGGGGCGCATATAAAAAGCTGATGCTTATTCTTTTTGCGGCGAGCATGCAACAAGATTTATGTGGTGAAAATCTAATACCGTCGGAACAGTATTTCTAGGGATAATTCCATCCCAAGTCGCACCGCACTCCTCCATAATAATCATAGAGCCAGTTGGCATACAGCACATACTCGTCCTGCACCTCATCCACCGAGAATACTTATGACCGGCGTTCGTCGAAGTGGAAACGAGTTAATATTTATTCTTTACGACTCTTGGGTGCCGTCCAGTGCTCGCCAGCACTTGAAAAGGAAGGAAATTCCCATCGACAATGGCAGGGAGCAGAAGCCAACCAACCAACCATGAGTTATTGTGGTGTGCGGTGTTATTAATGGGTGATTCCTGAAAAATTGTGCAAGCGTGGAAAAATGTCCTGTTCTATTTTAACCATCATGCGTTTCCGATCACAAATATGAGGTTTACCGGACCGGAAACCATTCTTTGGGGTTTTTATTTGACTCTGGACATGAGCCCGGACTCGATCCTAGTGCAAATTTGAGTTGTGCCTATGTTGCCTATCGCATTTATAATTTCCAATGCTACTTTGAGGTAAATTTCAAATTCAATGTTTTGCTTTTCATTTTCATATCTGCAGCAATCTTAATCGAAGAAATAAATATTCTCGATTCAAATAAATTCGATTGAGTTTAACATTCAAGCGAAGTTCAAACGAATTTTAAGTTTAAGTTACAATAAGGTTTACTGACTGTGCCACTCAAATCGCACTAGCCTAAGTTCTGGTGTTTGGTGGAACACTAAGCAGACCATACGTACGAGACGACCCTCCGACGAGACAGGAGGTTTGTGCAGGCTCAATAAGCCGCCTATAAAACCACAAGTTAAGTAATAAGAGAGAATACGATTGGATATAATCAATATAAAAACTCAGGCGACAAATAAAGGATCCCGATTGGAAACTTGGAACATGGAACTGCAAGTTGCTTCGATGTGTTATTCTTGTGTTATACTTCGGCGTTAATTTACTGGACAGAACAGAAGGTGTGGATAAAACTCGTCTTTATGTGTAGGTTTTCCCTGTATTTTAGTGACTGCAGTAAAGCAGGGCGTGAGTAGCCTCCATCACCATATAAGATCGCAGCTAACCACTCACCATAGTCCACTAACCCAACATCAGAGGGCCAGAAGCACCATCGTTAAGCAGTCATCAAGGCGTAATCGGGTTGATGCAATGATGTGAGGTGACTGACCTGGGAAAGTAGTCATGACCCTAGGATGCGGGTATCAACTCCAAAATCGTTAACTATTCCAACGCATTTCTAAGTGAATGGATGTTAAATTTCCAAATTGAAAGTTACCAAGTTAAATAAAGTTGAAGCAAAGATAGTTTGTGGAAGAAGACCAGGCGTAAAGGACGCCAGGTAACTTGGAGTGGCTGCTTCCGGAGACAGAAGCTGATCCCAGCATTTTCTTCTTCTCATAACTCCGCCTTTAAAAACCCCATCAAGAACTGCCATCCTACCCAGGTTCCATTGTCGGCCTGATTATGCATTGTTCCACCGATAACCGTTCGGCCAATTTATTGGTTGAGTTGGGACGCATCAACTATCAACAAGATTACCAAGCCACCCCGGCGTTACTACCGGGTAGTCCGCAGCGAGCAGATTAACCCGAGGCGTAGGTGACCGAAGAACGAAGGTACACAGGAAGTAGAAAGTAGGAAGTCGCGAGGAGAAGAATCCGCCGCCAACGCTGCATAGGCCGTCCAAGGGTGGAGGAAGCCTAGATTCCGTAGCGAGTTGGAGTAGAGCCGCCGTCGCGAATGCCTTCACGAAGAAAATTTGAAGACGAGGAAGGACGAGAAAAGAGGAAGAAAAGAAGTGAAGTGGTGGAGTGCTACCAGTAAGACGAGCCCCTAAGACAAGTTAGCTAGACTTAAAAAAATGACGAGAAAAGTAAATAAAGTATCGCAAAGTGAAGCTTTGTGTTATTCCCTGCATTTGATTGCGAGAGTCCCTTGCCCGCGAGTTGCTTGAGGTGAGTGTGCCGAGGCTGAGATCATTGGTTCAGGGAGTTTCAGGATAGCTCAGGGCATACTTTCCCAATAATTACAGGAGGAAATGTATAGACCGGTGATCGGACTGGATAATCTGCATACCGTATCGAATAACAACGGAATACGATGTTCAAACTTTGTAGCCCGAAGCAATTTCGTTTTTTCCCCGCAAAAATATCCATAAGGCCACATGGAGATGACCTAACCACGAAACGGAAAACCAAATCGACCATATTTTAATCTAAGGTGAATTCGTCTCAAACAACGTCCGCACTTACCACAGTGCAAATATTGAACCCGACCACTACCTTGGTGCAGTATGCCTGCACTTAAATAACTCGACGTTGCACAACACACGTCGAAGTGAAATGCCGCGGCTAAACATTAGGCGACTACAAGACAGTCCAACATTATGCGTAGCAACTGGAAGTGGCATTTTCAACGGAAGAGCAGCCATTGGTATTACTGGTATGACGGCGAATGTGAGCAGTTAGTGGAGGAGAAGAATGCAGCATGGGCGAGCTTTCTGCAACACCGCGGAACAGACAAAACCTGGTTTTTTGAAGGAAATAACACCATCAGGAAGATCGAGACCGTAAATAGATGGAGTAGCTGTATTCAACCAGCATCACCTTATAATGTAAACGGAACGGTTGTTAAGAGATGTCCCCGTTCTAAGGCTTAATTGTGAAATCAAGTTAAATCAAGTTTGTAAATCAAGTTTCGTATAATGTTCCACGTAAAGTTCATCTAAGATGAACACCGCCAAAGCTTCACAGGTCGCTTCGTGAACTTCCACGACCGTCTGAACCAAGGGGTGGGACTTAAGAGGGTTCAGAAGGATGAGAACCCTTTCAGATCCGATACGTCATGAGGGAATGAGATGGCAGTTTCATTCGTAGGTTTATGATGGCTAAAGATTTAGATCGGGAAGGTTGATGGCCTTTGGGAAGTTTCAACAACCTCGGATACGATTCAAACAACCTCACGACCTATCTGAGGCAATTTGGGACCACACTGGATCATTTCAACCGAGACCGTGGAAAGATCCGGGAGTGCGAGTTTTTTAGTCTCTAGTATCGTGAATCTGTTGTGGTATGTTAAAACGACATTAGAAGTCTTTGGTGTTTTAGATTTTACGTTTATTATTTTCCGTTAGGCTAAAGTCCAGTTAAAGAGTGTTGTGCGGTTCGTTAGTATTTTTGTGCGAGTATCCTCGAAATAGAAGGTAATTTGTAAAATATGTGTGTTCCAAAATGTGTGTGCTTATACGCGTCAAACAGCCGTTTCACGGCTTCTTATTGCCAGTTTTTGAGAACGGGATTCGAACCGACGCCTCTACCGACCTCTGGATATCGACCGCATCACCCAACCCTCTCGGCCACCGTTTTCGTCGATCCACGCGCTCTCGTTGAAAACTCTCCGAGTTGCGGCTTTTGGTCCGTGAACCGGAAAGGGACCGCACCGTCACCATTGCGTCCGTCTTGGCCACGCCGGCCACCTTCGAACCGAATTATTTCGTCCGCAGCCGAGCGGTCATTCCGGCCGCCCGCGGAATCCATTTTGTTGCCATCTTCGGTGGCGCGTTCCATGAGACGCTGTATTGTTCGACCATCGTTATTGTCCGAACCCCGTCATCCGTCCGCTATTGTGTAGCAGCTATCGATCGCCATTGCGATCTGCAACGTCCAACGACACGCGTTGGCAACCATTCCTCAGCAAGACCAACCATCATCAAACAGTCCGTTTGCCGGGTCGCGAACCTCGCGGCCACTCGGTGGAGTTGCCGCAATACCATTTCGACAGTGAGCCACATCAGGAAAGGTCGGTAAAGCAGAGCACCAGAAAACATCCACGGTACCGTGAGTAGAAATGCGCATGCGTAAATGAATTGACACACACACATAAAAGCTAGCTAAAATTATAAATACCGCACATGAAGTAGACAGACAAGATAAAGTAGAGAGAAAGGAAAGGAAAAGAGAAAGTGAAATGATCCTAGGATAAGTTTGAAAGTTCAAATAAAAGCATGCTTGTTAATCGTTGCCGTTTTGCCCTACAAAAATAAATGTTTTTCCATTCAAATGCAACGAGTTTGTAATGTCTAGGTACTAAAGGTTTTTGATGTCGTTCGGTTAGTGTTTTTTTGTCGTATTTTGTGATTTTTACACCTAGTTGGACTGCTAGGGAAACTCAGTCCCTCCTTTTCCATTCTTAAAACGAGAAGGGAGAATTGTGAAGGTTGGTTCTGCCAATGATGATAATTTGAGCTACAGTGACTAACCGAACAACGATCTATAGCCATCGTAAATTTACGCGTGGGACGGTCATCTCGCCGAAAAAGGACGGAAGTACTTCTTAACCGTTCGGGTTTGCTATTGCGTTTCTCATCCACTGAATTCTTTCAAGAAACCTGCCCTGAGGTTTGGATTCTTGCCGGGCACAAAAACAGACGGGCGGCCATCAATGTTGATTGAGGTGGCGCTTAAGCCGCTCGTTTACGGATTCAAGGTCGAGAGACCCCATAGCCGCTAAGGCGTGCTATCACTTGGCGCCCAACGTTTAAAAGGCTTTTCGGAATTTTCTTAAAAATTTGGGAATTTTGCAATTGAAATTATTTGGAATTAGTGCAAAAGAGCACCAAATTGTACATATATTTATTATTTTTCTTCGTTTGTATATGCGTTCTGAGTGTTAAAACTATACAGTGTTGAATCGTTACTCTATTACCTACACATAAACACATTTTGCATGAATTCTAGTATCTAAGGTTTTAGAGTTAAGTGAACAAATTTGCAATTTTCAAATTTTGAATCTAGTGAACTGAACTATAAAAATATTGAATTGATTTACCATAAACTAAACCCTTTTCTAAACACAATGGTCATTACAAATCCGTACGCGGACCACCTAACGCAGGAGGAGGTTGATTATGAATTGTTGCTTAGGAAACAGGATGTCGATAAAGGGAAAGATTTGTCGTCAAAACTTCGCTTACTTAGGAGGCTTTTCAAGGAAGATCAACAAGAAAAAAGACGCTACCGACCACTTTGTCCATTCGAACAGGAAGTGGACCTGATTAGGAGACGGGTAGATCAACTAACAAAAGGTCTCCTGGAAAAACCAGATGGGAGGTTGATTTCACGGTTGAAGCACTATTATCATAGGGTACATAGAGGGGAGCCTGGGTCCGAGGAAGGAGAAGCCTGGCGGCGAGAGCTGCTGGAAACAATCATGGACGCAATAGAGAAGGCACCAAAATCCTTACAAGCACCGGAAGGCGTGGAAGTCGAGGAGAAGCTAGAACTGGCAGCTGGGGGGACAGAGCTGGACATTAACAAGTCGGAGAAATCATTAGGAACTACTGGAGAGAAATGGGAGCCGAACAGGTTAAAGTCCGCCGGGGCAATACCGAAAGAGATGAATAACAAAACAGGGAACAAACAGCAGGAAACGGGAACAAAACCGTTAGTTCTGCCATCTTACGAAGAGTTGCTGGAACGTCTGGCAAAGCTCGAAGCGCGACTAGAACAGACCAAGCAAAAGGACAATCTGGAGGCTTACGAATCAACTGACAGGACGTACGTTAATCAAACAGTGCGCTACCCAGAAGCAAGGCGCGGGAATACAGTGCGTGAACGTAACAGCCAGGACGGTTCCAGGCAAAAAACTCAACATTTTCAAAGGACGACGAATGGCAACAGTAGTGATTCTGAAGACTACAACGGAGTTAGCGGCCCTTACTACCGGAACAGGAGCACGCACCAAGGATCGCGTAGAGAGAACGAGCGGGCTTATGTAGGAGGTATAAGCAGTTCAGACTGGTACGGGGACCAAGGCAACAGGGGCCTACGTCAGCATAGAAGGATTGAGCATTGGAAACTCTCATTTTCCGGAGTCAGTGTCAGTAGAGAATTTTTTATACAAATTAAAAAAGATCGCAGTCCGAGACGGTGTGTCCGATAGGAATCTACTAAGAGACATCCATCTAATTCTGGAGGGTCCAGCATCAGACTGGTTCTTTACGTACGTAGACGAGTTTATAGACTGGAGAGATTTTGCGCATAGGATACGTTATCGCTTCGGGAATCCCAATCAGGGCATCAGGCTGAAAATTCAGGAACGCAAACAATTGAGGGGTGAGTCTTTTAATGCATTTGTGTCAGAGATTGAACGGCTGAACAAAATGTTATCGGAATCTTTGTCGAGGCGGCGCAAATTCGAAGTCGTGTGGGATAACATGAGACACCACTATCGCTCGAAGATCGCCACGATCCACGTTCAGGATTTAGATCACTTGACCAGACTAAATCACGGGATTGATGCAGTGGACCCTAGCTTACAGTACTCGTCGGAAATACGAAATCAACGGAGCATACACCACGTTGATTACAGTATTTCGGAGCATGCGAGCGATGATCCCGAGGAAATAGACATCGTCCGAGCAACGACAGATAATCGAAATGTGAAGCCGATGAATAGGAATACCGGTGAAGGAAGTACGTCCAGACCAGAGCAGAATGTCTGTTGGAATTGCAGGAAGATTGGGCACAATTGGAGGGACTGTAAGGAAACGAAAGCGGTCTTCTGCTACGGCTGTGGAAATCTCGGAAGAACGATTCGTTCTTGTCCAAAATGTGCGGGACCAAGACAGCCAAGATTTGACAGGAACCAGGGAAACCAGTAAAGGAGTGCACGTCTGGGGATCCGGTCATTCCTCGCCAAAAACTGATTCCCAAACTAAAAACTAACTTTGACCCAATTAATCGAATACACACGATAAAAATTCAAACACGGAAATGTCCTTATTTACGGGTTAATGTCTTCGACACCGAGCTAGTCGCTCTACTAGACTCCGGTGCCGGAATTAGCGTGATCAACTCGTTAGATTTATCTGAGAAGTATGGTCTACAACTTCAACCTACGAAGCTCAGGGTATGCACGGCAGATAATACGGAATATCGCTGCCTTGAATACCTCAATATACCGTACACGTACAAAAATGTCACCAGGGTAGTACCGACTGTGGTAGTTCCGGAAATTTCAAAAGCGATTCTTGGCTGTAACTTCTGGAAAAGTTTTGGCATCAGGCCAATGGTTGGCGCTAGACCGGAACAGATCGGAGAATTTGATGGACCGAGCGAGTCAATCACCTTCACCCTGGAACCGATTGGTCAACTTCCGACAATACCGTCTATGCGGATTGTCCTAGCGGATACGACCCTAGATGTTCCAACGTTCGAAATACCCGAAAGTACGGAACCTACGGTCGAGTCGCTGGAAATTTAACACGACTTAACTCAGGTTGAGAAAGAGGAATTGCTGAAGGTTATTAAATCGTTTGAAATCACCAGTTCTGGGAAACTCGGTAGAACAAAGCTAATCGAACATGAGATCCTTCTCAAAGAGGGCTCTAAACCGAAGAAACAAGCCATGTACCGGTGCTCACCAACGATTCAGAAGGAAATAGACGCTGAAATTCAACGCTTCATAGACTTGGACGTCATTGAAGAATGTTATAGTGAGTGGGCGAATGCTTTGGTACCGGTAAGAAAGTCCAATGGAAAAATTCGAGTTTGCTTGGATTCACGCAAAATCAACAGCATGACGGTAAAAGACACGTACCCTATCCGCAACATGCTCGAGATTTTTCAGCGATTAAAACACGCCAGGTATTTTTCGATCATTGATCTCAAGGATGCGTATTTTCAGATACCGCTCAAAGAGGAAAGCAGGAATTATACGGCCTTTCGGACACCACAAGGGCTTTTTCGGTTTAAGGTGTGTCCATTTGGTGTGACAAATGCACCATTTACGATGTGTAGGCTGATGGACAAGGTGATCGGATTCGATCTGATGCCGGCAGTGTTTGTATACTTGGACAACATTGTCATTGCCACAAGAAGTCTCAAAGAACATTTCCGCCTGTTGAGGATCGTGGCGGAGAGACTACGGAATGCAAATTTGACAGTTTCTATCGAAAAGTCACGGTTTTGTAGGAAAAAGAAACGCTACCTTGGGTATCTTTTAACCGACCAAGGGATTTCCATCGATGGGTCCCGGATATCCCCTATTTTGGGCTATGCTAGACCGCGGAACGTGAAAGATGTAAGAAGACTGCTAGGCCTTGCTGGATTCTATCAGCATTTTTTAAAAGAATACAGCAAGATTGTAGTCCCGATAACCGATCTCCTTAAGAAGTCCAAGAAAAAGTTCGTGTGGACTGAAGAAGCGGAACAAGCCTTGACGGAGCTGAAGTCTGTGCTTACTTCAGCGCCCATACTAGCGAACCCGGACTTTGCAAGGCCATTCACAATTGAGAGTGATGCGTCCGACACAGCAGTGGGAGCGGCGTTGATCCAGGAGTTGGAAGGCGAGCGCCGAGTAATAGCGTACTTCAGTAGGAAGTTGAGCAGAACACAGCGAGCATACTCAAGTGTGGAGAAGGAATGCCTTGGGGTGTTACTGGCGATAGAAAACTTTCGCCATTACGTAGAAGGAACACGGTTTAAGGTGATCACAGATGCAAGAAGTCTTTTGTGGCTCTTCACCATCGGAGTAGAGTCCGGAAACTCTAAGCTTCTAAGATGGGCCCTTAAGATCCAGTCACACGACATCCAACTTGAGTACCGTAAGGGAGCGACGAATATCACCGCAGATTGTCTGTCAAGGTCGATCAACCTTCTGGGGACAGGTGCCCAAGACGATGGAGAATATTCGTTCAGATCCAGCTAAGTTTCCAGATTATCGGATTGCGGACGATACAATCTTCCGGTTAGTGAAAAGTGCAAACCGCAACGAGGATCCGCGTTTCCAATGGAAAATGTATCCGCGAGAAGAAGACCGTAGAGACATCATGCTGAAAGAACACGAAGTTGCACACTTTGGAGCCGAGAAAACTCTTCACAGTCTCAAGCGTCGTTGGTTTTGGCCAGGGATGGCAAAAAATGTGAAGAACCTGTGCAGAGAATGCCTAAAATGTCAGACCTCGAAGGCCGTAAACCTAAACGTTACACCTCCGATGGGAATGAAGAAGGTGTTTGACGAATTCCCATGGCAATTTATCACATTGGATTATGTGGGCCCGCTACCACCGTCAGGGAGAGGTCGACACACGTGCTTGCTTGTGGCGACCGATATTTTTAGCAAATTCGTGCTAATCCAACCGTTTCGCGAGGCAAAAGCGTGTTCCCTGGTTGAATTCATGAAGAATATGATATTCTACTTGTTCGGCGTTCCGGAGGTAATTCTTACGGATAATGGTACGCAATTTACCTCAAAAGCGTTTCGTGAATTGCTGGCGGAGAACAACATCAACCATTGGCAGGGCAATTTTGAGATCTTATAGCATCTTACATACCTGGATTTGAGATGCAAATGAAAGTCAAATACTCGGAGCATATTATTGGGTTCAGACCATTTAATTCAAATTCCAGCAAAATTCGAAGATCCTAGAACATCATAGTTTATTATCACACACATTTCTTGTATAGTTCATATTCAATTTAACAAGTTTACAGGGATTACATGCTTTTCAATTTTTTCTGTAGTTTTATATACCCTTTAGTATAAGGCACGGCAAATGCTGGGTAAAGCGTACCATTGGTACATCGCGTACCTGAAGGAATAAAATAGACCCTATCTCGCAGTCCTTAGTCTCTTATCCGGCAACTCCTATCCCTACCTCCCCATGGTGCTGGCCGGGATACGAGAAACCTTACGAAAGATCAGGTAGCCAACCCCGGTGGGAACTATGGTCGTATGCTAACAGGGAAGGGAGGGTTTGCTCCTCTCCGGAGGTGCAAATCTTATTGAGCGTCTGTTCTCCATGTCAGCATCGGCTCACAACAGCGTCTGTTCTCTATGCTAGGGGCGGCTAATCATCGTCCGAGTGGCAGCCAGGGACTCTTAGTGAAACTGTTCCAAGCAACACCTCTTGTTTCTCAGGGAGTAACAACAACTGTGGTGTGACTTACTAAAGGTCTGACTTATGCACAACGCGTCGTATTTGGAACTCCTTTGTGACACAAAAAGCGCAAGAGGTGGAGCCTATTTGCAACATCTTGCGGCTATAATGAAAATAAAAACACAAAAACCAACTGGGAATCGAACCATGGATCTTGAGATTTGCCACCTTCTACTATTACCATCACACCAACAATTCTATTTGGATATTCTGCTACAAGTGCACTACATAAACAACAAAGTCATTTGTAACTTCATTGTACCTTATACGGAACATGCAGGGGATTGTCAAAAATAAAATACTGCTCAGCTGAGCTCAAAGTGTTTTGCAACATATCAGAAACATCGTCGTAACAGCAATGAACCGAAGTGTTATTAATTCTGCAACTTATCTTTTTGTTTCTGATATGAAACACATCGAATTTTAAACCACCCTAGAAGTCAGATGGGTAGAATATTGTGACGCCACTTAAACGGAAATGAAACATTGTGATTTTCTGAAACTGGGACGTGGCTTTAATGTGACTCGATGTATTGCCAGTGTCTTCAATGCAATTTATTAGGAACAAACACCTATTTGAAAGATGTTGCGCGTGCTGCTTGGGGTGCACCATGGTCCACCGGGAATAAAAAGGAATGGTCCTCCGGAAATTTAGAGGGTTTGGTGTCAGGCTCGCAACGCAACGCAACGAACAATCAATAAGAGAGTACGGATCGGAACGAACGGCGAAGATCACTGTGATGAAAAAGGGCCAGCAATTTAAACTCGGTTCGTGGAACTGCAAATCTCTCAACTTCATCGGGAGCACACGCACACTCGTTGATGTGCTAAAGGACTGTAGATTCGGCATCGTAGCGTTGCAGGAGGTTTGTTGCAAGGGAACAATGGTGCGAACGTTTAGAGGTAATCATAGCATCTACCAGAGCTGCGACAACACACGAGCTGGGAACAGCTTTCATAGTAATGGGCGATATGCAAAGAGGCGTGATCGGGTGGTGGCCAATCAATGAAAGAATGTGCAGGTTGAGGATCAAAGGCCGGTTCTTCAACTTCAGCATAATCAACGTCCATAGTCCATACTCCGGAAGCACTGATGATGATGATAAGGACGCATTCTACGCGCAACTGGAACGTGAGTACGACAGCTGCCAAGCCACTACGTCGAAATCAACATAGGAAATTTGAACGCTCAGGTTGGCCAAACGGAGGAGTTAAGACCGACTATTGGGAAGTTCAGCGCTCACCGGCTGACGAACGAAAACGGCCTAAGCCTAATTGATTTCACCGCCTCCAAGAATAGGGCCATACGCAGCAACTACTTCCAACACAGCCTTCCGTATCGGTACACCTGGAGATCACCACTGTAGACAGAATCACAAATCGACCACGTCTTGATTGATGGACGGCACTTCTCCGACATTATCAACGTCAGGACATATCGAGGCGCCAACATCGACTCTGACCACTATCTGGTGATGGTTAAACTGCGCCCAAAACTATCCGTCATCAACAATGTACAGTACCGACGACCGCCGCGGTACAACTAAGAGCGAATGTTACAACCTGATGTCGCCACTGCATACGCGCAGCATCTTGAGGCAGCGTTTCCGGAAGAGGGTGAGCTCGATGGGGCCTCTCTTGAGGACTGCTAGAATACAGTCAAAGCGGCCATTAACGACGCAGCGGAGAACAACGTTGGGTATATGGGACGAAGTCGACGGAACGATTGGTTCGACGAAGAGTGCAGATAGATTCTGGAGGAGAAGGACGCAGCGCGGGCGGTCGCGCTGTACCAAGGTATCCGGCAGAAAGTGGAACGTTATAGACGGAAGCGGAGACAGTAGACCCGCCTTTTTCAGGAGAAGAAACGCCACCTGGAAGAAACGGAGTGCGAGGAGATGGAACGGCCGTTCTCAAGAAACACGTAAGTTCTATCAGAAACTCAACGCATCTCTCAAAGACTTCGTGCTGCGTGCCGAAATATGCAGGAATAAGGATGGGAGCATCTTGATGGACGAACGTGTGGTGACCGAAAGGTGGAAGCAGCACTACGAGGAACATTTGAATAGCGCTGAGAGTACAGGCAGTGAAAGTCAAGGCAGCGGAGAAGATGACTACGTCACTTCAGCGGACGATGGAAGCCAACCAGCCACCACCTTGAGAGAAGTTAAAGATTCCATCCAACAGCTAAAGACCAATAAAGCATCTGGTAAGGATGGTATCGGAGCTGAGCTCATCAAGAAGGGCCCGGAAAAGCTAGCAACTTGCCTACACAAACTGATAGTAAGAATCTGGGAAACTGAACAGATATTTTTTTTTTCTTTGTTAATGTGTTTTTTTAATTCTAGGATTAAGTTCAACACAGGACTGAACAGCTACCGGAGGAGTGGAAGGAAGGGGTTTTATGCCCCATCTACAGGAAAGGCGACAAGCTGGAGTGTGAAAACTTTCGAGCGACCACCATCCTTAATGCCGCCTACAAAATGGTATCCCAGATCATCTTCCGTCGTTTGTCTCCATTAGTGAATGAGTTCATGGAACGGTCGCTCGATAACGGATCTATACTCTACGGAAAATCCTTCAAAAATGCCGTGAATATCAGGTCCCAAAACACCATCAGTTTATCGATTTCAAGGCGGCATACGAAAGTATAAGCTGTCAAAAATTATAGACGAGATCAGCTTCTCTGGGAAGCTTACCAGACTGATCAAAGCAACGGTGGATGGTGTGCAAAACTGTGTGATAATTTCGGGCAAACACTGAATCAGTTGACTATCAGACTTCGTGGTGCGCAGATGTGCAAATACTCTCTCTCGCGAACGCATCGAATTTAACCTAAAAATTTCAACGGTTCCTCAGCCACGTGGCTGCCGGTTTGTGCATTGTATCAGCCGAAAGTTGGACAATGGAAGACAGACTTGTGAAGAATACTTTAGCGTTCCGTTTTCCCCCGGGTGCAGCAGCACCGTCACTGGTGGACATTGCGCGGTTTGTTAAGAATCTTGATGCAGACCTGGATTCCATGGAAACTAGTTACAAATTGGCAGAAGAACGGTGTGTGTGTGTGTGTGTGTGTGTGAAGTTCAAATCACTTGACACCATGAAAGAAGCACAGGCTCAGATTTCAGAAATAGTTTTCTTTCGTTACTCTATTGGTGAAAAAGTCGAGGTTGAAACGTCTGTGGCAAAGTACGTGCGTATTTTTGATTTACCTCCGGAAGTGCCGGACTCGGAAATCTCGGCAGTATTAGGACGTTACGGAATGGTGAAGAGAATGGTTAGAGAAAGATTCCCTGCGGAGCTCGGACTGAACCTGTTTACAGGAGTGCGTGGCGTGTATCTAGATGTTAAGAAAGTTGTTCCACCATCGTTGTACTTTCTCAACCGGAAAGGTCGCATATTCTATGATGGCTTGAAGCAGAAGTGCTTCCTTTGTAAGGAAGAAGGCCATTTAAAGGCAGAGTACCCACAAAAGGTAGAAAGTAGAAATAAATCAGAAAGGCACAAAATGAATGATGACAAGAAACGCGAGGATAATGAAATAAATAGCGAAAAACAGGATAATGCTGCACCAATATATTCAGGAATATTGAGCGGCGTCAAACCCAAACCCGTCACCGAAAACGTGATTGCAAACATGGTTACGTTAGTTTCGGAGCGTATCAGAATTCCGCCACCGGAAACAACGGCGGTTGATGCAGAGGTTATGGAAACAGAATCGGAGTCAATGCCGGGTGGTGGGGTCAAATCTGGCGTTAAACGATTGCATTCATCTGGAGGATCAAATGGCGACACTGACGAAAAGCGTTTTCGGAATTCACCATGGTGGTAGGAAATCGGAAATCCACACGAACGGCTAAGAAAGTAATGACGCCGCTCGAAACGATTGCGAGTGTATCGTCACAGGTAGCAAAAGGCAAGCGCAGTTCTAGTAAGTAAGTGACGCGTGCTGTTTGAGGTTAGATTCCCAACACGTGATTGTATCGTAGTGGTTTTAGTGCAGTGAGCGAGATGAACTACGTTCGGAAATTAGCGACTGTGAACATCAACGCAATTGCGGTAGAAGTGAAGAAAATGATGCTGAAAGACTTTCTAGTGCAGAATGACGTTGATATAGCTTTTCTGCAGGAGATGCAATTCGAAGATTTTTCATTTATTCGAAGTCATCAAGCATTCGTTAACATCAGTGTGACAAACAAAGGAACAGCTATATTAGTACGTAGAACGTTGGAAGTTAGTGATGTATTGATGGATCCCGGAGGAAGGGTGATGTCACTCATGGTTGATGGTTTGAATTTCATCAATGTGTATGGGCACTCGGGATCACAATATAGAGTGGATCGAGAAGAACTGTTTACTGACACGATAGCAGTGCATTTCAATAAGCATGGCACAACTAGTAATATATTGGCGGGAGACTTCAATTGTGTGTTGGACATTAAAGACAGTAAAGGAAAGATGTACAACTTCTCTAGTGGTTTAAAGTCAGCAATTGATTTACTACAACTACATGACATAGAAATCACAGGAAAAGAGGCTGAAAGAGAGTTTACGTTCTACCGGGGAGACTCAGCATCAAGATAGGATCGAATATACGTATCGAAAAGTTTCATCAACAGTGTTAGTCGTTGTGTTACCTTGCCGGTCGCGTTCTCGGATCACCGTGCCGTAGTGATGGATTATAAAATAGAATCGATTCAGAAAGCGGAGTTTAATGGCAGTGGCTACTGGAAAATAAACGACTACTTACTCAAAGATCCCTTAGTGCAGAAAGATTTTAAAAGAGAGTACGAAGAATTAAAAAATAGGAAGAAGTATTCGAATAGTTTCAGCGAGTGGTGGTCGTATGATGTAAAGAGGAAGATCAAGCAGTTTTATAAAAAGAAAGCTGTAGACTTCAATTTAACGAATAGGAAGAAGAAAGCAGTATGGTTTAAGAAGCTCAGTGATTTGTGTGAAAAGCAGAAGAATGGAGAAAACGTGGAAATTGATATCAGTGTAGCGAAATCGAAAATTGTTGAGCTAGAGGTAGATAGAATGAAAAGTTATGCAAATCGGCTACAGCCGGTATCCTTGCTCGAAAGTGAAAAGGTAAGTCTTTTTCATGTTGCAAAAATGATCAAAAGGAAAGCATATCCGGCTACGTGGTCTCTTAAAGGAAAAGATGGTTTGGTATCAGATGTAAGGGAATTGAAAAGCATGGTAGGTGAGCACTACCGTAAGGTATTTGAGGAAACTACATTAAACGAACCCTAATGCGTGGCATTAGAGTATGTTAATAAATCGTTCAGCTCTGTGACAAAAGAGAACCTGATACGCCACTTTGACGAAGATGAGCTACGTACAACAGTTAGAAACTCAAAACAAAAGAAATCGCCAGGTCCTGACGGAGTTACGTACGAGTTTTATTCAGTTAATTTCGAGCTAGTGAAAGACGATCTGTTGAAGCTTTTTAACGGATTTCTAGAAAACTCAATTATCCCCTTGGAGAATTTTTCGGAAGGTGTGATCACATTAATACCTAAGAATGGGAAATCGAAGGAATTAGCAAACTTTAGGCCTATCAGTTTGCTTAATACTGATTATAAATTGTTTGCTAAGATGCTGGCTAACCGAATTTCCGAGAGGATGGGCGAAGTCATAGACGAAGGGCAGTCAGCAGCAGTTCCAGGGAAATCATGCGTAGATAATTTAGACTTAATTCGTACATTGGTCATTAAAAGTCAGCAGTCGAAGGCAATGAAATTTGCATTACTAAGTGTAGATCTTGAAAAAGCTTTCGATACTGTTAATCACAATCGTTTGTGGGAGATTATTGAGAAGTTTGAATTACCAAGACCAATTATAGCAATAATTAAAAAATTATATGAAAATGCAACTTCAAAGGTATTAGTAAAAGGTAGTCTCACAAATAGCATAAATATTGGAAGATCGGTTAGACAAGGGTGTCCATTATCCATGACGCTGTTTGCTATGTACGTTGAACCATTGTTAAGGCAAATTTATGCCAAACTCAGAGGCATTTTGATAGAAGATAAGTTTTTCAAAGTTAGAGCATTTGCGGATGACATCAGTATTATTATAAGAAATGATGAGGAATTCGATCTGGTGCTGAAGATAATTGAAAACTATTCCCTTGCAGCAGGAATACTTTTGAATTTCAGAAAATCAGGTTACATCAGGTTCAATAACTGTAAAATTGGTCCACAACAAATTACCGAGAAAAGCGAATTAAATGTTTTAGGGGTACTCTTTGCTGCTAGTTGGAAAGAAATGGTAGATATGAATTATAGTAAAATTATATGTAATTTTAAACAGGCTGTACACACGTTTTCATCACGAAGAATCAATCTGATTGAAAAAGTCATAATTTTAAATAGCTTCATATCAGCGAAATTATGGTATTGTGCTCAAATTATTCCGCCAAATAATAAGCATATGGCTGAGATTAAAATGATTACAGGTCAATTTCTATGGAATCATCATAAAATGTTCAAAGTTCAAAGAGATCAATTATATCTAGAAAACATTCAAGGTGGATTGGCTTTAATAGATCCTGAAATGCAGTGTAAGTCTCTTTTATCAGGAATTTGCTTTTCAAAAATGGAAAAAAGATAATCCGCCCTTTGTTAAAAAAAGATAAATTGCAAAAAATGACGATAAATAGCAATAAATTATTGAATTTAGCCAAAGTAATAACTACGATGGACCACATAGGGAACAATAAGCAGATTTATAATTACCTATTAGCAAATAAAACAATCCAAGTGAAGATAATTGAAAAAAACCCAACCCTCCCGTGGGAAACAATTTGGGAAAATATTTCCAAAAATTGCATCTCATCGCAGGCCAGATCAATATTGTTTGAAGTATTCAATGATGTCTACCCGAATAAAGTCAAAATGTTCAATCATAATTTTGCAAATGTTGAAAACTATCTATGCGATGTTTGAGATCAACCAGATACAAATATTCATAGGATTAAAAAATGCGCAAAATCTAAGATAGTATGGGACTGGGTTGCCGATATAATCAAAAACAAGATAAAAGTAAATTTGAAATCAGCAGAAGAAATTTTGTACCAGAATGATAGAGATAAAGATCGGAGGAGGAAAAGTGCATTGTGGTTAGTTTCAGAAGCAATAATGTATAATATGAAAAACTATAAGAATAGTAACCTATTTAGTTTTAAAAAACACGTGAAAGATTTTCGATGGAATAACAAAAAGTTTTCGAGATACAATTTGGAAACTTTCTCAACATTTGTTAAATGAACCCTAAGATTTTTTAATTAACCTGACATCATGATTGTATGTAAAATACAATGTTTTGTATGCAACTCTAGGTTAAGTTTGTAAATATTTGTTTGAAATAAAAGGAAAAAAAAAGAGAAAAAAAAATCGCGCCGGGGACTAAGACAAGGTGATGGACTTTCGTGCCTGTTGTTCAACATTGCGCTAGAAGGTGTCATGCTGAGAGCCGGGTGTGACAGCGGGGTACGATTTTTAACAGATCCAGCCAATTTATTTGTTTCGCGGATGACATGGACATCGTCGGCCGAACATTTGCAAAGGTGGCAGAACTGTACACCCGCCTGAAACGCGAAGTAACAAAAGTTGAACTGGTGGTGAATGCGTCAAAGACAAAGTACATGCTTGTGGGCGGAGCCGAGCGCGACAGGGCCCGCCTGGGTAGCAGTGTTACGATAGACGGGGATACCTTCGAGGTGGTCAAGAAATTCGTCTACCTCGGATCCTTGCTAACGGCCGATAACAATGTTAGTCGTGAAATATGAAGGTGCAGCATCTGTGGCAGTCCAGAAAAAACTGCTGTCAAAAAAGATTCGCCATCGTCATGTGTCATGTACAAACCGCTAATAAGACCGATTGTCATCTACGGACATGAAACATGGACAACGCTCGAGGAGGACTTGCAAGCACTCGGAGTATTCGAGGGACGGGTGCTTAGGACCATCTTTGGTGGTGTGCAAGAAGACTGTGTGTGGCGGCGAAGAATGAACCACGAGCTCGCCCATTTCTACGGCGAACCCAGTATTCAGAAGGTATCTAAAGCCGAAAGGGTACGATGAGCAGGGCATGTTGCAAGAATGCCGGACAGCAACCCTGCAAAGATAGTGTTTGCTTCCGATCCGGCAGGTACGAGACGGCGTGGAGCGCAGCGAGCGAGGTGGGCAGACCAGGTGTAAAACGATTTGGCGAGCGTGGGGCGCATTCGAGGATGGAGAGATGTGGCCTCGAACCGTGTATTGTGGCGTCAAATTGTTGATTCAATGTTATCTGTTTAGATGTAAACTAAATAAATGAAATGAATGAATCGAAAAAGCTTAAGGGGCATTTTGGACTATTCTCCTTTAGTTATGTTTCTACTGGCACTATACTGCCCATGATCGCATATTTGTAACATTTGCATTTTTGTCGATTTTGAATAATCACCATATTGATAACTCTTCCAGTTGACCAGGTGAAATAAGAAAGTTTGTTCCAAAAAACTCGAAAAAACTACAAAGTTGTTCTGTAACATTAAGCAAATTGGCCGCATAACCGTAACACTGAAACAGTTTATTGTCGGTATGCCATGCGCTATGTACAAAAATTTTCGCAATAGTTTGCATTGAAATACCAAGTACACCCAGGTTTTTTTTTACACGGTTGGAATTCTTTAATTTCTCGGGTAACCTGAACTTTCACAGCTTTTTTAATATCACCTGAATTTTCTTTGATTTTTTCTGAATTTTTTCGTGAGGTTAACTCATTGTTTCATTGACGCTGAAGGTCTTAAATGACTAAAACCAAACCGTGTAAAAAAAACCTGGGTGTAATGGAAATGTTTTTACCGAAGATTTCAACTGGATAAAGTGCTTGTGCAATTTTTGGGAATTTTTAGAAATTCATTGAGATTTGCATACTTATGCGTATCACAAAACTTCATCGTTCCATTTCTCTCATGCCTACTTTTGTCGATTGTTACAAATATGCGATCAGAGGCAGTATAGTGATGGTAAAACGTTCTAGAATTCTAGAGGCGATGTAGTCATTGAACATATTTCTATATGTACTAAAATATACTTCAATCAACTAAATTATTAATCAGTGAATCAACTTCTGGTAACGGTACCGGTTTCTGATAACTTTTTTAAAACCAGATGTGGGCCGCGCAAATAGGAACGACATGACAATGGCAATCTCACGCTTTTATATCAACTTATTTTGCCATACTTAGGGACACGGCAGGTATTTTCGTCTGTTCGTCATGGTCTCGAAAACCAATAAAAAAGACGCTTTTTTGTAAAACTCATACGTACCAAATCGTAAGCTCAGGAGAAACGTTCTACTATAGTGGAGTTCTAGCAAATGTACGGTGCTTTAGATGGTTTTAGCCCCTACGACGAAGGACGGAAATACCTGCCGTGTCCCTATTACTAGTTTCTGCAGACATATTTCTTTCATCTTCACTCACTTATATTTCCGATTTTTTCATATTCACGACTCAGCTCAGGAGAAACGTTTGTTGTAGTGGAGTTCTGGCAAATTGACGATGATTTTGACGATGGACGGAAATACCTGCCGTGTCCCTAACAGTCGACGGCGACTTGTTTGGAATAACGGACTGCTTGTCGCGAAGAGATCACACAACAAGAGACACCAACAAAAAGGTTCTTTTCTTCGTAATCAAACCTAGCCACTTGTAGTTGCGCCTCTTATCGCTTGTTTCTTCCATTTAATTCTAATACCTTGTCAAAAATAGAGATCGACAAAAATTTAATCGAACGAACTTATCTTCTAAACATTTACGAGATAGGTCAACTTTGTCTGATTGCACATATTCTGAATTATCGGTATTTGAAAGTTAAACAAACAACAAACTGACCAAAATTCCAGTAAAAACACACCAACCTCAACCTGATCTCATCATATCGAGCGATAATATTTCAACTATTAATGTGCCCTAGAAACTCGTGCAGCCTTGAGAGTTACATCAACCTCCGTTATCCATCTTCTTTAGTCACACTTCACCGTACAAAAACTCATATTTCACCCCTCGTCCTCGGAAAGTTAAATGTCTGCTTCAATGTAGTAATTTGATCAAAATCTATATGCATATTTTAACCAAGCATGCAATCAGTCCGTCTCTGTTCCCTATCCCAACGTTGTAGTCCGAAAGAGAGACATTTTATCACCCACTGCAACCACCATCCGCTCCCAATCCTCGCGCGGAAAATAGCCCCACCACAATTTGCAACTCTATCGAGCATAACATCGACAATGTTCCGTTCCCGATTTCACCACCACGCCACACATTCGACGAGAAGTTTGAATTTAGAAATAAATCTACATAGAAATGAGCAGTGTCGCGTGTACCATCGCTCTTTGCCCCGAATCGAGCTACATAGCAGGTTCAACTCGCAAAAAATTGAACATTGCGTGCGCGAAAGTTCCACTACTCTCCGCCGAAACCTGCCCGCGGCCACAGTTTTGCTTCCATTTGCTATAACCAACAACTTAATAAATTTCCAAGATTACGAAGGCTTACTCCCAGTTGCTAATTAAATTAGGGGGCACCCGGCGAGGGCAGCCTAATTATTCATCAGCGTTCGAGTGGGGAGATTTTCTGATTCGTTTGATCCTGGTGACGTTTGTTGGAGTATCGTGGGGTCGGTTACACAGATCGGTACCCACGGCACCGGGAGGCAGGAGTAAGGCTTCCATTTATTTTATGTGTTTGTTTGTTTGATTTGTGATCGACTGTGATAAGAGTGCTTGCGGGTTTTATCCGAAAAGGTCAATCGTACGAAAGTTATTTGCATCTTAGATTGTGGTTAAACAGACTTGTAATTTTCTTGTTTTTTTTTCTACTTTTGTTTATGTGAATTTTTAAATTTCAATGACCTTGGCCATGGCCACTTGACAGGGGGATGGGCAGGATGACCACCCTCAGGTTCAACTGCGGGACCTTTCATTGGCAATTTTTTAACATAACATAACAAACAATAAAATTAATATAGTACGGTAAAAGTAGTACCGGTAAACTTTGATAGTCCTTTGATAGGTCCAGGTGACGCACTGCTCTCCAGAGATAATTGAAAAGGCTTGAGGCAGGAGAATTACCTCAATCGTTGCGATCAAGCCTCTTATGCTATCTGGCCATAAGAACGCAGAACGGAAATAAAATTCCGAAACCGTTCAAATTTATTCGACCGTAGATTCAGACATCGACAGACATAATGTTCTACGGTGTTGCGATCAGCACAGACGTCGCAGGTTATATGAAAAGTGCTACTACCGAAGTTATGCGAGAGCCGCGTGTGTCCCGTTCGGAGCCGGGAGATGATTTGCTGCCCTTTCAGGTTGGGTAGGTTTGTCCATGATGATGTCTCCTTAATTTTCCGAAGGTACAAGGAAGTGGAGGCAAACCTGAACAATTTTCATGTACGGCTTTCCTTATCCAGATTGTGCCGCCTCCCAACGGGATGGATGACGTGAAACGCTGGCCCTGTGTTATGGCTTATGGTTTTCTATTTTATGGATCATATTCTTCGGTCCAGGAGTTTACATTACTGGGCTTGCAATCGAGGAAAGTTTTCGCAAAATTTTAGTTTAGTTCATAATATCATTTTTCTTATTTTCGGTTATTATTATAAGACTGAATCTTTTTTGATTCAGTTCCTATTTTGTTTTTTTTTTGTATTATTTTGACAGAATAATGGAAGTGATAGATTAGCAAGAAATTATCCTATGGTTTCGGTCCCCCTCTGAGTGTTATCCCCTTGAAGGCACCCCATTTAATAATGGATAATACTGCGAATCAAAATTTTATAAATATAGACGAAGGTACCGGTAAATGTGATACCATCACCGTTCGTAAGCTCATGTGGGCTGAACTTCTCTGCTGCTAATTTCATTCCGAAACGAAACCTCAACAATGGTATCTACGATACGATGACGTACATTTGTAATCACGGCATAAGGGGTGCCGATCTGCCTGATGCCAAAACGGACCTTTGCCTCAGCAACAGTAAAATCGATTCGCTTTGCATGTGATTCCCATTAACCGGTATCAAGGTTACGTTTTTCATAATATGATGGAGAGTTTCCCCCAATTACGGAATATGATTCAATCATATTCACACCTTGACTGAGGCAACGGCGAATCCGTAGGCCCTTAATGGCACTCAAACATGCCGTCCAATTCGGAGCAAGATGGAAGTCGGAAGGTAATTTTGGCCAGTGGCCAGAAGTTTCTGGTGCGGAGGCAATTTATGAGCCTGAAATTCTTCATGCCAACCATAAAACAGCTATGGAGGGTGATCCACGGCGGCCGGACAGCTCGCGATGTGGACGAAAGTATCGAGGACTGCATATATGTGTTTGTGTGTGAGGGAGGGTAAGTGTAGGGAAAGGTCATAAATTTCACCCTGTTTACAAGTCACACGGTACCGTGATTTTTTCCCCGACTAATAACATCACTCCGATTCATGGCATTGTGCGTACGCATTAGACTGGCTCATATTTGTATGAAAGATCCCCTGAGCATGTCAGCTCAATTGGAGCTTTTATTTGATGTTTGTTTGTGGTCGTGTACGAAAAATATAAAAATATAAAATAGAACAAAATGCAGGAAACATATGAAATACATGGGATTTACTAATGTCTCATACTGCTTTAACATTGTATTTCAGATGACCACGATATTTTGTCAATTGCCGGTATTGAATAATCGTAACAGCTCTACTCAATATTTTTTCAAGGTATATCTTGACCGGAAGTCTCATTGAAGCTAGCTCACATTCCAATCATTCAACATATTTATTTCAGAAAGATCTATTTTCAAACTAATCCTATAACCATAACTGTTTGATTCGTTCACCCATAATGAAATCACAAATTACATAACGCTCCAGGTGGTGGGGTATCCGTTTAAGTTTTGTGGCTTAAACAGATTTTAGAACGCTTCCAGACAAAAAAGTTACGAAGCATTGAAAATGGTCACATTCGGTGTTGGGTAATTTGTGAATGAACCCTTTTACAACAGTCCAGGATTCACTAGTTTTCCCAAATTTTTATTTGATAGGCCAGTTTAATACGCACGAGCTGATCCGATGTTAGAAAATACATAAGACAATGTGAAATGATAAAAACGGTTTGATTACATCTCCGGGCATTCAAATGCAGAAATGATGACCTGAGTGTGGTAAACTTGAATCAAGCCAAGCAGAATATTAAACAGCCCAAAATAATGTACACCCAACCGGCGATTGTTAGATTTTCCAACAATTCTGTATAAGAATCTAACAAAACCTGTATAAGAATTGGGCATATGCGAAATTGTTAAATTCTTATCAAAAATGTAAGCTCTGAAACAATTATTGTTAGAAAACCTTACAAAATTATTAGATTCTTATACAATACTTGTATAAGAATTCAATAATTACGCATATGCCCAGTTTTTATACAGGTTTTGGTAGATTCTTATACAGAATTGTAAGAAAATCTAACATCCGCCGGTTGGGTGTATTACGCATTATAACGCCAAAATCTATCAATTTTAAATGTCTTCACGTGGTCTTGTATAGGATCTATACTATCAGTCTGAAATGCGTCATTTTGTCAAAAATATGCCCAAATTAAAGAAATTATGGACACTCTGAGCGTTGCTGAACATACAAATCTTTCCTTACAAGTTAGTGGCATAATTAAATAGTTCGAATTTCGAATATCAGTTCTTCAATTTTTTTTGCATTATATCTTCCAATGGGACATTGCCGTGACGTAGCAAAAATGATCTAGACCATACCGGATTGAATCCAGCAACCTTCAGCATGGTCTTGCTTTGTAGATTTACGGTTAAGGAAGGGCCCGAATATCTAATCTAATAGAATCCCATACTTACTATTTTCATAGTAATTTTCTGGAAAGGAAGGTTGGCCGAATACCACTAGGCCGAAATGGTAATTTGGTCTAAAGGGTCACTTGGCCGAAAGGGTCATTAGGCCGAAAGAGTCATTTGGTCGAAAGAGTCATTTGGCTGAAAGGGCCGTTTGGCCGAAAGGGTTGTTTGAATAGGACATTTGGCCACATGGGACATTTGGCTGCATAGGACAATTGGCCGAATAGGACATTTGAAAAGTGAAAAATAAGGAGTGAGAAGAGAGACGTATAAATTCTCATTCCTCAGTTCTCACTTGCTAGTGTAAAAAGTGAAAAGCGTGAAGTGAGTAGTGAGACGTCCCACTACCCACTTCGCAATACTCACTTTTCACAGTTAGAAGTGAGAAATGAGAAGCCTGAAGTGAGTAGTGAGACGTCTAACTACCCACTTCGCAATACTCACTTTTCACAGTTAGAAGTGAGAAATGAGGAGTCAGAAGTGAAACGTCTCTCTTCTCACTCGTAATTTTTCATTTTTCACTGTGAAAAGTTTACAGTGCGAAGTGGCTAGTGAGACGTCTAACTATTTACTTAATTTCATTTATTTAGTTTACATCTAAACAGATAACACTGAATCAACAATTTGACGCCACAATACACGGTTCGAGGACGCATCTCTCCATCCTCGAATGCGCCTCTCGCTCGCCAAGTCGTTTTGCACCTGGTCTGCCCACCTCGTTCGCTACGCTCCACGCCGTTTCGTACCTGCCGGATCGGAAGCGAACACCATCTTTGTAGGGTTGCTGTCCAGCATTCTTGCAACATGTCCTGCCCATCGTACCCTTCCGGCTTTAGCTGCCTTCTGGATACTGGGTTCGCCGAGCGCGAGCTCGTGATTCATTCTTCGCCACACACCATCTTCTTGCACACCGCCAAAGATGGTCCTAAGCACCAGTCACTCAAATACTCCGAGTGCTTGCAAGCTATCCTTGAGCATTGTCCATGTTTCATGTCCGTAGAGGACAACCGGTCTTATTAGCGTCTTGTACATGACACATGACGGTGGCGAATCATTTTTGACCGCAGTTTTTTCTGGAGCCCGTAGTAGGCCCGACTTCCCTCGATGCGCCCTCGTATGTCACGACTAACATTGTTATCAGCCGTTAGCAAGGATCCGAGGTAGACGAATTCCTCAACCAACTCGAAGGTATCCTCGTCTATCATAACACTGCTTCCCAGGCGGGCCCTGTCGCGCTCGGTTCCGCCCACAAGCATGTCACTTTGTCTTCGTTGCTTTCCATACTGGTCCAACTTTTGTTGCTTCACGTTTCAGTCGGGTGTACAGTTCTGCCACCTTTGCAAATGTTCGGCCGACAATCTCCATTTCATACGCGAAACAAAAAAATTGACTGGATCTGTTGAAAACCGTACCCCGGCTGTTACACCCGGCCCTCCGCATGACACCTTCTAGCGCAATGTTGAACAACAGGCACCAAAGTTCATCATCTTGTTTTAATCCCCGGCGCGATTCGAACGAACTGGATTGTTCGCCCGAAATCTTCACACAGTTTTGCACACCTTTCACCGTTGCTTCGATTGGTCTGGTAAGCTTCCCAGGGAAGCTGTTCTCGTCCATAATACAGTGTAGATCTGGTCCGTCTCGACGTTAATTATGCTGAAGTTGAAGAACCGGCCTTTGATCATCAACCTGCACATTCTCTCGTTGATCGGCCAGCTCGTGTGTGTTGCCGCAGCTCTGATAGATGGTATGATTACCTCTAAACGTTCGCACCATTGATCCCTTCCAACAAACCTCCTGCAGCGCTACGACGCCGAATGGACGGTCATTGAGCACGTTGGCGAGTATGCGTGTACGTTCATATTTGCGGTTCCACGAACCGAGTTTCCAATCGCTAGTCCCTTTTCGTCGCAGTGGTCTTCGCCGATGGCTCCGGTTCGTACTTTCTTGTTGATTGTTTGTTGTGTATGTTTTTTTAAAGGCAGGCTTACAGGGCCTGACACCAAACCCCCTAAATTTCCGGAAAGACCATTCCTCCTTATTCCCTGTGGACCATGGTGCATAGTTTCACTTAGAAAGCCCTCGCTGGCACTCGGACGATGATCAGCCGCCCCTAACATGGAGAATACGCGCTGAGTAAGATTTGCACCTCCGGAGAGGAGGTCAAAGCAGAACTCACTAACCTAAATATGTGCCACCGATGGTGGCTGATATGTGAATTTCAGCGTCAGTTATCCCGGTGGAACAATCACCGAGTCGACTGGAGTCGGATCCAAAGGCACGACAATATGTTGAGCCTGGAACCACATAAGTGCCCAGTAAAAAGTGTGGAGCGATCAATGATATTTGAGAAGTATTAAATAACAAGTGAGAAGTGAGACGTTTCACTTTTCACGTCTATTTCCTCATTATTCACTTCTCACTGCGAAAAGTGAAAAGCGAGAAGTCAAAAATGAGAGAAAAAGGTAAGAAGTGAGACGTCTCACTTTTTACTTCTCACTAATCATTTCGCACTTCTTATTCCTCATTTCTCACTTTTTGCAGTGACAAGCGAGAAGTTAAAAATGAGGAAAGAGATGTGAAAAGTGAGGCATCTCCTCATTTCTCGCTTTTCCCTTTTCACTGTGAAACATAAAATGCGAAAAGTGAGAAGTTAAACGTCTCACTTTTCACTCATTATTTCTCACTTCTTACTTCAAAAAGTAAGAAGCGAGAAATTAGAAATGAGAAATGATTAGTTAGAAGTCCGAAGTGCTACGACTAACTTTTCACTCACTCACGACTAATTACTGCTTTTCAATTTAAGATGAGGAAAGATGGATGATATGTGAGTTCTCACTTGTCATTCCTCGTTTCCTACTTCCTACCCATCACTGTGAAAAATGAGAAGTGACAAGTGATAGAAGAAACGTCTTACTTCCCATCTCTCACTTCGCACTTCTCTTCTCACTCTTCCGATGACATTTTCGGCCATATCACCATTCGATCAAATGATATTTCCGGCAAAACTTTTTTTTGAATTACCAGTTCAGCCGTATGTCCCTTTCGGCCATATGTCACTTTTGGCCAAACCGGCTTTTGGCCAGACTTGCGTTCGGCCTGATAACCGCTTCGGCCAAACGTCCAGTGCGGCCAAATGTTATTCGGCCAAATGGCTTTTGGTCGATTAAGTTTCGACCAAACAACAATTACCCTTTATACAGTATGCATGTAAGTAATGCATAACTATATTCAAATCTAACATCATTTGGTTTGGTGTGGAAAAGATCCTTTCTACCCCAAAAGTTATCATTCCCTTAGCCTTCTATCAGGGTAATCCAATCTCTTCTGAAAGGCGATTCGCCACCGATTGTTTCAGTCTGCCGTACATCATAATATTTTGCTTTATGAGCAGTTAGGGTTCCGACGTGGTCGATGAAACACACATCAATTGACCTGAGTCACCATCATTCTTGAACGGAGCAAGTTTGACTCCAAAGCTTCCGCCACTACTGCCTTACCTGATGTCAAAAAGGAATTCGTCAATGATTGTGATTGCCTGGTGAACAAATAGCAACGCTACAGTATTGTAACCAGCTACCAGGTGAAAGTCAACAACAACAATTTGTTAGCTAGGACATTCAAGGTCTCAATCAGCGTAGTGACTTCCAATGCGCATTATATTAACGGGGCAGCATTCTCGGACCCCTGTTGCTTCACTACTTTCGATATGACAGAGCCTCTTGAATGCCCTGTCTGTTCTTAGATGACACTTGTCTCATCTATATAGGTAGAATGATCGTAGCGTTTGTGGCAGAGCGCCATGGATACCTGAATATTCTAACAGAATACCTCACCAGTTGCAAGATTTTTATTAACGCGACGTAGACTCAAATCATAATCTTGCCTCATTCAAATGTTCGAAATTGTAAAATCAGGCACAACAGCAAGTTTATTTAGGGAGCCTCCTTAGCCGTGTGGTAAGACGCGCGCTACAAAGCAAGATCATGCTGAGGGTGGCTGGGTTTGATTCCCGGTGCCAGTCTAATTTACCAATTTTCGGATTGGAAATACCAGTACTTCACCACCGTGTTCACCCAGTGCAGCGCTCTAACCAGTGCTTCACCACCGTGTTTAAACAGCTCTCCTGGTAGTTGGTCAACTCCAGGGGCTTTGTTGTTTTTCAGCCGGCCGATCTCCTCCTGGATTTCCTGGAGATTCGGAGCCGGAAGTCGCATGTCCTGCGCGCGTGCTCCTAGGTTCATTACCATACCACCACCGTTGTCTGCCATATCGCCATTCAGGTGCTCTTCGTAGTGCTGCCGCCACCTTTGGATCACCTCACGATCGTTCGTAAGAAGGTTCCCGTTTATGCCCTTACACATATCGGGCTGTGGCACGTGGCCCTTACGTGAACGGTTCAACTTCTCATAGAAATTTCGTGCGTTATTAGCGCGGTACAAATCCTCCGTCTCTTCACGGTCTCGATCTTCCTGCTGGCGCTTTTCCTCCGGAAAATCGAGTTTTGCCTGTTCCGCGCCCGTTTGTATCGTGCCTCGTTGGTCCCCGTGCAGTGTTGCAGCAATCTCGCCCATGCTGCATTTTTCTGCTCAACTAACTGCTCACATTCGCCGTCATACCAGTCGTTTCTCTGATCCGGAGCCACCGTGCCTAGTGCAGCGGTTGCGGTGCTTCCAATGGCGGATCGAATATCTCTCCAGCCATCTTCAAGAGATGCTGCGCCTAGCTGCTCTTCCGTTGGGAGTGCCACTTCCAGCTGCTGCGCGTAGTCTCGGGCTAGTCTACCGTCTTGTAGCCGCCCAATGTTTAGTCGCGGCGGACGACTCTTACGCGTGTTGATCACCGTCGAGAGTTTTGAGCGCAGACATACTGCAACGAGGTAGTGGTCGGATTCAATATTCGCACTGCGGTAAGTGCGTACGTTCGTGATGTCGGAGAAGAATTTACCGTCAATTATAACGTGGTCGATTTGGTTTTCCGTTACTTGATTAGGTGATTTCCATGTGGCCTTGTGGATATTCTGGCGAGGGAAGAAAGTGCTTCGGACTACCATTCCGCGGGAGGCTGCAAAGTTTATGCATCGTTGGCCGTTGTCGTTCGATACGGTATGCAGACTATCCGGTCCGATGACCGGTCTATACATTTCCTCCCTTCCTACCTGAGCGTTCATGTCACCGATGACGATTTTGACGTCCCGCAGTGGGCATCCATCGTATATCTGCTCCAGCTGCGCATAGAACGCTTCTTTCTCGTCGTCGGATCTCCCTTCGTGTGGGCAGTGCACGTTGATGATGCTATAGTTGAAGAAACGGCGTTTTACCCTCAGCTTGCACATCCTTGCGTTGATTGGCTGCCACCCAATCACGCGTTTTTTTTTTTTGTGTCTTTATTAAGGAGACTTTCAGCCTGAGGCTGGCTCGTCTCCGCCAATCACGCGTTGGCGCATCTTTCCCAGCACTATGAAGCCGTCTCCCAGCTCGTTGGTGGTGCCACAGCTTTGGTAGAAGGTAGCCGCTCGATGCCCGCTTTTCCACACTTTCTGTCCTGTCCAGCAGATTTCCTGCAGCGCTTCGACATCGAAGTTGCGGGGATGTAATTCATCGTAGATTATCCTGTCCTGTCCTGTCCTAAATTATCCTAAATTATTGGCGATTTATAGATTGCCTTTCTTACAAACTATTTACAGTAATTTATGTACAAAAATATTAACAAAATTCCTGACTGCTACAGTGTTATACCCTTTTTTTCTGTTCGGGTGTGTCACTGCGACCAGTTAATAGCTATCTATTGTAGCGTTACCCGTATCCTTAGTGTTCAAGTGCATGTCGAATTACTCCGTTACTATTGATAAGCAATGCAGTATCGGTTTAGATATAATTGTTGTCTTGTTTTCTCAAGAGCACCATGACAAGGTCCCGCTATTTAGACCCTTAACAGAGAGCAATCCCATTGAAGGCGCGCCCCTTATCAATAGGAAATCAATCCTTTCTTGAGATAACTCAACAGTAATACTGCATCGGCCATGTATCGGAACCCCAGCCACATACTTGTAAAAAGCTGAAACCCGGGATTTTGCTCTGTCTACAAGACCATTTCAAGTGATTTCAAGCAAGAGAATTTGTCCAGGAATAAGAACTTCCGTGTGTTCCTCTCATTACCATTGTTCACCAGCTCATGAAGAGTTAGTGCGTAATTAAACCCCTTACTCGATTTTTACAGCAGTCCGTCCTGCCTAGGACCAGGTACCAAGGTTTTTTTTACTAATTGCTTGAAAAAATGTTTCCGCTACACACAGTTTAGCCTCAAACAAGAGGAGTTCGAGACTTTCAACTGTCTGCAATACGATGAATCCTTAATTACCACAACTTATTGCCCTAGCTAGAAAAATGGATTAACCTAGGGCTCTATTTGGTAGATCCTACACCGTAACACACTACGTCTAAGTGATCTACCGTATTACGGGAAGTGTATACCTTTCACAATAACAATGCCAAAACCTCCCGTGGCAGCTATGAGAGGTCGTAGAGTTCTCTGCATTTTTCTTAAGTAGGTGTCCAACTAATAACCCATCCCATTCCCCATCATTCCCAAGGACGTGGCCAGGACAGATCTCACCTGTTCTTTCAGGAGCTCCACCAAGAACTTTTTTGGCATATTTAACCAAATTCCAGGAAAATATTCAATTTGGTTGGTCAAGGTGTACATACCAGTCTTACTCAACCAGTGCTCATTTTCAGTTATGTTGATCAACTATTGAGATTTGTGCATACAAGAACGCGAGTTGCGAAATAAACTTTCCGTTATGGCTGTCATTAGTGGATCCCAGCCAATCGAACATTGCTGATTTTTTCTGAAATTTAGATATATTGAGAGGTAAAATGAATGGATTTTTTTGAAAAAAGTTATTAACAAATTAGTCCTGTGACATCGAAATCTGATTCTCAACACTGCTCAGGGGCAAAAGTGACCACCACGCCGCCGCCGCTGATTGTATAACCGTGGCACAGGTCTTATTAACTTACAATCGATATCCAATAATACCCAAGTGTCTTTGCCACTTTGGAAGTGTCTTTGAGTTGGATTTTTGAAAAAAAAAATGGGTTTGAGTAGGTGACGAGGTATTGTTTACCTATTTTTATACTCAGTCCGTAATTTATCACCGCTGTTCTATTTTTGTCTGCTCTGAGTCCAAGAGAATGACCGGTCCGAGAAGCAGAATGCAGGTAATGTAGACGTACATGGATTTCATTTTCGGCCACACAACATCATACATACCATTTCAGTTTGGCCTTTCTCGTTTAAGGTAGCTGTAGGGAAAGGCTTAAATTTCGCCCCAAATTAATCTTAACTCGGTTCATCGAATCCATATGATATAAGTGAGTGTACTTATTTTTTCACTTTCATCGCATCGTCAGAAATGGACATTGCCGCTTAGATTTGAATAGAATGAATACTCTCATAAGTCAAATATCTAAGCAAATATCTCAAAGCGGTTCAGAAGTTCTGCTCAGTCACCTTCACCATCTTACCATCTTACTCGGGTGCTATGGAAGGATGGCAACATTTAATAGTTTTCACCTTAGCTGAATTTGAATATCGTGCTACATTAGACGTGGAAGTCACCCCATTGATTTCCATTGAATTCTTGTAGAACCAGTAGAAGAAATGGTTCGCCCAACTATAAAGATCGATGTCTTTCCTAGATCCGAGAAAGGTCGTATCACTACCATGTAGATAAATCAGGGTTTTTTTACTGTATCCTTATTCATGTCGGTTGCGTTGTCGTGTTCCAGTCCCCTATCAGCGAGCCACATCGTCCTCGTCGTGACCGTGTGCATAACAGTGTATATGAGGTGTGTTGCGTCCTGGGATGACTTTTGCTTTTACGTGTAAGTCGTAAATAAAATTAGCACTTCATACGTATTTATTATTAATGAACAGCGTCACACATAGCAGCCGAGAAGTGTAATATCGTGGCTGGTTCTACGGAACAACCGCAGCAGACAGGTGGAAAACTTTGAGGTATATGGTTTTGTGCACTTTACTAGAATATTAGCCCACAGTGGAAGGTTCTAACCACATTTCATACTATTTTATAATGTCGATCTTACATCACCACGACTGCCATGATATATCCACCCAGTGATAACACAACGTTTTTCTTAACAAGCCAAAATAAAATGTAATATCAATTAGTCATGTAATCTGAAAAACACGTAACAAACTATTTAAAAATATAAAATTCAGGCGTTGTAATGTTGGATTTTTTAGCACTCCTCAGAAGGTATATAACCAGCTCGGCAAGCCTCGTACCACCCGACCTGAAAAATCATATTTATCGTGTCCGTTGCACTATGTCTACTGCCCGTTGCCCCATATCTGAAATAGGAAACAAAGTCAATACCCTAATTTCGAAGCACCGATGCTCAAATCTGCTGCATTTATGTTTATTTATTCCAGTTTCTCAATGTTTTCAATTTGTTTAGACGGATTAAAATATCCAACTTTTTTACGCTTTCACCATTTACTCGATGCAAAGCTAGCAATCCCAATGGGTAAACTTTCTAAAACCAGAGAAATTGATTCAACTTGAATTGTATCCACAGTACGTTTTCAGACTGATTCAGCTGCATCATCCACCCTCGTCCACCTTCTTACACCATTCCGAGGCAAAGTGGATCCTGGCACGCCATCTGAAATTCCAACGATTGAATTACAGCCTCGCGAGAAAGCGCCGCACAATTTACGAGTTTAATGCTCATGCAATAAAATGGCAAAACAAACGAATTTGGCACTCGTCGACCAACAAGCAGACATGAACATTCTTGGCAACTCTATTCGAAACGAACGGAAACGAACCTCCTTCGCCCGGGAGTCTCAGCGAACGAAGAAGAGGTATTGCCTCCTCATCACGCGGAATGCGAATACAAATTACGCCATTCAAAACATTGGATTTTAACAACCATCAGGACAATTTCGACGTCCTTTCATTCCAATCAATCAGGGACTACGGAAAAGTGTTATCAGAGTTGGAACGTTTTCCCACCCATTAGGGCGGTCCATGAACAAACATGTCTCGTTTTTATTGTATTTCGTTCTACAACAGGGGATAAAACATCGCAAGCGAAACATAGAATGAGCGATTCAGGACCGCAAGCGTGTAGAAGGGTTAATGAGGGCATGACCCCCATTGACGATTGTTAACATTTAATGTCACGGTGTCAATAATAGATTGAATTTCCCAAATAGCGATTTTTCAGAAAGCCCAATCTTTTTATTACAGTTTTGAAATTGAAAAAATATTGTAAGACATTGGTTTACGGAATCGTTCAGTTCGTAATTACCCTTCGGATTGCCCTTTGAGCTGCCCTATTTTCAGTGCTGGCGGAAAACAAAAACATAAAATAAAACAAACATGAACGGACGGCCGTCGCTGCTGGTAGGATTGATTCTAAAATAAAGAAGCAAAGCCGAACCAAACTGGAGAAAAAAAGAAGAAACTTCCAGAGCTAACTCGGCTTAAAGTGGAGGAAAAGTACTTACTAATGCTGAGCATGCCACTTTCCAATAACCATAAAACACATTGATTTATTTAATTAGGAATGAGGGTTGAGCTTTTCCATCGTTGTTTTGTCGGTTTATTAGAATCATCACCAGTAGCGTGAGGATGGCGAATTTCGGATTGGTGTGTACCGTACCCAGTCAATGCGTTGAAAAATCGTATGAGTTATTCAGGACGGAAAATTGTTATTCGAGCTGACGGAGCCATGTCGATCGGATTTCATAATGTTAGAAAGCAGATGGAGCTATAGTTATCCCGTAGAGACGATTGATTTGTGTGTTGAAAACTAGGATGAAAGCACGGTATACAAAAACTGTATACCATGGATTGGAACAAGTTGAAAGTAGTTCTTCCGATGGATGTGTATTGTTTGACATTGATTGTATTGAATAGAATCAATACTTAAACGGCCCAAGTTATATACTCCGGAAATACATATAAAGGTAAGTATAATTTTCAGATATTTTTATCATATTTTTGTCGGCTACATGGTGGAATCCAATGAAAAAAATACAAATTCGTCTACGACGACTTTCATTTGGCTCAAACCGAATAATTCACCAAGAACCTTAGATATTCCAAGACCGAAGGACTCCGGCATCTTATCGGCAGGCTTAATCGTTGAGACTGTTGACATTCCACCGGTTGTCAATCGTCACTCACAATTGATGCAATCCCTAGTGTGAACTATTTTGTAGCGGGTGCTAACGGGCAAATCGATGATTGCTGTGTGCGTATGGATATAGAACACCCCCTGCTGTAGATGTAAAAATTTCAGCAATATAAGTTAGTCTACTAATAGCAACCAAACGAGCTAGTCGCGTTTGTCCAGCGATCCGAAATCCCTCACAGTTGTTCGTCGGGTCTGTGGTTCTGGGAAAGCGTCGGGGAGTAAGTCGCGAGATTCTTGGGTCAACGTAGAAGGTTGGTCAAGTTCTGCAGTTCGGACGCAGTTTACAAGCTGTAGACAGGATTAACAGCCGCGCGTGGTGAAATTCGGGTCGTGATCGTGGACAAAGGTTCTCGGACAGTAGATCTCGGAAACAAAAGAACCGCGTGGACAATTGAAGCACATGGTGGCCACGAGTAGGTGCCAGTAAAATTCGGTGCCGTTGATCGTATGTCCAGTTCGGGGGAATACGAAAGTGAGTGCGATCAAGGAGACGGTCGTGAAAACGTAACAGTCTCCGGTCCTAGGGATCAATTTGTGACTTTACGAAACAAAGGCAAAATGTCACGAAGCGGCGATCAAGAAGCTGCGGCATTGAAGGCGGAGTTAGAGGCTAAGGTTGCCGAAATACAACGCTTGCAGCAGCGGCTGACCATCGCTACGAGGGAATCGGCGAACAATCAAGGCCAGGCAGTTATTCGACGACCAGATTTTCGCGAGTTGAGAGAGCTAGTCAGCAAGTTCAATCCGAAAGAAGCAACTTGTCTGTCGGCACAAGAATGGATTCAGGAGATCGAATCTACGGCCACACATTATGGCTGGGATGACGCGACCAAGCTGCATTGTGCTCGTCTGAATCTGGAAGGTTCCTCAAAGTTGTGGTGGGCTGGTGTACAGGATCAAGTGAATACATGGACGCTGTTTTCGCAGAAGTTAGTGCGCGCGTATCCGTCATCACGCGATACCATATACTACCACACTCAGATGACCAAACGTAGAAAACTGCGAGAGGAAACGATTGAAGAGTACGTTTACTCGCAAGTAGCCCTCGGAAAGCGTGCTGGCCTAGATGAAGCTGTAATAGTGAAATATACAATCGGTGGTTTGGGAGAGTTCGTCTCTAAATGCCGAGTACAGCTGGGGGGAAAAATTGAAACGGTTGAGGAGTTGATCTCACAATTGAAGTGGATGGAGGGTATGGTCGATACACCTTCGGAGTCAACTACTACACGAGTAGCCGAGAAGAAGAGAGAGAAGGTGGTGAACTTTTATCAATGTAATCAGCCGGGACATAAAGCTGTAGCCTGTCCCAGCGCAGTGGAAAGGTCTCAGGTGCTGTTACAACTGTGGTGTTAGTGGCCATGTAGCAAAAAATTGCCCGACTCCGAAGCCGAAACATGGACCCTCGAGGATGCAAGTGGTAGATGAAGAAAACAACTTCGTGAAATGGGTGGAAGTGGGAGGAATCAAACTGAACGCTCTGATCGATTCGGGCTGTAAAGTGTCTACCATACAGAGTCGGTTCGCGGATAAAGTCGGCAACAGTGAAGTGACAAATACAACTCTGGTCGGGTTCGGTGGCAAAAAAGTGAACGTAGACAAGGTTGTGAGATCGAGTGTGAAGCTGGACGGGATAGCAGTACCGGTGAAGCTCAACGTCGTTCCGAACTGGGTACAGAGCACTGCGATAATTCTCGGACGGGACATGTTGAACCAAGAGGGCATAGTGATGGTAAACCGCAACGGAAAGGTTGAGTTCCGACGCGATAGTGAGCACAGTACCGAGGCGGTGGAAGCAAACCAGATGATGGTAGAGGTTCAGCCGCGGAAGTATGAGTCGATGTTTACGATCGACAGTAGTAAGCAGTATACGCGAATCGAGGCTGCAGATCTGAATGTGGAGGGACCGAAAGAAGATATTCTGGACTTGGTGAACCAATACCGATCTTGCTTTGCGAAGAGTATGAGTGAGTTGGGAGTCGCGAAGGGAACAGAAATGAAGATCGTGCTGAGTGATTCTGAACCAGTGTATGTGAAGCCTCATCGGATGGAGTACGCGAGAGAAGCTGCTCTGAGTGGTTTAGTGGAAGAGTTGGTGGAAGCTGGTATTGTAGAGGAGTCTAATTCGCCATATAACAGCAGAGTTGTGATGGTGCCGAAGAAGGACGGTACGTTCCGGATGGCGGTGGATTACCGTCTGCTGAACAAGAAGACGATGAAAGACCGTTATCCCATGCCGGACATCGAATGGTGTTTGAACAAACTCAGTGGGGCAGAAGTGTTCATTACGGTGGACCTTTATTCGGGGTACTATCAAATCCCGGTTTCGGAGGATAGCCAAGAGTGTACTGCATTTTCGACTCGTGACGGACATTATCATTTCCTTCGGATGCCGTTCGGGTTGGCCAATGGCTGTTCCGTGTTCCAGAGGGCAATGAACCAGCTGACGGGAAAACTCCGAAAAGAGGGAATTGTTGCCTATATCGATGACTTGGTGATTGGTGGGAAAAACGTAGGAGAAGTGTTGGAAAAGTTCGCAAAACTGCTAGAGGTGCTCCAAGAAAGTGGTTTCACGATCAATCTCAAGAAGTCACACTTCTTTAAGACGTCAGTTGAATTTTTGGGTTTCGAGGTGTCGAGGAAAGGAATCCGGCCAGGCGCGGTGAAAACTCGTGCTGTCGCAGAGTTCCCGGTGCCGGAGAGTGTGCTACAGGTCCAGCAGTTTCTTGGGCTGGCGGGATTTTTTCGAAGATTCATCCCACAGTTCAGCATCGTAGCAGCCCCTCTCTTCTCACTGCTGAAGAAGGAGGCGAAGTTTGAGTGGAAAAGTGAGCAAATGCAAGCATTCGAAGAGCTGAAAAAGTCGTTGAGTGAGCGCCCTCTATTAGTGTTGTTTGATCCGAATAGTGAGATAGAGCTCCACACAGATGCATCACAGGACGGGTTAGCAGGAATTTTGCTATTGCACACAGAAGAGGGTTGGCGCCCGATCAGCTATTACAGCAAGAGAACATCAGAAGCGGAACGAAAATACCATAGCTATGAGCTGGAAGTGTTAGCGGTGGTCTCAAGCGTGGAACGATTTCGCCATTACTTGATCGGGAAGTTTTTCGTGTTGCGAACAGACTGTAGTGCGGTGAAAGACACTTACGCGAAACGGGACATGAATGCTCGAATTGGTCGGTGGTTTTTGAAGCTCACCGAGTATGACTTTCGACTGGAGCACAGACCAGGCAGCTCTATGAGGCACGTCGACGCGTTAAGCAGAAACCCGGTCGAAGAAGCGAGAAGTGTGAATCCAGTCATGTGTGATATGATGTCTATCGAAGTGAGCAATACTGACTTTCTTGTTGCTCTACAAAGACAAGATTCCCGCTTGTGTGATATCATCGATGTATTAGGAAGAGAACCCGTAAGTGATGAAGAGAGGCAAATTAAACAGAACTATCGGTTGGAGCAGCACAGATTGGTGAGATTAGTGGAAGGTGAGAGGTGTTTCGTGGTACCCACTCGAGTTCGTTGGCGGCTTGTTCACACCTACCATGACGAGATGGGCCACTTCGCTGAAGAGAAGGTGTTGCAGCGATTGCGGCAGAAGTTCTGGTTCCCGAAGATGCGCAAGTATGTCCACTCCTACATACAAGCGTGTCCACAATGTGCGTTCTACAAAAGTAAAGGTGGAAGACCGGAAGGGTACCTACACAGTGTACCGAAAGAACCCGTCCCCTTCAGCACGGTGCACATGGATCACATGGGTCCATTTGTCCGATCTGCGCGAGGAAACTCCTATGTAGTTCTTCTAACCTGTGGATTTTCGAAATTTGTGGTGGTCCGAGCAGTACGTTCCACCAAAACTGGACCGGTGCTGAGTTTTCTTGAAGATGTGACCGCTACCTTTGGCACCCCGAGTCGCATTGTAACGGATCGGGGCACGGCCTTCACGGCCAAGGTGTTTGAGGAATATTGTCGGGTGAACGCGATTACCCACATCAAGACAGCCGTTGGGTCACCGAGAGCAAACGGCCAAGCCGAGAGAGCAAACCGGACTGTGCTGAACGCTATTCGTTGTATGGTGGGAAAGCAAAACACTCGTTGGGATGAGCATCTACCGAAGATCCAGTGGTCAATCAACAATGTACCGAATTCGACGACCAATTTATCGCCAAGTGCGTTGGTGCTATCCTACAAGCCACGTGATGTCCATCATAATGCCATTGTATTGGTGCTGCACGACGGGGTGAACAACGTGGTGGAGAACTCTCAGGAGCTGAAACAGCAAGCGATGGAGGCAATTGAGAGAAGGCAGCGTATACAGAAGCAGTACTTCGACGAACATCGTAGGCAGCCGAATGTCTACGAGGTAGGTGATATGGTGTTGGTAGAACGAGATCTCACCGCGATGGGCCACAGTCGCAAATTGGAGGCGAAATACAAGGGCCCCTTCGTGGTGAAAGCTGTGTTGGACAACGACCGATACGAATTGGAGGATTTACCAGGCGCGCACCACTCGAACCGCCTGAGAACTACGGTGTATGCAGTTGATCGGATCAAGCGTTGGTGTCAACTGGTGGATGTGGACGATTCGGATGCGGCAACAGATAACGAGTAATAGAGGCGATGTGAATTAGTGTTTGAACTCTTATACTGATATACTCATTGAATTTGTATTGAATAATACCTAATTTGAAATCAGGTGAATCTGGGTGTCCGATTGTGAACTATTTTGTAGCGGGTGCTAACGGGCAAATCGATGATTGCTGTGTGCGTATGGATATAGAACACCCCCTGCTGTAGATGTAAAAATTTCAGCAATATAAGTTAGTCTACTAATAGCAACCAAACGAGCTAGTCGCGTTTGTCCAGCGATCCGAAATCCCTCACAGTTGTTCGTCGGGTCTGTGGTTCTGGGAAAGCGTCGGGGAGTAAGTCGCGAGATTCTTGGGTCAACGTAGAAGGTTGGTCAAGTTCTACAGTTCGGACGCAGTTTACACTAGAGTTGATCTTCATCCGCTTCTTTGTCAGTTTTGTGGAGGTCAACTCTCTGCAGCAAGACTCATTCAGGACGGATGGGACACACATTCCACATAGCATTTTAGATTTGTTGAATAAAATCACAGAAGGGAGATAGATCCGCAGGTTGTTGGCTTTACAGGAAAAATATTGGAGGTCAAGCTACAATATACCCTGAAGACCGAGATTTCCGAAACTTTGAGAAGATTTACATGAGAGTATGCAAAGGAATCTGAAATGTTGTTAAATAGTTCTGAAAACTTAATCAATTTTAGTCATCCTGTATGCTAAGCCATCAAGCCCAATAATCAATTTATATAAAAAATGAGATGCATAAATTTTTCATCTTCGTTGGCATTACATCCCTCACAGCCTCAGCCGCCTCCCAACTTAGTGTTCATTAAGCACTTCCACAGTTATTGACTGCGAGGTTTCTAAGCCCAGTTTCTATTTATGCATTCGTATATCATGAGGCTAACACGATGATACATTTATGCCCAGGGAAGTCGAGACAATTTCCAAACCGAAAAATGTCTAGACCGGCTCCGGGAATCGAACCCAGCCACCCTCAGCATGGTCTTGCTTTGTAGCCGCGCATCTTACCGCACGGCTAAGGAGGGCCACTAATAAATTATTAAGGTGCTACAAAACGATCTCAGATTGGTTGAGAATTTGTCCCTCCTGATAGATTCCCTTGACTCTGTTGGTAATCGAATTCCTTATTTGGCATATCGCTTTGGCATTTGGACTTTATTTTAGAGCATTCATATTGTTCAACAACTGTACAATTAGAGCCTAATGGGATCAATAGATAAAATTTGACACATAGGGTAAACCTTCATATATTGAAGCTCTAACCAAAGTTATGTCATAAAACAACTTGTTTTCTTTTGGTTATTACACCATATAGTCAAAAACACATAGGGGAAATGACGGCTTTGGCAGGTTTTGTTCTATTATTGTCAGGGGGGTTTTTGTTGACCAAAATTAAGAAATTTGGCCACAATATTCTTTGATATGCAAACTATGCTTAGGCTAAATTTGAGCATAACCCCCTGACAATAATAGAACAAAACCTGCCAAAGCCGTCATTTCCCCTTATTGTGCACAATCTCTAATTTAAGCCATCATTCATCTAAAGCGAAACGGACTTCATGTTCGGTAAATTTAGCCAATCTTAGCTATGGTGATAGATGCTATTTCAGCCCATAAAAGCCGTAAAGCCCGCAGTGCACTGTTTGTCATAATACCAGTGGGGGTATATCAGCTTCCACACTGACATTCTTCCTTCCCTCTTTATACGGGAGTTTGGAAGAAGGAAGGTCGTGCGATTTATACCATCACAAATATTGCCCTCCTTTATACCATCACAAATATTACCGCTCGTTCATATCGACTTCTTTAAAAACAATCTTCATGCCTGCTGTTTCCTTGCGGAACCATCAATTCTGTACTTTCGCCTCTAATTCTATCATGAATATGTACGTCTAAGTTTTGAAGATGATATTAGCATTTCCATATAATTAACAAATATTTGTCATGTTTATCCGGACATCTAACCACTTGCTTAGAAATCGACATGGTATTCAGCCTGACTTGACAAATATACTGTCTTGTCATTATAACAAACAGTGTACTGAATACGTTCGGCAATTGTAATATGCTGCGTCAAATGAAAAACCTATGATTGAATTTGGCAACAGGTGCTACTAATATTGTCCCAAAAGGTTTTGGTTAATCGAGAATTGGTATACTAATGAAAATTATTAAATTAAATATGAATGCTAAAATAGTGTGATTCAGATAACAATCAGATGTGCGAAAAAAGGGAAGTCCACCGAAAGAACCAAACTATCATAAATACTGAAGATATGTTAGCTTTAATTTTGGACCACCTATTGTTATATATACTTTGCACCACTTGAATAATTTTGTATTGCTTGCAAAGTTACCTTTTTGCCTTTCTCGGATACTAAGTATACGGTAAAGGCTATATGATCGCTCCAAAAACAAACTTTTTACAGAAGGCCCGGAGACCCATAGTGTTATATACCAATCGACTCAGTTCGACGAATTGAGGTGATGTGTGTGTGTGTGTGTGTGTGTGTGTGTGTGTGTGTGTGTGTGTGTGTGTGTGTGTGTGTGTGTGTGTGTGTGTGTGTGTGTGTGTGTGTGTGTGTGTGTGTGTTTGTGCGCACAAAACGACGCAAAAAATGTCACTCATTTTTTAGGCACTTATCCTCAACCGATTTGCTCGCAACAAATTGCATTTGACGCAGAATCCTTTCCCATTGTTTCCTATTGAAAATTGGCCACGTCGGACTATGGGATTGGAAGTTATGGCCAAAATACAAATTTATACGTAAAAATCGCGTAAAAAATGTCACTCATTTTTCGGGCACTTATCCTCAACAGATTTGCTCGCAACAAATTGCATTCGACGCAGAATCCTTTCCCATTGTTTCCTATTGAAAATTGGCCAGGTCGGACTATGGGATCGGAAGTTATGGCCAAAATACAAATTTATATGTAAATATCGCGTAAAAAATGTCACTCATTTTTCGGGCACTTATCCTCAACCGATTTGCTCGCAACAAATTGCATTTGACGCAGAAACCTTTCCCATTGTTTCCTATTGAAAATTGGCCACGTCGGACTATGGGATTGGAAGTTATGACCAAAATACAAATTTATACGTAAAAATCGCGTAAAAAATGTCACTCATTTTTCGGGCACTTATCCTCAACAGATTTGCTCGCAACAAATTGCATTCGACGCAGAATCCTTTCCCATTGTTTCCTATTGAAAATTGACCAGGTCGGACTATGGGATTGGAAGTTATGGCCAAACCACCTTTTTAAATAGAAAAATCAGAAAAGAAAAATGTAACCTATTTTTCGGACACCTAACCTTGATCGATTTACACGCAACGAGTTGCATTCGACCCAGATTCCTATCCCATTGTTTTCTATTGAAATTTGGCCAGATCGAAATATGGGATCAGAAGTTATGGCCGAAACACCATTTTTGCCTTTTGTTTACAAAGTATACAAAAAGGCTATATGTTCGCTCCAAAACCAAACTTTTACAGAAGACCTGGAGACCCATAGTGTTATATACCAATCGACTCAGCTCGATGAACTGAGATGATGTCTCTGTGTGTGTATGTATGTGTGTGCGCGCACCAAAAGTGCAAAAAGTTTAGCTCACTTTTTTGGTACTTATCCTCAACCGATTTACTTGCAACAAATTCCATTCGACGCAGGATCCTGTCGTTTTGTTTTCTATTGAAAATTTGGAAGATCGGACTATGGGCACAAAAATTATGGCCAAAATGCTTTATGTTATAAAAAAGCGCGTAAAAAAGTCTAGCTCATTTTTAATGCACTTACCCTCAATCGATTTACTCATAACAAATTGCATTGGACGCGGAATCCTATTCTATTATTTTCTATTGAAAATTGGCCAGCTTGGACTATTACCTTAGAAAATATGGCCAAAATACTTTTGCCTTTCTTGTGCTACAAAGTTGTACCGAAAGGCTATAATTTCTCTCGAAAACGAACTATCGGATGCTTCCACACTGATACACTTCCTCCCTCTTCATACGGGAGTTTGGCAGAAGAACGGCCACGAGATTTATATCATAACAAATATTGCCCTCCGCTCGCTTGATGGGAATGACATTTTCATTTTCTTTTTGTGTAGTCAGAGCTTCAGTTTAACAAACATCCAAATGTGATATCCTTAAAATATATAACTGGGTAAAATACAACAGGGGTATGTACATCAAAAAGATTGGAAAAGGAAAAAAAATGTCTTAGCTACTAGCTCATCTACTTTCAAGCAAACACATTTTACGAAGGTCGAGAAAGGCACCATCACCGCTAGGTGGATTAATCTGGGTTTTGACCCAAATTCCGAACATGACTCATATTCCGAACGCTGTGTGTGTGTGTCCATTGGACACTGTCCAAACTAACCCCCACTGGCTGGCAGTGATGTTATGGAAGAAAGCTGTCTGAATTACAGTAAGATTTAATCCGGGAGTTAGAAAGTGTTAGCTCTACTGCAGTTCCAGTGACCCGTTTCAGACTGCCTGGTATTTCATGACGAGTCCGAGGTAACTTTCGCATACAATAAGCCCCGCCTGTTAATGCTACCATTATCAATTGGATAATGGTTCCATAAACAAACTTCCGGATTGATATATCCGGCGCGTATTAGGTTTTATAAATTGATAATACAGTGAACATATTGAAACAATCTCACCAAATTAATCCTCCTCTGGATAATGGAATCAAGGAAGCGAATTGTACTGCTAGTGTCCATGGAATCAGGCACGCATCACACGGAAAATGGCTGCTGAACTTCCATTATCCACCTCGAAATACCTCATCACTACGAAGCACTTTCCTATTGTAACATTATTATTTGGTATCTGCTAGAACACCCACCATGGTCGGGCTTCTCATTTAAACTATTTTCGTTCTTCTACTTTTAATCTTCTCGCCTATGATCAGACACTTCTGTTCAATACATCCATGGTTTGTTCTGAATCATACGCACACTCGCCTTTTCAAAAAGCTCCAATTTCTTTTTTTCTACTTTTAATCAAACTTTATTTTTAACCACTTTTGAACACATTCAATTTAACTTTTGCTACGAGAGAAAAAAAAAGAAATTTTTAAATCCGTCATTTGACAGCAGGAGAAAATACGGGACGAAAACCTAAACACGTCCGTTTTCCTGCACAGCACACTACGTTTTTCCATGACTGATGTTCCGAACACTAGCATCTGACCCATATTCGCGTTTTCTCCATAGGACCTTGAATTCTTTCGCAATCTTGGTCCTGCGTACGAAAAACCGAGGAAGTTCTTGGTTTTAGGGTGCTAAAACGCCAGTGTGCGGAATATGAGTCATGTTCAGAATATGAATCAAAACGGTTTGTAACTAGGGACACGTCTGTTCGTCATAGTCTCGAAAACCAATAAAAGAGACGCTTTTTTGTAAAACTCATACGTACCAAATCGTAAGCTCAGGAGAAACGTTCTGCTATAGTGGAGTTCTAGCAAATGTACGTTGCTTTCGTTGGTTTTAGCCCCTACGACGATGGACGGAAATACCTGCCGTGTTCCTATTAGATTAAATTAGTGATATCCAGCATTTTCGGCGTTTTTATCCTTAAAGTCAAATGTCAAAGTCGCTCAAAATGTCAAAGCCACTCAAAAGCTTAGAATGATATCTACCAGATAAAGGTATTGAATTGAAACTAATATCAATTTCAGTAGAGGTGGGGTGGGGGCTGGTTGGCTTCCATCGTCCGCATCTTCTCTGCTGCCTTGACTGTCACTGCCTTTACTCTCAGCGCCATTCAAATGTTCCTTATAGTGCTGCTTCCACCTTTCGATCACCACACGTTCGTCCGCTCTCATCCTTATCCCTGCACATTTCGGCTCGCGGTTCGGAGCCTTTGCAGGATGCTTTGAGCTTCTGATAGAACTTGCGTGTTTCTTGAGAACGACACAGCTGTTCCATCTCCTCGCACTACACTTCTTCCAGGCGGCGTTTCTTCTCCAGAAAAGGCGGGTCTGCTGTCTCCGCTACCGTCTATAACGTTCCACGTTCTGCCGGGTACCTTGCTGCAGCCCGACCACCCGCGCTGCGCCCTTCTCCTCCAGAACCTGTTTGCACTCTTCGTCGAACCAATCGTTCCGTCGACTTCGTCCCACATACCCGACGTTGTTCTTCGCTGCGTCGTTAATTGCTGCTTTGACTGTATTCCAGCAGTCCTCAAGAGGGGCCCCATCGAGCTCACCCTATTCCGGCAACGCTGCCCCGAGATGCTGTGCATATGCAGAGGCGACATCAGGTTGCTTCAGTCGCTCTAGGTCGTACCGCGGCGGTCGTCGGTACCGAACATTGTTGATGACGGATAGTTTTGGGCGCAGTTTAACCATCACCAGATAGTGATCAGAGTCGATGTTAGTGCCACGATATGTCCTGACATCGGTAATGTCGGAGAAGTGCCTTCCATCAATCAGAACGTGGTCGATTTGTGATTCTGTCTGCAGTGGTGATCTCTAGGTGTACCGATACGGAAGACTATGTTGGAAGTAGGTGCTGTGAATGGCCATATTCTTGGAGGCGGCGAAATCAATAAGTCGTGGGCCATTTTCATTCGTCAGCCGGTGAGCGCTGAACTTCTCAATAGTCGGTCTAAACTCCTCCTCTTGGCCAACCTGAGCGTTCAAATCTCCCATGATGATTTTGACGTCGTGGCTTGGGCAGCTGTCGTACTCACGTTCCAGCTGCGCGTAGAATGCGTCCTTATCATCATCAGTGCTTCCGGAGTGTGGGATATGGACGTTGATTATGCTGAAGTTGAAGAACCGGCCTTTGAACCTCAACCTGCACACTCTTTTATTGATCGGCCACCATCCGATCCCGCGTCTTTGCATATTGCCCATCACTATGAAAGCTGTTCCCAGCTAGTGTGTGTTGCCACGGCTCTGGTAGATGGTATGATTACCTCTAAACGTTCGCACCATTGTTCCCTTCCAACAAGCCTCCTGCAACGCTACGATGCCGTATCCACGGTCCTTGAGCACATCGGCGAGTATGCGTGTGCTCCAGATGAAGTTGATAGATTTGCAGTTCCACGAATTGAGTGTCCAACCCAAGCAGCACAAGTCAAGCGAATCTGGTTGCAGCAACTTATTTGTGACTGAATCTGGTCATATATAAGTTACTGTCATCTATGTGTAACATGTGTGCTGCTCAGGTAGTCCCTTTTCGTCACAGTGGTCTTCGTCGATGGTTCCGGTCCGTATTCTCTTGTTGATTGTTCGTTGCGTATGTTGTTTTTAAAGGCTGGCTTGCAGGGCCTTACACCAAACCCCCTAAATTTGCGGAGGACCATACACACTAGAGTGGGGCGTCATGGTCATTTTTTCAAATCAATGGTTTTTCGAAGCCATTCTGGATCCTGAACAACTCTGCAGAATTTGGGACCGATTGGTTGCTTCCTCGCTTTCCGCATCGCGTTTGAAGTTTGTATGGAAATTAGTATGGGAGAACGTATATTTTTGCATTTCTACTACTAGAGGCTTCAGTTCATCGTAAACCAAGTGGCACACTGCGTTAAAGTATAACCCAAAGGATGCCGAAATAATAATTTATGCCGACCAATAATTTAACTGAGTGTTATTTCAAAATAATTGATCTTATTGGGCTTTAGAGCTAATGGGAGCTATCCGGAATCATTTCACAAAGAAAAAAATCCGACGAGAAGGAAGCTGGGTTTTGCCCTTCGAGAACCATATGTTGTCCGGTAGTGCAGGCAGAAACATTGATTTCTTGCATATGGTTTACACAATCAATTTTCGAAACGTAATAACATTTTTTGTAGACCTTCCAGCTATGTACCTTCTTCGGCAAAGTCTTTCGGCATCTTCCAGACTAGATGCTAACGTATTGAGTCACGTGATTGATGATAAATTGAAGCCGCTAAGAGCAAAAATGTAAAAAAGTATGTTTTCCCATACTAATCTCCATGCAAATTTAAAACGCGATGCGGCATGCGAGGTTGCAACCAATCGAGCCCATATTTTGCACAGTTGATTGGGGTCCCAATGCACGATTCAGAAAAACCTTGATCTCACTTGATCGGACGAAGTTTGCGTTTTTCCATACAACTGCGCCCCACTCTAACACACCCACTTGATTTTTCGCTTGATCTTTTCCCACTGTTTTCTTGATTTTACCATTCCTATAACATATTCACTAACTGAGTTTCACATTTTTCTTCAATCTTTACTATCATATCAATTAATTCACTTCACGTCCAAAAATTGCCAAAAAATGCTTTCCAAAAATCGAAGTGAGAGACAAATTTGACGACCGTATTGTAAACGCAATAAAATGCGGAAGACTCAAATTCACTAGCGCAATAAGTGAAATGGTGAGTACAAAATCAACGCTATGCTACTTCTTGCAACCCAAACAATACAACGTACACAACTGAAGTATGCTGGCCAAACTTTGCTAGGGATTGTAAATTCAACTCCTGAATCAACGTAAAAAAATGGTAAAGATCTATGTAACAGAAAAAAGTTATACACATTTATATACGCAATGTCCATTTAGGACAATATCTGTATGAAATTTCTAAATGCCTATATATAAAAATGAGTTTGAATTCCTTTGAGGCAATATAACTCACGAACAGATTGACGGATTTGTTTTGCGGTTGCTTGCTATTCAAAATTAACCAGATTAGAAATTGCCTATCGGAATTATTGAATAATCATCACCACCAGAGCTCAGATAAAGGAAAATTTGCCGAACTTAAAATCTATTTCGTTCGAAACTTTTGATAACTTTAATAATCGAATGTGAACAATTATTATTGCTTTCGACTATTTGGCGTAATAGCCAAAAGTACGCAAGCCGTCATAATTTTTGTTAGATTTCCAATATATGAAGATTTAAAACGATATATGTGCTAAGCATTGAGCCATATATCCCAATTAATGCAAAAACATACAAAATTAGAAAAAAAATGTGATCTAGGAGAATAGAGTGCTTTTTATTAACTTTCTAATGTGATTTCTTCAAATATGAAAGGCATCAACGCCGCTAGGTGGATTCATCTGGGTTTTTAAAAGTAAGACCGAAGACCGAGGACACCGTGAATAATTCATATATGGCCAGATTCAATAACAATTAACGTACTGAAATATGTTTCACTTGGCTTGTGCTGCTTGAGAAATAGTCTCAGTCCGTGATCTAGTACCAATTACTCCCTATGTTGAACATTATATTTTGTCTTATAGATTTTGACGTCATCTATTCTAGATTTATTTTGTACCGTAGGTAGACTCAATTTGATGAAAGGTAGCTCCTGGTTCAATTAATCTCAAATGACGTCTACAGACATTCCATGGAAAAAAGTGAGAGAAACAATTACGAAAAACTCCCAAATAGAACCTAGCATATACGAAGCACGCACATAGCATCTCTCATACCTAATCAGCAAACCAGCAGTTCGTTGTGCGATCCCATATCATTGGAAATGGCATTACGTACGAACGAAGCTATCTAAACTTTCACTCGAAATTGAAATTGTTGTAAATCTAATTTATTCGCTCCGTGAGTGAGCGAAACCCTAGCCAAAGTCGACGTCTAACGCAGATGGTGATCCCGAAGTAAAAAAGACCTACGTAGTCCTCAGCACTGAAGCGAACATCACGAAATAAAAAAAACTACAATCTCATCTCGGAGGAAACACGAAAAGTGTATTTTCCCTGTACATATTTCGAAATGTTGCCAAAAAAGTGCCTTGATTCCTGCTCGTGTATGCAAACCCTTCTCCCCAGCTCCAATCCGCAAAACCCATTTCGGTAGTCGGCACCTATTTAGAGTGCAGAACGGTCACATTACACATGGTTCGTTACACCGCTTCCTGATGGTCCGCATACTTCTCTGAAATCCGAATATGTTTAAACAGCTGTGGGTGTGGGCGGGCAAATGCTCCGAGTTAGCGACTCAGGTGCGAGTTTGGGTCAAAAATTAACAGACGTTTTACACCTCTACGGTATCCGTCGCACCCGACCCATTTCAGAAATGGATACCGGGAACAGGACAGGACACACGTACCCTTTTGGTGATTCAAGGAACCCATGGTAAATTAGTGCGGAAACAATATTTCAACTATCTGGTAACTGTATTTGCTGCGCTTAAAGTGCGATCCACTCGGGATAGGAATTCTATTACATGGCAAGAAGGGGTCGTACATAAACCATCAAATTCTTATAGTAAGATATCCTGCAAAAAGTTAATTGACATTTGGGAACATCTAATAAATTACATAAGGTACACCGGGGCAAGTTGAAACGGTTTTTTCAAAGTTGAACTTTGAAGAGCATTTGAAAATAACCTTTTAACCTTTTTGAATACGTTTGCGGGTTGGCTTGTTCGGGCTAAAGATTATACATAAAAAATAAGCAACTTTGCCTAACCTTTTTATGAATATTTTGTATACTTAGATTATTTTTTTATATGCATCGTTTCAACTTGCCCCGCGTTTCGGGGTAAGTTGAAATACTGCGCAATATACAGCCATAAGCTAATTTCGCCGTATTATAAACATAATATCTCGGGTACTTATTCAAAAGGATGTATGTGATTTTGTAAGCAAAGATTCAAACGTCGATTTGTCCAATCTGTAGGCACTCCCACACAAACCAACACCACCAACAGGTAGTAGAAGCCTTCCCCTTTCTTACAGTTTGTACTTAATAAGACTCAATATGCACGAGGTTGTAAAGGTAACTATACTGCCAGGATTCGCATAAGAGTGTCAGGTACATTTTTGGTGATTTTGATTTTCTTTTAGAAATTAGCTTGACCTTGTTTCCTATTTAGGAAAAACTGATAAAACAGTAGGCTTTGACCTAGAAATCTGAAAATCAAATCCGACTTGTGTTTTCTCATCATGATATTCACTCGTATAAAAGTCACATTCCAGCTTTTGATACTATTTTACACAAAAAATGAACTTTGGAATATATTTTCTCATTGCAATACATACAGGGGTTAGACAAAAAGGTTGAAATAGGTAAAAATAAGTCGAAATTCAAATTAGCATAACTTTGCGTATAATAATCCGATTTTGATAAACCAGGACCATCAAAACCGGACACTCTTCTAGTATACTCTCCCCCTGCAAAACCTAAGATTGGTCCTTGGTCACTGAAAATGTTCCGGATTTTCCGAGAGTATGTTCAAGATGCATTTTTTCCACTGCTTGTCATTTTATGTGACGTTATCTTTCATCATGTTTTATGCTTTTTCCGAAAACTAGAACTAATATGCCGGCCAATAATGGTGGCTGTAGATCGAGAATTCATCAAAACTACGCAGAGATATGGCCATTTCCGTAAAAACGGTCCCGGGAACATGACGAAATGATAACAGATCGGAATAATGCAAATATGAGTATCTGACTTCATGGCTTTGCGAGACGATGATTACAGAAACATTTCCAGAATGATAGTGTCCACTACCACCCTTATAGCAGGTTCCATGGGCCTTCCAGGAGGGGCCGGTTTTGGCACCATCTGGAACCATGCTTATATGGGTGTCAAAATTCATATTTTCCCAAGACGATGAATATAGGATCTTTATTAGAGATATATTTTGAGGACTGTGAGACTCTTTGGCCAATTTGTAACAGGTTCCGGAAGTTCTGCGAAAGTGACATTTGTTCAGGGTGTATGGCCAATCCCGTATCGTTTTCATGAAAATGTCCATATCTCTGCGTATACCTAACGGATTTTCGATCTGCAGACAGCATTGGTCAGCATATTCGTTCTAGTTTCTGGGGAAAACATAAAACATTAGGGCAAAAAACGTCATATAAAATGACAAGTAGCAGAAAAAATGCATTTTTAACATACCCTCGGAAAACCCGGAACACCACCGGTGGCCAAGGGCCAATCAGAGGTTTCGCATAGGGCCAGTATACTAGAAGAGTTTCCGCGTCGGATGGTCCCAGTTTGATCCAAATCGTATCATTCTACGCAAAGTTATGCTGATTTGAACTTCGACAAATGTTTGTCTATCTCAACCTTTTTGTCTAACCCCTGTACAGATAAAGAATCATATGACAATTTTTTGGATAGATTGCCATTTTTTCAATTTATTAGTTTTTATTGTGTTTCTCCATGTAAAACAAGTTTTAGAAAAACTCAAAGGCAAATTTTTCGAAACCCCGAAAACCAATTCCCCGAATGCAATTTCCCAGATTGCATTTTCCCCGAATAACAACTCAGCGAATGTAACACTTTCGCGAATGTAACAATTCCCCGAATTTAACATTTTCCCGAATGTAACATTTCCCCAAATGTTTCTTTTTTCCTTTTGAGTGCAGCACAAAGCGATGGTGGAGAGCAATGGCGTATGATTGCCGATCCAGAGGTTGTTCGATTCTTAATTCGGCCTAGGATGCTTCCTGGTGGGAAGCATTTTTGACTCCTTGTGTACAGTGTATTCGTTGTACTTGCTACATAAGACATTCATGCAACTGGCAGGCACGGGAAAGCTTTCAATAACTGTGGAAATACTAAAATAGAACATTGAGTCGAAGAACAGCCCAGGTTTAAGATAGATGTAGAGCCATTGAGGATGAAGACAATACGCTGGAAGAAGGCAATGCTTTCTTTGAATGAACGCATTTGGTCGGTATAAGGCCTGCCCAACCTTTTCTAGCCAAGGGCCAATTTTTAGAATGGCCACTTGCTGGCGGGCCAGAAAATATTTGGTACATACGTTTTAAACATTTTCAACCAGTGTAAAACCCTTTTTTTCAGAAAGTCATGTAGTTTTACAGAATGGCTTAAATTGTTTTAAATAAAAATTAAACACGTATTAATTGCGTCTTTTTTGTGTGCTTATTTTTGTTTTCTTTTTACGCAACAGGACATGGAATTGTTGGTCTCATTTCAATGCTCGACGCATATTGATTTCACAAATCATTTGAAAGTGGGCATTTCCCATGTGCTGGAAACATTCTTTTTAAGCATATGCGGTATTTCGAAAAAATTCGTTTCAGGTGGTTCGAAACGAAATTCCGCGGAATTTCGTGGAATTTGTGCATGGCGAAATCTGATTTCTTGATTTCGTTTCGTTTCGTAAAATTGCAAAAAATTCGCTAGAAGAACTAGAATCTAACGAAATTTAACGGAATTTCGAAACAAATTTAAACCTTAAACACACTTTATATTATCAAAATTTTTGGCTGTGCCGCTAAATAAAATCATAAAGCTGTTTCCAAAACTTTTTGTTATACAAATTTTTCTATTTACGTTTGTTACATAACCCCATTCTGAGTCGACAAATACGTATTAAACTTTCTTCTATAAAACGTCTTGAGTGTTTTGTTGGAAATATCTAACAGAAAACGGATAGAATCTTTAACTATTCTATTAGTTTTAGTTTTACAACAGTGATCCTACTCAATATTTAAGAAATCAGACTTAGAGTGTAAATGTAATCAGATATGAATCAGATCAGTATAACTTTGTCAAAGAGCACCTGTCATAAGACGAGTTTATACAATCCCATTGAATTCCACCACTTAAGTGGTGGAATTCAATGGGATTGTATAAACTCGTCTTATGACAGGTGAAAACATTCCACTAAAAAGCTCAAAATAATTTTCTTATTTGTCAAAGAGGCAAAGCTGTGGCATGGATTCATAGAGCCCTGTGTCTTTTTTGAGGGCCTCTTTATTATTAAAAGCTGATTTCTTCACCTATGCTTAGGCCTCAAAACGCTTAGGCCTAGAACGAAGCACATTGATTTTGCGTTGGATTGATTTGAAACACAGTTTTCGTCTTTTTGTTTTCAAAATAACTTTGTTCAAAATAAATATTAAGTCACTTACCAAGGTGGCTTCACATGAATTACCTTCTCAATTAATCAACGATTCCTTTCCCGTGGCGCTCACGGAGATGCAGAGCATTCCTCGGTCTCTTATAACAATGAGTGTTAATCTAATTTGTCTCTCCCAATCCTTAATTAACTGTAAGGACGTGACTGACATCGTTATTGGTCATGAAATGGAAACTCCGAAGCAAGTACAATAAGAATAACTATTTTTTTTCTTTGTTTTGTCACTTGTGACGGCTAAGACGGCTCACGGTCCATTTCGCCAAATTTTCACAATTTCTACAGATTCGAGAGCACATGCTCCACGATGAATATTCCTCTGAAAGCGACACAAATGCTGGGGTATTGCTTTATCGTCAATGGCATAAGGTACACCGGGGCAAGTTGAAATGCGGGGTAAGTTGAAACGGAAGCTGTTATTTTTATCAGCAATGACCGAATGTACTGATTTTTTTTTTTCAACAAATTACTCCCTTAAACGCACCTTCTGACTGCTATTCCCGGAAGATTGCTGCTACTAAAAGCAATCCCTGCCATTGTTTATTTTTCGCCCTCTGCGAAATTCGAACTAACTTTTTGACGTACCAATAAAACAGGTCCCAAAATGATGTTTGGAAGTGTTTTTTCATCAAATTTTCACGGTAGGTAATCATTCAATGTTGAATAAAAATAATGATTATGAAAAATCGATGGAAGATACGTTTTAGTTTTTGTATTTTGGTAGTTTGATATTGCTCCGCATTTTCAACCAATCGGGGAAAATAGAAATGCGTGGTGCGGGGCAAGTTGAAACAGCACCGATTCAAAACGTCACCCTCGCATTTCATTTCATTTATTCATTTCATTTATTTAGTTAACATCTAAACAGATAACACTGAATCAACAATTTGACGCCACAATACACGGTTCGAGGCTGCATCTCTCCATCCTCGGATACGCCCCACGCTCGCCAAGTCGTTCTGCACCTGGTCTGCCCATCTCGCTCGCTGCGCTCCACGCCGTCTCGTACCTGCCGGATCGGAAGCGAACACCATCTTTGCAGGGTTGCTGTCCGGCATTCTTGCAACATGTCCTGCCCATAGTACCCTTCCGGCTTTAGCTACCTTCTGGATACTGGGTTCGCCGTAGAGTTGGGCGAGCTCATGATTCATTCTTCGCCGCCACACACCGTCTTCTTGCACACCGCCAAAGATGGTCCTAAGCACCCGTCTCTCGAATACTCCGAGTGCTTGCAAGTCCTCCTCGAGCATTGTCCATGTTTCATGTCCGTAGAGGACAACCGGTCTTATAAGCGTCTTGTACATGACACATTTGGTGCGGTGGCGAATCTTTTTCGACCGCAGTTTCTTCTGGAGCCCGTAGTAGGCCCGACTTCCACTGATGATGCGCCTTCGTATTTCACGGCTAACGTTGTTGTCAGCCGTTAGCAAGGATCCGAGGTAGACGAATTCCTCGACCACCTCGAAGGTATCCCCGTCTATCGTAACACTGCTTCCCAGGCGGGCCCTGTCGCGCTCGGTTCCGCCCACAAGCATGTACTTTGTCTTTGACGCATTCACCACCAGTCCAACTTTTGTTGCTTCACGTTTCAGGCGGGTGTACAGTTCTGCCACCTTTGCAAATGTTCGGCCGACAATGTCCATGTCATCCGCGAAGCAAATAAATTGACTGGATCTATTGAAAATCGTACCCCGGCTGTTACACCCGGCTCTCCGCATGACACCTTCTAGCGCAATGTTGAACAACAGGCACGAAAGTCCATCACCTTGTCTTAGTCCCCGGCGCGATTCGAACGAACTGGAGTGTTCGCCCGAAATCTTCACACAGTTTTGCACACCATCCATCGTTGCTTTGATCAGTCTGGTAAGCTTCGCAGGGAAGCTGTTCTCGTCCATAATTTTCCATAGCTCTACGCGGTCTATACTGTCGTATGCCGCCTTGAAATCAACGAACAGATGGTGCGTTGGGACCTGGTATTCACGGCATTTTTGAAGGATTTGCCGTACAGTAAAGATCTGGTCCGTTGTCGAGCGGCCGTCAACGAAGCCGGCTTGATAACTTCCCACGAACTCGTTCACTAATGGTGACAGACGACGGAAGATGATCTGGGATATCACTTTGTAGGCGGCATTAAGGATGGTGATCGCTCGAAAGTTCTCACACTCCAGTTTGTCGCCTTTCTTGTAGATGGGGCATATAACCCTTCCTTCCACTCCTCCGGTAGCTGTTCGGTTTCCCAGATTCTGACTATCAGTTTGTGCAGGCAAGTGGCCAGCTTTTCCGGGCCCATCTTGATGAGCTCAGCTCCGATACCATCCTTACCAGCTGCTTTATTGGTCTTTAGCTGTTGAATGGCATCCTTAACTTCCCTCAAGGTGGGGGCTGGTTGGCTTCCATCGTCCGCTGAACTGACGTAGTCATCTCCTCCGCTGCCTTGACTTTCATTGCCTGTACTCTCAGCGCCATTCAGATGTTCCTCGTAGTGCTGCTTCCACCTTTCGATCACCACACGTTCGTCCGTCAATATGCTCCCATCCTTATCCCGGCACATTTCGGCTCGAAGCACGAAGCCTTTGCGGGATGCGTTGAGCTTCTGATAGAACTTGCGTGTATCTTGAGAACGGCACAGCTGTTCCATCTCCTCGCACTCCGCTTCTTCCAGGCGGCGTTTCTTCTCCTGAAAAATGCGGGTCTGCTGTCTCCGCTTCCGTCTATAACGTTCCACGTTCTGCCGGGTACCTTGCTGCAGTGCGACCGCCCGCGCTGCGTCCTTCTCCTCCAGAATCTGTCTGCACTCTTCGTCGAACCAATCGTTCCGTCGACTTCGACCCATATACCCGACGTTGTTCTCCGCTGCGTCGTTAATGGCTGCTTTGACTGTATTCCAGCAGTCCTCAAGAGGGGCCCCATCGAGCTCACCCTCTTCCGGCAACGCTGCCTCGAGATGCTGCGCGTATGCAGTGGCGACATCAGGTTGCTTCAGTCGCTCTAGGTCGTACCGCGGCGGTCGTCGGTACCGAACATTGTTGATGACGGATAGTTTTGGGCGCAGTTTAACCATTACCAGATAGTGGTCAGAGTCGATGTTAGCGCCACGATATGTCCTGACGTCGATAATGTCGGAGAAGTGCCGTCCATCAATCAGAACGTGGTCGATTTGTGATTCTGTCTGCAGTGGTGATCTCCAGGTGTACCGATACGGGAGGCTGTGTTGGAAGTAGGTGCTGCGAATGGCCATATTCTTGGAGGCGGCGAAATCAATTAGTCGTAGGCCGTTTTCGTTCGTCAGCCGGTGAGCGCTGAACTTTCCAATAGTCGGTCTAAACTCCTCCTCTTGGCCAACCTGAGCGTTCAAGTCTCCTATGATGATTTTGACGTCGTGGCTTGGGCAGCTGTCGTACTCACGTTCCAGCTGCGCGTAGAATGCGTCCTTATCATCATCAGTGCTTCCGGAGTGTGGGCTATGGACGTTGATTATGCTGAAGTTGAAGAACCGGCCTTTGATCCTCAACTTGCACATTCTTTCATTGATCGGCCACCACCCGATCACGCGCCTTTGCATATCGCCCATCACTATGAAAGCTGTTCCCAGCTCGTGTGTTGCCGCAGCTCTGGTAGATGGTATGATTACCTCTAAACGTTCGCACCATTGATCCCTTCCAACAAACCTCCTGCAGCGCTACGATGCCGAATCCACGGTCCTTGAGCACATCGGCGAGTATGCGTGTGCTCCCGATGAAGTTGAGAGATTTGCAGTTCCACGAACCGAGTTTCCAATCGCTAGTCCCTTTTCGTCGCAGTGGTCTTCGCCGATGGTTCCGGTCCGTACTCTCTTGTTGATTGTTCGTTTCTTAAGATTTTTTAAAGGCTGGCTTGCAGGGCCTGACACCAAACCCCCTAAATTTCCGGAGGACCATTCCTCCTTATTTCCGGTGGACCATGGTGCACAGTTTCACTTAGAGTCCCTCGCTGGCACTCGGACGATGATCAGCCGCCCCTAACATGGAGAACAGACGCTGTTGTGAGCCGATCCTGACATGGAGAACAGACGCTCAATAAGATTTGCACCTCCGGAGAGGAGCAAACCCCCCTTCCCTGTCAGCATACGACCATAGTTCCCACCGGGGTTGGTTACCCGATCTTCCCTAAGGTTGCTCGTATCCCGGCCAGCACCGCGGGGAGGTAGGGATAGGAGTTGCTGGGTAAGAGGCTAAGGACCGCGAGATGGGGTCTATTTTATTCCTTCAGGTACGCGAAGTACCAATGGTACGCTTTACCCAGCATTTGCCCAGCATTTACGTCACCCTCGCAATTAACCAGAATTCAACATGGCTCATAAATACATTTGGAAAACAAAAATTAATAGAAAGGTCCAAAACTCTGAAAATAATTTAATAAATTTCTGCCCATTCCGTCGTGAATGCAACCCTCCTACAATCTCCACTGAAGAATAGTATAAAAAAGGGCCATGTTTAAGCTGCACGGTCTAGTTTTGAGATTCTTAATCTACTTTGCCTCGCTGTGAGCACTGGCTCTCAAAAAATAAATCAAAGAGCATGTAAACATTTCGTTAACTCCACCTTTGACTTCCCCAGCCCCCCTTTATCCAATCGAGGGTCTATGAGAGATACGCTGGTTAATTATTGTGAATTTATGAAGGAGCCACAGCCACAGCCAATTCAAAGAAAAAAGTTTCAAAATCTGGAATGTGACTTTTATGCGAGTAAATATCAAGATGAGACAAGTGGGATTTGATTTTCAAATTTTAGCACAAAGCCTACTATTTTATCACCGAATCACCGAACTAGCAAACACTGCAAACGGATTCAAAATTTATCAAAGGGTGATTTTTTTACAGCACTTCAAAGTTTAACTATGAATTAACCAGAAAAAACCGTTTCAACTTGCCTCGGTGTACCTTATAAACAAGAACGCGGCGATTTATTACAGACTGCTTCTTCTGTTGTTATAGGGTTACAAAATATTGATTTCGACAAAGTGAAATCAGAATTACGTACATAATGTAAAACTAATTTAATAAAAATTCCGTGAAAAAATTAAAGTTTCGTTTCGTTTCGAAAAATTTCGAATTAAGTGAAACTTGATTTCGTTTTGTTTCGATTCGAATCAACATAGACATTTTAAATTTCGTTTCGTTTCGTTTCGATAGGAAAAAGTGTGTTATCGCATACCCTTAATTCTTATATGTTTCCGGTACACAAAAGTGGAGATTGTCGTGAAGTCAGAACCTACCGCGGAATCACTAGTCTGTGAGCCGCTTCAAAGCTATTTGAAGTCATGTTTAGTGACCACGTTTTGTGCGCAACGAAGGCTTATATCTCTAACGAGCAACATGGATTCATGTCCGGCAGATCTGTTAGTACAAACTTGCTTGATTTCACGACTACTTGTATGACAGCAATGGAAGAAAAAGCGCAGGTGGACGTTATATATACGAATTTGAAAGCGGCTTTTGATAAAATTGGCCACAAGATACTCCTTCGAAAATTGTCGCGATTGGGCGTTTCGGATAGACTTGTTGCATGGTTTACATCATACCTCTCTGGCAGAATATTGCGAGTAAGTACGGAGCTGGTATTTCCTCACCGTTTACCTGTTCTTCAGGTGTCCCACAAGGAAGCAATCTGAGACCGTTACTGTTTGTCATATTTTCAACGACGTAGCATTTTCTCTTGGAATTAGATGCAAGCTGATTTAAACCGAAGATCTGAAAATATACATGGTAGTACGCTGTATTGAAGACTGCTCCCATATAAAAACGCTGATTAATATGTTTGCTCTCTGGTGTCAAGAAAATAAGCTTGTGATTCGCGTTCCAAAATGTGCAGTGATGACTTTCCATCGCTCTAAGGATCCGATAATATTTGATTACTGCCTATCCCGAACGATGTCAATTGTTTGGTCTTGATACCTTGGATCGGCGACGGAAAATTCAGCAGGATACGTTTATTGTAAAGTTGCTGAACGGAGAAATCGATTGCTCCCATCTCCTTTCGTTGATTGGATTCCGCGTACCTGGAAGAATGCCGAGACAGCGGACATTGCTGCACACTGGATTTCATCACACTCTATTTGGTTATAACCAGCTCATATGTATACCATGATACGTTTGTTTTCATCGATTGAAGCTGCATTCGGATTCGGAGTTTCCCACATCCCAGTTTGTGAATCGATTAAAACGGCAGAACCTAATTTAAGCTAATATCCATGTTATTCTTTAAGACTGTTGAATGTCAGATAAATTATAAATAAACAAACAAACAAACAATGGGTGATCAAATTTCGCAGATAATGAAGACTGTTGGCGCTTACCAAAAGTAGTCCTACGTCGGATTTCCTACGTTGTGTTTCGGGGTTGATTCTTCAGCGAGTGAGGTAGTAGTGAATATCAGGGACGGTATCGGGGTTCTTCTCTTTCAGGACTGGCGGCTAGCGAGGGCAGATACGGATCAACTGATCAAGGACAGATGACTCCACCGGCACAGGTAAGTTGAAAGGTAAGTATTTCATGCACTTCACTTTATTCTTCTGTCTTCTACTGAATTTACAATAAAACGTGCCTCTAATTCACACTACTTTTATTTTCTTTCACGATCTCACTACATGCAGTATCAGAAACGAACTAACTGACGATATCGAGCGTACTTAATGTCCTACCTAATTTTTCTTATCGTGTATCTTCGGTAACGAGTTGCCAGTTTTATCCGGAGAACTAATTTTGCTACTAAACTGTTATACAGGAAGTGAACAACTACTCGACATACCCGCCGCCTTGAATACTTATGTAGCTCAACAAACGTCAAATCAAAACAAATCTAAAACTAATTGGCTTCAACGTAATAAGTGGTACGTGATCGCTCAGCAGACAACGAGGTGGAAATTGCTGCGGTGATCGAAATGCGTCTGAAGATGGTCGAGACATAGTAGTAGACCGAAACGTCACGCAGGAAAACAAATGGCGTCGTTATTGTTCACCGAAAAATATCAATAAATCAACCCCATATTGAGTAACGGTGATTAAACCAATCAATTATTGTAATAAGTGAGTTGTTTTTTCTTAATTATTTAGATTGAATTGTATTTTACAAGTTAAATTTTCTACTCAAGCATCCGGAATTGTTGTGGCTGGATTTGCATCGGGGCGATATTCCACAGGAGTTGCCGCGGGTTGCGGAACTAGACGAGAATCTTCAGGAGGAACCGGCTGTGGCAGAATGCAGATTTTGTTGATGGTTCGTGTTATGATTCCTTTTGCGGTGCGTAAACCCACAACACGTATCAAATTGTCCTTTCCAGGATACACCGAAATGATACGGGCTAGAGGCCAGCGGACTGCTGGGAGTGATTCATCCGCAACGATAACCATGCGACCGGGATGAATTTCGTTGTTGCGAGCGGCATATTTCGTGTCTCGAAGTAGTTCCTGAAGATATTCCTTCCTCCAGTGACTCCAGAATCGTTGAACTAGCAGTTGCCAATTTTGATATAGTCCAAGGGCATAGAGCGGCTGTTGTTGGTAATCTGGGTCGGGCAGGGCGGCCATCGATGTTCCGATCAGGAAATGCGCCGGTGTCAGCGCAGCAAGGTCGTTTGGATCGTCGGACATGGGCAGCAGAGGACGAGAGTTAAGAGCAGCTTCAATTTGGTGCAAAATTGTGTAATAGCCTTCAAATGAAAGACGAGTGCTTCCGAGTTGCCGAAATAAATGTTTTTTGGCAGTCTTGACTGCCGCTTCCCACAGGCCACCGAAATGTGGTGCCTTTGGGGGAGTCAAGTGCCAAGTTATTCCTTTCAGGGCGCAAGCGGTAGAAATTTCCCCTTGATCCTTTTCGCTATTGAACCTGGCAAACAGCTCCGTCAGTTCACCTTTAGCTCCTTCTTACCATTATCCGAATGGATATGGGCTGGCATTCCTCGTCTGGCAATAAATCTCCGCAAGGCGGCAAGAAATCCCTGAGTAGACAAGTCTCCCACCAATTCTAAGTGGACAGCTTTAGTAGTGAAACAAACGAAGACTGCCAGGTAAGCTTTTGCGGGAGCAGCACGCTTATGGATTGGCTTCAAATACAGAGGACCGGCATAGTCCACACCCGTGATCGAAAATGGGCGATTTTGTATGACCCGCGAAACTGGCAGCTGTCCAATTTGTTGTTGTGCAAGAACCGGACGGTGCCGTGAGCAGCGAAAGCAATTCCGGACGACACTTTTAACGAGATTTCTTCCATTCAAAGGCCAGTATTTTTCGCGTATCGTGGATAGAAGTAGACGCCCGCCGCCATGGAGCAGTTGGCGATGGTAATCTTCGACGATCAACTGGGAAAACGGATGGCCTTTGGGTAGGAGGGCAGGGTGCTTTGATTGGTAGGGCAGCTGGGAAAGGTTTAGCCTACCCCCAACTCGCATGATTCTCTTTGGATCCAAGAAGGGATGAAGCCGTCTGGTAGGCGAATTCTTCGAGAGCGGGTTGCCACGTTGGAGTTCGTTTATTTCTTCTTTGAAAGCGTCATGCTGGGCGAATCGGACTAGCAGGGCATTGGCATGGGCAAGCTCTTCGACGGTAAGTATTCTTGGGTCGACATTTTCTTGTAGAGATTCACTGGGTTGTGTTCTAGTTTTGGTACGAGTTCTAGCAGCAAACCGAAGGCAGTATGCGATTGTATGAAGCAGGCGCGTATAAGATGACCACCGTAGGAACCAAGGATTTATGCTGGGTATAGTTTGGACTGCTACGACGACGTGCTTTTCCTCCAAATCCTCTTTGAGTACTGCGGCTGGATTCGATATCGGCCAGGTATCTTGTGGGTTTGCCAACCAGACCGGTCCATACTTCCAAACATTGCTGCTGACGAATTCGTCGACTGTCATCCCACGGGACACTAAATCGGCCGGATTTTCTGTTCTAGATATATGATGCCAGCGTCCGCCGTGTGTATAATGTTGCACCTCAGAGACCCTATTAGCAACGAATTTCTTTCAAGTATTTGGGGGTGCACGAATCCAGTATAGACATACCGCTGAATCCGACCAGAAATGAGATGCTGATACAGGGACGCCAATTGATTCCTTTACACGATGATATAGATGCGCCGCCAGTACACAAGCACACAGCTCCAATCGGGCGACAGACAGTCGTTTCAAAGGTGCAACCTTGCTTTTCGATGTCAGTAATCGAATTTTCACGTTTCCCTGGCTGTCTTCGCAACGAACGTACGTGCATGCTCCATATGCAGACATCGATGCATCGGCGAAAGTGTGCAATTCAATGCTGGCGTCAGGAAGAAATGCGTAACGGTCAATTCTGTAATGGGCGATTTTTGGTAGCTCGTGCCTATAATGTTCCCATTTCAAACGAATAGTTGGTGGAACGGGATCATCCCAGTCACAGGAAAGAGACCATAGCTCCTGCATTAGGATTTTTGCTTTCACAATAATCGGTGCAATTAGACCGAGCGGGTCAAACAACCTGGCGATGGCCTTTTGGAAGCATGAACAGAACCAAACGATGATAAAGAGTTTTGATGATGATTCACCAGAATGGATTCCAAAACTCGCATTCGACGCTGGAGGAAGTCGATTAAACACTCATAATTCGGATCATTATTGGTTGATGCATAATCCTCCCATGCTTTGACTGTTTCATCGGGAAGCTTGGTACACAGAAGATGTTCGAGAATACTGCTCCAGGAGCCCGTTGGTTGTCGTTGAAACTCGTCCACCAGGGTGTGAAGTGAAGTAGCAGTTTCCTTTCTGGCCGATGGAATGTCGAAGAGTGCCTGGAGATGCCGCTTTTTCAACAAGTAGTTGTTAGCATAACGATCGACCAACGCTTGCCATGCTAGGTTGTAATTGGCTGAACTAATCCCGATGGACTCGATCAGTTGCGCAGCTTCGCCCTTTAAAGCTGCCCTCAGATAATGGAACTTCTGAATCGCCGGTACGTCGGCATTAGAGTGGATTAACGCCAAGAACGTATCATGGAAGCCTAGCCACTGCATGTAGTCCCCATCGAACTCAGGAAGCGATATCGTTGGCAATTTTAACCCGGACAGAGCGGAAACATTTGGACCAGAATCAGGGATACGAGCGTTTTGAATAATAACAGGAAGTTTTGCGATAAGATCGGCTTTAATTTTAAAGAGTCGAGGCTCGAAGGAAGCACGGACGTCACGATGGGATTGCCTACCTTCCTCAGCTTCTTCGGAATCCTCCAGCTGCGCCTGCACCTCTTCCAGAGTAGCCCACATGCTGTTTAGGTATTCCAGGCGAATGGGCACCTGCGCCTGGTCACGTTGTTCGTCGTAGGTTTGAATGAACGCCTCTGCCCGACCCAGTGCGTCGATCATGGTAGTCCTCCTCGAAATCAGCGTTGCCTGTTGCCGCGGAAGCGCCATCTTCGCGGGAACAATCGATGATCACGACCCGTAGGAAGTCGAAGAATGATCTGTCGGACAAAAAGACCACGATAGACCCGGCGAGAATAGCGTGAAACACTTGGAACGGTACTCACCGATTCCAAGGCAATAGAATGCCTTGTATTTTTAGTAAACTGCTATCAGGAATCAGATGGCGCTCGCTCGGTACGAGCCGATGCCCTTGTTGATGACGTTGCAACAGAAAATCCACCAACTTCCGTATGAAGTTCACTGATGAGGCGTTGACCGGCATATACAGATGCCTACGAGGGTGTGTGCGGCCAGAAACGGGCCGAAGAAGCGCGTCCTGCGTCGATGCAAGGATGGCTTGCAGCGATGGTGAAATAGCGTGGCTTCGTCCTTCTCTTCAATGGCGGAAGCGTGATGGCGTACTCCACCGGACCAAAAAGCATTCGTGTGTAGCGGCGTCGGTCTATTGATGTGCTCCAAACGGCTTGGCAGCAATCCAGAGCGCCAAATCGACGAAAAATGGGTACATGCAACAAATAAACGGAAATCTAAAGGGTACCTGCGATACCCAGTACAAATAATCGGACAGGTAATTACCTGCGACCCGATAAAATCGAGCCTTGTATTGAATGTATTCTCCTTCAGCGCAATGGCGGAACCAAAATGGCAGCGCCCAGTGATCGTCCCACGTGCAACGGACGGATGCAGGATCCCGGACGGTGTCGACGTATCCTGGTCACGGCACCAGATTTTATGTTGGCGCTTACCAAAAGTGGTCCTACGTCGGATTTCCTACGTTGTTCATTTATTCATTTATTTAGTTAACATCTAAACAGATAACACTGAATCAACAATTCGACGCCACAATGCACGGTTCGAGGCCGCATCTCTCCATCCTCGGATACGCCCCACGCTCGCCAAGTCGTTCTGCACCTGGTCTGCCCATCTCGCTCGCTGCGCTCCACGCCGTCTCGTACCTGCCGGATCGGAAGCGAACACCATCTTTGCAGGGTTGCTGTCCGGCATTCTTGCAACATGTCCTGCCCATCGTACCCTTCCGGCTTTAGCTACCTTCTGGATACTAGGTTCGCCGTAGAGTTGGGCGAGCTCATGGTTCATTCTTCGCCGCCACACACCGTCTTCTTGCACACCGCCAAAGATGGTCCTAAGCACCCGTCTCTCGAATACTTCGAGTGCTTGCAAGTCCTCCTCGAGCATTGTCCATGTTTCATGTCCGTAGAGTACAACCGGTCTTATTAGCGTCTTGTACATGACACATTTGGTGCGGTGGCGAATCCTTTTCGACCGCAGTTTCTTCTGGAGCCCGTAGTAGGCCCGACTTCCACAGATGATGCGCCTTCGTATTTCACGACTAACGTTGTTGTCAGCAGTTAGCAAGGATCCGAGGTAGACGAATTCCTCGACCACCTCGAAGGTATCCCCGTCTATCGTAACACTGCTTCCCAGGCGGGCCCTGTCGCGCTCGGTTCCGCCCACAAGCATGTACTTTGTCTTTGACGCATTCACCACCAGTCCAACTTTTGTTGCTTCACGTTTCAGGCGGGTGTACAGTTCTGCCACCTTTGCAAATGTTCGGCCGACAATGTCCATGTCATCCGCGAAGCAAATAAATTGACTGGATCTGTTGAAAATCGTACCCCGGCTGTTACACCCCGCTCTCCGCATGACACCTTCTAGCACAATATTGAACAACAGGCACGAAAGTCCATCACCTTGTCTTAGTCCCCGGCGCGATTCGAACGAACTGGAGTGTTCGCCCGAAATCTTCACACAATTTTGCACACCATCCACCGTTGCTTTGATCAGTCTGGTAAGCTTCCCAGGGAAGCTGTTCTCGTCCATAATTTTCCATAGCTCTACGCGGTCTATACTGTCGTATGCCGCCTTGAAATCAACGAACAGATGGTGCGTTGGGACCTGGTATTCACGGCATTTTTGAAGGATTTGCCGTACAATAAAGATCTGGTCCGTTGTCGAGCGGCCGTCAACGAAGCCGGCTTGATAACTTCCCACGAACTCGTTCACTAATGGTGACAGACGACGGAAGATGATCTGGGATATCACTTTGTAGGCGGCATTAAGGATGGTGATCGCTCGAAAGTTCTCACACTCCAGTTTGTCGCCTTTCTTGTAGATGGGGCATATAACCCCTTCCTTCCACTCCTCCGGTAGCTGTTCGGTTTCCCAGATTCTGACTATCAGTTTGTGCAGGCAAGTGGCCAGCTTTTCCGGGCCCATTTTGATGAGCTCAGCTCCGATATCATCCTTACCAGCTGCTTTATTGGTCTTTAGCTGTTGAATGGCATCCTTAACTTTCCTCAAGGTGGGGGCTGGTTGGCTTCCATCGTCCGCTGAACTGACGTAGTCATCTCCTCCGCTGCCTTGACTTTCACTGCCTGTACTCTCACCGCCATTCAGATGTTCCTCGTAGTGCTGCTTCCACCAATTGTTTCAAAGATTTACCGCAGGATTCCGTTCATTGTGACGAACGCTGTTTACATTAAAACATTTCTACACAGTTAAACGCGGTCCATTTTTATATTTTGAAATTACGCTCGTTAAAGTAAAGAGAGATGCGAGTCCTACGTCAAAAATATGGAAATTTATCATACCCTGGTGGATGGGAAGACAGTGGGAGTACTGGTCAGCTATTGGATAACCAATGTTCCTTCCTTCATTCCCATAAATTACGTGAGGCATAGATGACCCCCATGCAGTAGCGGCGAGTGCCAAGACCAAGACAAAGTTGAAATTATTTACCTTTCCCGGTGACCATCTACTTTGATTTGATTTCATCTCTAGTGCTTTGTGCTGGAAGTTGTTCCGTTCGTGCTAGGGAAGCTTTTTTCCTCACCGGGTGGTAGCACTGCTGGCTGCTCCCGCTGCTGATATCGGACAATGGAAGGACGGCTCCATTTAATGGGATTTTAAACTTACATGAAATGTATATCTTTGAACCCGGCTAAGTGGTGCACCCGCCTCAAGGTGAGCAAATAGTTCACATTCTCCGTAGAAGCAAATCTGATCCAGGACCATTACCACCCTGCCATCCTGCTGAGGGGACGAGATAATGGTCTCCAGCTGCTTGATTCCGGTAGTTTGTGAGGATGATGAAGTATTCAGCAAAACGAGGTAGCTTTTGTTTCGGCATGATGATAAATTTGGAGTAGCGATGGCTTCTTCAGGAAATTTGTAAAGGAATTTCAACAGCATAGCTGTTGGTGTTCGTACCAACCTATTAGTTTGCAGTCATGATTAAAGCATGGTTAAAGCCCTAAACTGCTCCATAATAAAATCGTCTTTTCTTCATTTTTTCCTCTTTGTTGGTATTGCATCTTCCACTGACTAAAGACTGGACAAATGTACCTGAAATTCATTGGACAATTTTTTTGATTTGTAAAATTTGGAGTATCATAAAAAATTGTGCAAAAAATTTTTCTTCTTCTTTTTTGGATCTACATTTCAACTGAAAACTGGCCTGCTTTTCAAGTTTTCAAGCAGAAAAACAAATAAACACAATAAATTCATCGATACTACCCTTCTGTACTCTACATTAGTGAAATAGAGGCTTCATTCAAACTAGCGATCTACAACACTGCCGTAATCTGACAAAGTGACGAATACGCCATTTTCCAAAATGTTAACGAGTAGTACTCATCGAGCTCTTTAACAGAAAAATGGAGAACAGGCATGTTGTAATTTGGCGCATACGACACTTTTTCAGATTGCGGCAAAACATATCTACCACATAAGGGTAATATTACAAAACAAGAATTTCATGCTATTCATGCCCCTTTAGCTACAATATCTTTTCCAAATGAGGGGAATTCCCTAAGATAAGGTCTTCACAAGCAATCATCAACCATAAGGAAAGAATCTCACGCCGGAAATTACTGATGACACTAAATCAATGAAATCTGTCTGAAATCTGAATATCTATCATCTACGATCAACGGCTTCAACAACCAGCTTCGTCTGTGATTTCTAACCGAGTTCATGGTATCAGCTATTTCTGCTATTTAGTATAGTCGTTAATCATTGCAATGGACATCCCAAGCTTCTTTCAGCTGGATGACATTGGAGCTGACTACCAAGTTACATTATCATCCGCAATGTCTTGAACCAATCTAATTTTATCCCCGCACTGATTGAAAGCTTTATCAATATTATTTATTCTCCAATTAATTCAACGAGCTTCCGTCTGGAAGCCAACTGATTTGGCTTACGCCCCAGGATTGCTTGCACACGACATTCGCGACAGTATTCCAGGGAGCTGTAATCAATTCAATAACGCCAATCAGTGGGACATTATCAAATAATCGATGGAAATTTATTGCTCCTGATTGAAATCCCATCGACTGCGACGGCGACGACGATGCCGATAACGATTACGACGACGATTCATTAGCGTTCCGCCACATTACAGCCGGGTCGACCAACTATCTGGCTTCCCGGAGCAGCTACCAATCACCGTCAATGGCGGCAAGCAGTGTACGTACATCATCGACCGCCGCGCCACGGTTAGCGGCAAGAAGCTAATTGGGCACACAAACTTTACATCAAAGACGTCGCCGCAACGGCAAGCGGGTAAAAATCAAGCTATGGAAGGTTAGATTGGGCTGAAATTTGAAATTTTTGCTAAACTGTATAGCAGAAGTAATACATTAAAGTATCAATTTCCCATTCAAACTCCAGTCTAAAAAAACTTCCGAATCTTTAAATAATATGTGAAAAAAACTATAGCCCTATAACTGACTGTACGAAGTGTAGAAGTACGAAACTACTATCAAATCTAATGTGTTTATATTTAAGAATCACGAAAAATTGTATTAAAAACATGTCAATGGCTCCGTAACGCTTCACGGAAAATGAGCCTTTCAAATCAACGATGCATAAAAAAATGATTCTTACGAACATTTCTGATCGGTTGATAGGAAAAAAAAAGAAATCGGTTGAAAAATGAATGACTTATCATCTACTAAAGACTATATTTTTTTCGTGACGGACTCATTTATCAAACTTGTAACCTACATCCGTATCGGAAACAAAGATGTATAATACAATATCATTCATTCAGAAGTAGACTTTGCCGAAAGCAATGTTACGCTGGCAAAGTACCCGTCCGGCATACTGGGGTCATGGTTCCGACAACTATTTGATAGTTTCTTCCAATATCGATCGGAATCCGGCCAAAGTATTCCAGCCATAGAGAAATCCCCAACATTATTGGCAAAAATTCACGACACAATTCAAATTGATAGGTGTTCCCATTCACGCTGAATGGGATGGTAACATCATAAAACCGGTACTGTACAGAAATTACTTCTCGCTTAGCTCCGTCGATTTCATTAATTTTTCAAAGGACTTTGAAACCGGAGTTTGTCGTTGCACCGGTCTGGGTAAAGTGGAGGCCCTATCGTATTAGTTGTTCATTTCCCTACAACGATTCAACCCACCGACTAACCCATCTTCATTGAAGGAACTGCTCTACCCTGGGGACGGGACCAGGAGCCCCAGTCCCAAATACTTCGCCATGTAATCAGAAGACGCCACAAAGTTTTTAATTTGCAAGTTATGTGGTTTTGTTTGGTCGGCGAGTGGAGCGTTAATGAAAGCTTCATGTTCGCCGTCGCCTTCATAGCAGCGCACTGGGGTACTCCAGGGCTCTCTCTTTCCAGTACCAGTACCGGTACCTTTTGCGCCGAGGACAGGGGTGAAAATGACAAAACAGCAAAAAGAGCAACTAAGCGGCCAAGTTGATTACTTTTGGGACTTTTGACGACTATAGGAGAGCACGCGGTGACAGTTTGCTCTCGGAATTTGGCTTCCAGCCAGGCTGGAGTGAGAGCCTGCAGCGCCATGCGGTGTTCCTTTCACGGGCGGTGGGTGGAGACAGGCGGTGTGCTGCATTGGTAGGGCTGGAATCGTTCGTTGCTATCTAAAAAAATGCGATTCTGGTGGTGAGATTAAAAATTATGGATCCTAAACGAGCAATTTTGAGTTTTTTTTTAAATCCCGGTGTTCTATAAACAATGGCAGTTTTTATTTAGCTTCAGAATTTAATAATACGAGTCTTGTGAATTCACAATAATCAGTTCCATATCCGTAGATTTTCATAGAAAATCATAATGCATCACTTTCATAATTTTAATACGTTAATTACTCTGACTAAGGCCTGGTCTTTGCAGTAATTACAATTCGTCTCCATTCATCTCGGACCATGACTGCGCGGCGCCAACCAGGCAGTCTACGAAGGGCCTGTAAATCGTCTTCCATCTAATTGATCCACGTTGTACACTGCGCACCTTGCTCGGGTCGTTGTCGAGAACTATTTTAACTGGATTACTATCCGACATTCTGTTTCGACTAGTCTTTATATATAAAAACCAATCTATGTATGTATGTATGTATGTATGTATGTACCCAAGTAACATTTCAAGTTTTATTCCGCTCTAGGAATGGATTTCAAGATTAATTTATAAGATCTAACAATAAAACCCAATATCAAACGACAACCTTTTGATGACCACTATAAGTGTAAGATATGACGAAGTGGCCCTCTCTAGATAACCACTATAAACCTGTTATAAGAGTATTTAGAAATCCTTTTTAAACCGCCTGCAAAGAAGGGAATTTGGCTGCGGCAGCTGTCAGAAATCTTGCTTTGAAAAAAAAGGGAAACAAAACTTTGCAGAAAAATAATAACATAAAATGTTGAGTTGATGCAAATCATGATGAGGATGACTACCAAAAAATAATATTTTCGGATTGTTTTACAATGTGCTTCCATCGGAATGATGTGCGCGTTCAATTTAATGGTGAAAACTAGGAAAAAAGTTAGATTGAACACCACGCGCTCTCAAAATAATGTAGTTTTGGCCATTATATTTATAATAATTGTAGCAGCAATATCCCTAATTTCCCTTGAATATATTGATATTTCTCCACAATATATTTCTAATGAAAATCAATGATCAAAAAAGGGTTTTACGCGGTGAAAACATTACCTAATCATGCATGTCAGGGATAAATTTTACCGGCTTGAAAATGCTTCTCCATTTTCAATATGGCCATCATAAATTTCGATTAGAAAAATGTTGCTCTTATTAAACACCTTTATAAACTCTTTGCAATGCAAATATTCTTATTGGGGTTACTCATTTCACCAATAAGATCGACAATAAAACTGAGCAACTAGCTATGGTGATTGCTATTATAAATCCGCTATAAGAATTAAATAAATCCAAGAAGCATGGAAATTGTTACTTGGGTATATTCGCTAACTACTTCTGAACCACTTAGCCGAACCAAATTTGGTACACACATTCTCTATCCTCAAGGAAAGTTCACAAAGGGAGCGGTTTTGTTTAGAAAACGAACAATTCTGTATAATTTTCAACTCCTAGGACCGGCTACAACCAAATTTTGTACATATCTTCACTATAAGGAGCTGATTATATGGATGAGTAATTTGGGAAAGGGGGAGAGGTCTGGAAGGAGGGGTATTGTTCAGAAAACAGGCAATTTAGTGTAACTTCTGAACCCCTGAACTGATTTCAACCAAATTTGGTACACACATTCTTAATCCTAAAGAGAAGATAACAAGAAGGGTAGGATGATCTTTAGAAAACGAGCAATTCAGTGTAATTGCCAACCCCCAGGACCAATTCCAACCAGATTTGATACACATATTCTCTATTTTTGAAAGATGTTTATTAAAAAGGTAAACGGCCATAAAAAATATAAAAAAAGCTCGATACATGGATACAATTCGATGCGCAGTAGATCTACCTCTGTGGGTTTCGTGCTGCAGCATTGGGCATTTTATTTGCATAATTTACTTTTCAGTCCCCTTCCTTCCAAGAGGCTCGGAAACCTCCTTTCAAGAGGCTGGGAAGCCTCCTTTCAAGAGGCTCGGAAGCCTCCTTTCAAGAGGCTCGGAAGCCTCCTTTCAAGAGGCTCGGAAGCCTCCTTTCAAGAGGCTCGGAAGCCTCCTTTCAAGAGGCTCGGAAGCCTCCTTTCAAGAGGCTCCAGGCCTCCTTTCAAGAGGCTCAGGAAGCCTCCTTTCAAGAGGCTCAGGAAGCCTCCTTTCCAAAGGCTCAGAAGCCTTCTTTCAGAGGCTCAGAAGCCTCATTTCCAGAGGCTCGGAAGCCTCCTTTCAAGAGGCTCAGAGCCTCCTTTCAGAGAGCTCAGAGCCTCCTTTCAAGAGGCTCAGAAGCCTCCTTTCAAGAGGCTCAAAGCCTCCTTTCAAGAGGCTCAGAAGCCTCCTTTCAAGAGGCTCAGGAAGCCTCCTTTCAAGAGGCTCAGAAGCCTCCTTTCAAGAGGCTCAGAGCCTCCTCCTTTCAAGAGGCTCAGAAGCCTCCTTTCAGAGCTCAGAAGCCTCCTTTCAAGAGGCTCAGGAAGCCTCCTTTCAAGAGGCTCAGAAGCCTCCTTTCAAGAGGCTCAGAAGCCTCCTTTCAAGAGGCTCAGAAGCCTCCTTTCAAGAGGCTCAGGAAGCCTCCTTTCAAGAGGCTCAGGAAGCCTCCTTTCAAGAGCTCAGAGCCTCCTTTCAAGAGGCTCAGAAGCCTCCTTTCAAGAGAGCTCAGAAGCCTCCTTTCAAGAGGCTCAGAAGCCTCCTTTCAAGAGGCTCAGGAAGCCTCCTTTCAAGAGGCTCAGAGCCTCCTTTCAAGAGGCTCAGAGCCTCCTTTCAAGAGGCTCAGGAAGCCTCCTTTCAAGAGGCTCAGAGCCTCCTTTCAAGAGGCTCAGGCCTCCTTTCAAAGGCTCAGAGCCTCCTTTCAAGAGGCTCAGGCCTCCTTTCAAGAGGCTCAGAAGCCTCCTTTCAAGAGGCTCAGAAGCCTCCTTTCAAGAGGCTCAGGAAGCCTCCTTTCAAGAGGCTCAGGAAGCCTCCTTTCAAGAGGCTCAGGCCTCCTTTCAAGAGGCTCAGGAAGCCTCCTTTCAAGAGGCTCAGAGCCTCCTTTCAAGAGGCTCAGAAGCCTCCTTTCAAGAGGCTCAGAGCCTCCTTTCAAGAGGCTCAGAGCCTCCTTTCAAGAGGCTCAAGCCTCCTTCAAGAGGCTCAGAAGCCTCCTTTCAAGAGCTCAGGCCTCCTTTCAAGAGAGCTCAGAAGCCTCCTTTCAAGAGGCTCAGGAAGCCTCCTTTCAAGAGGCTCAGAGCCTCCTTTCAAGAGGCTGGAAGCCTCCTTTCAAGAGGCTCAGGAAGCCTCCTTTCAAGAGGCTCAGGCCTCCTTTCAAGAGGCTCAGAGCCTCCTTTCAAGAGGCTCAGAGCCTCCTTTCAAGAGGCTCAGAAGCCTCCTTTCAAGAGCTCCAGCCTCCTTTCAAGAGGCTCAGAGCCTCCTTTCAAGAGGCTCAGAAGCCTCCTTTCAAGAGGCTCAGAAGCCTCCTTTCAAGAGCTCAAGCCTCCTTTCAAGAGGCTCCAGCCTCCTTTCAAGAGGCTCAAGCCTCCTTTCAAGAGGCTCAGAAGCCTCCTTTCAAGAGGCTCAGGAAGCCTCCTTTCAAGAGGCTCAGGAAGCCTCCTTTCAAGAGGCTCAGAAGCCTCCTTTCAAGAGGCTCAGGAAGCCTCCTTTCAAGAGGCTCAAGCCTCCTTTCAAGAGGCTCAGAAGCCTCCTTTCAAGAGGCTCAGAAGCCTCCTTTCAAGAGGCTCAGAAGCCTCCTTTCAAGAGAGCTCGAGAGCCTCCTTTCAAGAGGCTCAAGCCTCCTTTCAAGAGCTCAGAAGCCTCCTTTCAAGAGGCTCAGGAAGCCTCCTTTCAAGAGGCTCAGAAGCCTCCTTTCAGAGAGCTCAGAAGCCTCCTTTCAAGAGGCTCCAGAAGCCTCCTTTCCAAGAGGCTCAGGAAGCCTCCTTTCAGAGGCTCAGAAGCCTCCTTTCAAGAGAGCTCAGGAAGCCTCCTTTCAAGAGCTCAGAAGCCTCCTTTCAAGAGGCTCAGAGCCTCCTTTCAAGAGGCTCAGAAGCCTCCTTTCAAGAGGCTCAGAGCCTCCTTTCAAGAGGCTCAGAGCCTCCTTTCAAGAGGCTCAGGAAGCCTCCTTTCAAGAGGCTCAGAAGCCTCCTTTCAAGAGGCTCCAGAGCCTCCTTTCAAGAGCTCAGAGCCTCCTTTCAAGAGGCTCAGGAAGCCTCCTTTCAAGAGGCTCAGAAGCCTCCTTTCAAGAGGCTCAGGCCTCCTTTCAAGAGGCTCAGAAGCCTCCTTTCAAGAGGCTCAGAAGCCTCCTTTCAAGAGGCTCAGGAAGCCTCCTTTCAAGAGGCTCAGGCCTCCTTTCAAGAGGCTCAGAAGCCTCCTTTCAAGAGGCTCAGGAAGCCTCCTTTCAAGAGGCTCAGAAGCCTCCTTTCAAGAGGCTCAGAGCCTCCTTTCAAGAGAGCTCAGGCCTCCTTTCAAGAGGCTCCAGAAGCCTCCTTTCAAGAGAGGCTCAGAAGCCTCCTTTCAAGAGGCTCAGAAGCCTCCTTTCAAGAGGCTCAGGAAGCCTCCTTTCAGAAGAGCTCGGAAGCCTCCTTTCCAAGAGCTCAGAGCCTCCTTTCAAGAGGCTCAGGCCTCCTTTCAAGAGGCTCAGAAGCCTCCTTTCAAGAGGCTCAGAAGCCTCCTTTCAAGAGGCTCAGAAGCCTCCTTTCCAAGAGCTCAGAAGCCTCCTTTCAAGAGCTCAGAGCCTCCTTTCAAGAGGCTCAGAAGCCTCCTTTCAAGAGGCTCAGAAGCCTCCTTTCAAGAGGCTCAGAAGCCTCCTTTCAAGAGGCTCAAGCCTCCTTTCAAGAGGCTCAGAAGCCTCCTTTCAAGAAACTCAGAGCCTCCTTTCAAGAGGCTCAGAAGCCTCCTTTCAAGAGGCTCAGAAGCCTCCTTTCAAGAGGCTCAGGAAGCCTCCTTTCAAGAGGCTCAGAAGCCTCCTTTCAAGAGGCTCAGAAGCCTCCTTTCAAGAGCTCAGAAGCCTCCTTTCAAGAGGCTCAAGCCTCCTTTCAAGAGGCTCAGAGCCTCCTTTCAAGAGGCTCAGGAAGCCTCCTTTCAAGAGAGCTCAGAGCCTCCTTTCAAGAGGCTCAGAAGCCTCCTTTCAAGAGGCTCAGAAGCCTCCTTTCAAGAGGCTCAAGCCTCCTTTCCAAGAGGCTCAGAAGCCTCCTTTCAAGAGGCTCCGGAAGCCTCCTTTCAAGAGCTCAGAAGCCTCCTTTCAAGAGGCTCAAGCCTCCTTTCAAGAGGCTCAGGAAGCCTCCTTTCAAGAGCTCAGAAGCCTCCTTTCAAGAGGCTCAGAAGCCTCCTTTCAAGAGGCTCAAAGCCTCCTTTCAAGAGGCTCAGAAGCCTCCTTTCAAGAGGCTCAGAAGCCTCCTTTCAAGAGGCTCAGAAGCCTCCTTTCAAGAGCTCCAGAGCCTCCTTTCAAGAGGCTCAGAAGCCTCCTTTCAAGAGCTCAGAAGCCTCCTTTCAAGAGCTCAGAAGCCTCCTTTCAAGAGGCTCAGAAGCCTCCTTTCAAGAGGCTCAGGAAGCCTCCTTTCAAGAGGCTCAAGCCTCCTTTCAAGAGCTCAGAAGCCTCCTTTCAGAGAGCTCAGAGCCTCCTTTCAAGAGGCTCAGGCCTCCTTTCAAGAGGCTCAGAAGCCTCCTTTCAAGAGGCTCAGAGCCTCCTTTTAAGACGCTCGGAAGCCTCCTTCCAAAAAGCTCGGAAGCTCTATTTCAAGAGGCTCGGAAGCCTCCTTTCAAGAGGCTTCGAAGGCTTCTTTCAAGAGGCTCGAAAGCCTCCTTTTAAGAGTCTCGGAAGCCTCCTTTTAAGAGAGGCTCAGGAAGCCTCCTTTCAAGAGGCTCAGAAGCCTCCTTTCAAGAGGCTCAGGAAGCCTCCTTTCAAGAGGCTCAGAAGCCTCCTTTCAAGAGGCTCAGAGCCTCCTTTCAAGAGGCTCAGAAGCCTCCTTTCAAGAGGCTCAGAGCCTCCTTTCAAGAGGCTCAGAAGCCTCCTTTCAAGAGGCTCAGAAGCCCTCCTTTCAAGAGGCTCAGAAGCCTCCTTTCAAGAGGCTCAGAGCCTCCTTTCAGAGCTCAGAAGCCTCCTTTCAAGAGGCTCAGAAGCCTCCTTTCAAGAGGCTCAGAAGCCTCCTTTCAAAGGCTCAGAGCCTCCTTTCAAGAAGGCTCAGAAGCCTCCTTTCAAGAGCTCAGAAGCCTCCTTTCAAGAGAGCTCAAGCCTCCTTTCAAGAGGCCCGGAAGCCTCCTTTCAAGAGGCTCGGAAGCCTCCTTTCAAGAGGCTCGGAAGCCTCCCAGACAACCACACATCGCATAAGAATGCACGATCAAAATCGTTTACCGATCCAAGTTTCATCAGATTCGCATTGTTGTACAAAGCTCATCAGTTTATTTATAAATTTTCCCGCACAGTAGGCTATTTTACGAGTTTATTCCAGCTTCATTTGTTGACATCGCATATTCCTGCAATCAAACTCACATGAAATCGGATTATCTGTCAAACAGAGTTTGTTATCACAAACTACATCGCAATGCATAACGAACAAACTCGCATAAAAATCGTGCACATCGCATACAATTCCGTGCAACGTCGGATAAGAAATACACTTATATCGCCTCCACTTTTGTACGTAAAAAGTGTTTTCGCGACTGGTAAGCGATGAAATTTGTGCGCATAGGCATCGCATAACAGAAAAACAATTCTATTATGCATGCATTCTGGTTGTCTGGGCTCCTTTCAAGAGGCTCGGAAGCCTCCTTTCAAGAGGCTCGGAAGCCTCCTTTCAAGAGGCTCGGAAGCCTCCTTTCAAGAGGCTCGGAAGCCTCCTTTCAAGAGGCTCGGAAGCCTCCTTTCAAGAGGCTCAGAAGCCTCCTTTCATGAGGCTCGGAAGCCTCCTTTCAAGAGGCTCGGAAGCCTCCTTTCAAGAGGCTCGGAAGCCTCCTTTCAAGAGGCTCGGAAGCCTCCTTTCAAGAGGCTCGGAAGCCTCCTTTCAAGAGGCTCGGAAGCCTCCTTTCAAAGAGGTTCAGAAGCGTGCTTTCAAGAGGCTCGGAAGCCTCCTTTCAAGAGGCTCAAAGCCTCCTTTCAAGAGGCTCAGGAAGCCTCCTTTCAAGACTCAGGAAGCCTCCTTTCAAGAGAGCTCAGAAGCCTCCTTTCAAGAGAGCTCAAAGCCTCCTTTCAAGAGGCTCAGAGCCTCCTTTCAAGAGGCTCAGAGCCTCCTTTCAAGAGCTCAGAAGCCTCCCTTTCAAGAGCTCAAGCCTCCTTTCAAGAGGCTCAGAGCCTCCTTTCAAGAGGCTCAGAAGCCTCCTTTCCAAGAGGCTCAGAAGCCTCCTTTCAAGAGGCTCAGGCCTCCTTTCAAGAGGCTCAGAAGCCTCCTTTCAAGAGGCTCAGGAAGCCTCCTTTCAAGAGCTCAAGCCTCCTTTCAAGAGGCTCCAGAAGCCTCCTTTCAAGAGGCTCAAGCCTCCTTTCAAGAGGCTCAGAAGCCTCCTTTCAAGAGGCTCAGAAGCCTCCTTTCAAGAGCTCAGGAAGCCTCCTTTCAAGAGGCTCAAGCCTCCTTTCAAGAGGCTCTGGAAGCCTCCTTTCAAGAGGCTCAGGCCTCCTTTCAAGAGGCTCAGAAGCCTCCTTTCAAGAGGCTCAGAGCCTCCTTTCAAGAGGCTCAGAAGCCTCCTTTCAAGAGGCTCAGAAGCCTCCTTTCAAGAGGCTCAGAGCCTCCTTTCAAGAGCTCAGAAGCCTCCTTCAAGAGGCCTCAGGAAGCCTCCTTTCAAGAGGCTCAGAAGCCTCCTTTCAAGAGGCTCAGAAGCCTCCTTTCAAGAGGCTCAGAAGCCTCCTTTCAAGAGGCTCAGGCCTCCTTTCAAGAGGCTCGAGCCTCCTTTCAAGAGGCTCAGAAGCCTCCTTTCAAGAGCTCAGAAGCCTCCTTTCTCAAGAGGCTCAGAAGCCTCCTTTCAAGAGCTCAGGAAGCCTCCTTTCAAGAGGCTCAGAGCCTCCTTTCAAGAGGCTCAGAAGCCTCCTTTCAAGAGGCTCAAGCCTCCTTTCAAGAGCTCAAGCCTCCTTTCAAGAGGCTCAGAGCCTCCTTTCAAGAGGCTCAGAAGCCTCCTTTCAAGAGGCTCAGAGCCTCCTTTCAAGAGGCTCAGAGCCTCCTTTCAAGAGGCTCAGGAAGCCTCCTTTCAAGAGGCTCAGAAGCCTCCTTTCAAGAGGCTCAGAAGCCTCCTTTCAAGAGGCTCAGGCCTCCTTTCAAGAGGCTCAGAGCCTCCTTTCAAGAGCTCAGGAAGCCTCCTTTCAAGAGGCTCCAAGCCTCCTTTCAAGAGGCTCAAAAGCCTCCTTTCAAGAGGCTTAGAAGCCTACTTTCAAGAGGCTCAGAAACCTCCTTTCCAGAGGCTCAGAAGCCTCCTTTCAAGAAGCTCAGAAGCCTCCTTTCAAGAGGCTCAAAATCCTCCTTTCAAGAGGCTCAAAATCCTCCTTTAAAAGGCTCGGAAGCGTCTTTTCAAGAGGCTCAGAAGCCTTCTTTCAAGAGGCTCAGAAGCCTCCTTTCAAGAGGCTCAGAAGCCTCCTTTCAAGAGCTCGGAAGCCTCCTTTCAAGAGGCTCAGAGCCTCCTTTCAAGAGCTCAGGAAGCCTCCTTTCAAGAGGCTCAGAAGCCTCCTTTCAAGAGGCTCAGAAGCCTCCTTTCAAGAGCTCAGAAGCCTCCTTTCAAGAGGCTCAGAAGCCTCCTTTCAAGGCTCAGAGCCTCCTTTCAAGAGGCTCAGGAAGCCTCCTTTCAAGAGGCTCAGAGCCTCCTTTCAAGAGAGCTCAGAAGCCTCCTTTCAAGGCTCAGAAGCCTCCTTTCAAGAGGCTCAGAAGCCTCCTTTCAAGAGGCTCGGAAGCCTCCTTTCAAGAGGCTCAGAGCCTCCTTTCAAGAGCTCAGAAGCCTCCTTTCAAGAGGCTCAGAAGCCTCCTTTCAAGAGGCTCAGAAGCCTCCTTTCAAGAGGCTCCAGCCTCCTTTCAAGAGGCTCAGAAGCCTCCTTTCAAGAGGCTCAGGAAGCCTCCTTTCAAGAGGCTCAAAGCCTCCTTTCAAGAGGCTCAGAGCCTCCTTTCAAGAGGCTCAGAAGCCTCCTTTCAAGAGGCTCAGAAGCCTCCTTTCAAGAGGCTCAGAGCCTCCTTTCAAGAGGCCTGGAAGCCTCCTTTCAAGAGGCTCAGGAAGCCTCCTTTCAAGGCTCAGAGCCTCCTTTCAAGAGCTCAGAGCCTCCTTTCAAGAGGCTCAGAAGCCTCCTTCAAGAGCTCAAGCCTCCTTTCAAGAGGCTCAGGAAGCCTCCTTTCAAGAGGCTCAAGCCTCCTTTCAAGAGGCTCAAAGCCTCCTTTCCAAGAGCTCAGAGCCTCCTTTCAAGAGGCTCAGAAGCCTCCTTTCAAGAGGCTCAGAAGCCTCCTTTCAAGAGGCTCAAGCCTCCTTTCAAGAGGCTCAGAGCCTCCTTTCAAGAGGCCTGGAAGCCTCCTTTCAAGAGGCTCAGCCTCCTTTCAAGAGGCTCAGAAGCCTCCTTTCAAGAGGCCTGGAAGCCTCCTTTCAAGAGGCTCAGGAAGCCTCCTTTCAAGAGGCTCAGGCCTCCTTTCAAGAGGCTCAGAAGCCTCCTTTCAAGAGGCCTGGAAGCCTCCTTTCAAGAGGAAGCTCAGAAGCCTCCTTTCAAGAGGCTCAGGCCTCCTTTCAAGAGGCCTGGAAGCCTCCTTTCAAGAGGCTCAGAAGCCTCCTTTCAAGAGGCTCAGAGCCTCCTTTCAAGAGCTCAAGCCTCCTTTCAAGAGGCTGGAAGCCTCCTTTCAAGAGGCTCCAGCCTCCTTTCAAGAGGCTCAAGCCTCCTTTCAAGAGGCCTGGAAGCCTCCTTTCAAGAGGCTCAGAAGCCTCCTTTCAAGAGGCCTGGAAGCCTCCTTTCAAGAGGCCCGGAAGCCTCCTTTCAAGAGGCTCAGAAGCCTCCTTTCAAGAGGCTCAGGAAGCCTCCTTTCAAGAGGCTCAGGAAGCCTCCTTTCAAGAGGCTCGGAAGCCTCCTTTCAAGAGGCTCAAGCCTCCTTTCAAGAGGCCTGGAAGCCTCCTTTCAAGAGGCCTGGAAGCCTCCTTTCAAGAGGCCTGGAAGCCTCCTTTCAAGCAGCTCAGAAGCCTCCTTTCAAGAGGCTCGGAAGCCTCCTTTCAAGAGGCTCGGAAGCCTCCTTTCAAGAGGCTCGGAAGCCTCCTTCCAAGAGGCTCGGAAGCCTCCTTTCAAGAGGCTCGGAAGCCACCTTTCAAAAGGCTCGGAAGCCTCCTTTTAAGATGCTCGGGAGCCTCCTTTCAAGAGGCTTGGAAGCCTCCTTTCAAGTCGAGTTCAGTACGAGACGCTAAATACGACCACACACAGTTGCGGTCGAATCACGTATCAGCAAAGATAACAAAACGTAGTGGAATTAAATGGAGAGTATTAAATTCGTCTAAGAAAATTAAGTTAGTTAAAAAAGTACCATAGGAAAGCCATTTTAAAGCATTCCGTAGTTGTTGTAAAAATACGAAAGTGACATGGAAATGGATTACTTCTTCCTCTTTGTTTTTCCGCTCTCAATTTTTTTTTTCAATTTTCTTTCTTTCATTGGTCTTATTAACAACTCATTATTTGCATTGATGTGAGTTTTTCCAAAAATGTGACGTGGTAAAGTACTACAGTTGATGCAGTTGACAACGTTTACCATCATTGATCCATTTTAACTTCACCTAAGAGAATTTCTAGATGACTCGTAACCAGCCCTGTACTTAGGGGAAAACTGTTGGAAGTTATTTGCATCTCATAGTTGGACTACCGGAATTCTCAAGTGCTCCAGTAGGTGGTGTGATACGATGAAAATACGAATGTTTTCGGGGGAAAACAAGATCTATAGAGACAAAAAAAGCTGCAGGTGCATTTTTGTTTTTAGCTCAGAGAAAACTTTTTCCAGTGCTATATAAACAGTGATTTGGGTATACATTTTGGCGTTGCTCTTGTTTTCCAGCATAGAGAACAATTTGAGCTGCTGTTGGTCGACTGAGAATTTTTTTCATATTTTGTGTACAACGAATTAACACAATTCCGAGCGATTTCGCGAACTGCCTAATGCAAATCCGGGAACTGTAGCGTTTAACCTTTGAATAGCAGTGAATGGCCAGGAGGAAGCTTTAGAAAAGTTAATATTATTGTTAAGCAAATCATAAATTTACTGGCAATGTCAATGTGACACTATCTTCTACAATGGGAAATATTTTTTTTTTCTGCACAGGGAAAAACAATAGTAACGATCTATGGATAGATTTTGCCAAATTTTAGTTAGTAATTAGCTAGTCAAAAAAATTTTTACTAGTTTTGTTATACTTTCGTTAAAATACATCTGAATATAACTTGTTGCGCTGTACTGATTCTGACTCAATCCCACCAGCTCGCAAAGGATGAAATCAAATGCAAACTAAACCTCGCACTAGCTGTGCAATGAATTTTGTTTGAGTGGTCAGTAAATATTATATTCAACAGCATCACAGCTGAAGCAATTGGAAAATGGAAGCCAATGCAAATTTGCTTGCGACTTCAAAACCATTCACTTGTGACTACTGGCAGCGAACATCGTCATCAGTTTAGTGAGGCGGGCTCATCTACATAGAGATCCATTGACAAGAATAAAGAATTATCGTGCGAAAGTTTTTGTCGCGAGATCAATTTTGTTATTAAGTAAAATGGGTAATTAAGTAAAAGTTATTATTAAGTAAAATGGGGCCCTCCTTAGCCGTGCCGTGCGTGAGCATAAAAGTATCATCGTGTTAGCCTCATGATATACGAATGCAAAGATGGTAACATGACTTAGGAACCTCGACGTTAATAACTGTGGAAGTGCTTAATGTACACTAAGCTGCGAGGCGGCAATGGATGGGGATGTAATGCCAATGAAGAAGAAGAATCAAGTAGACCACCTCTCAACTACAGTCAACTATTAGAACCGTTTCTTCCGAAACGCTTCAATTTCGAGATTGGTGCATGATGCTGAGCTTGCACATTTCCATTTGGAAAACTGCCTGTTATTGGCGTTGTGGACCTTGATTTGTCGTGGAAAACCGAAAAAGTTATATCTGAGAATTAGTACGTGCTTAATACGAAATTCTTTGTAAAGGGATACACATTTCAACAAAATCATTTTAATGTTGGTTAGTACAATATGGACAGCGGAAATTTTTTTTATCTGTCTCATATACAATGGCTCAATGAACGTCTTTTTGACGCTGTGTGCGTGTGCCTGAGGCTTTGATAAATCGCAGTTGTACATCGTGAAAAAGCGGTACGCAGCGTTGCCGCGCAGATGTACAGATCCACGTTAGGGACTAGTACGTTAGAATTGAAAGGATGCTTTCGACTGTTGTGCTCAATTTTGTTTCAATATTATCGGCTCTTTCAGTCTTATAAAGCAGCTAAAACGTTATTGCGTCTATTTTCCGACGTTTCGGTGTATATTTCTCCTTCTTCAGGTATTTAGAGGCTACGTTTTGTTGTGTATGTGTGTGTCAATTAACAATGGCAAAACAGATAGATACGACATCACTAGTGCGCGGGCGATAAATCTAGAGAAGCTTTTATCGAGAGTGTAGGTGGGATAAAGCTCAAATACCACAGAAAATATTTCGAAAACGACAGTGCAGTGCTTATTTTGAGACGTATGAACCGTAGTGAGACGCCATTGTTAATTTAAAACGTTATGTCAGACAGGACATACACAACAAAATGTAGCCTCTAAATCCCTGAAGAAGGTGAAATATACACCGAAACGTCGGAAAATAGACGCAATAACATTTTAGCTGCTTTATAAGACTGAAAGAGCCAATAAAAGTCAAACAAATTTAGTATGTAAGAAATAATGGAAGTTAGGAACAATTGTTTATATCAAGGGGCTGTTGTTTGCAAGGCCCTATATTATACAATCTCTGCATAAGAACTATACAAGAAATGCCATCATTCTTCCGCCAGCCAAATGTATAGGATTGTTTCATTTGTTTTATTCAATGCATGCAAACGCCTTCTCATCCTTCAGTATCCGAAACGACTACGTGTAAAGCATCCGAGTTTAGCGGTGATTATTTATGGGCGACTCATTGGAAATTCTACTACGTTGGCTTTCAACCATCACACTCATAAGTAACTAGCATAGGTGCGCTGTGCAGATGCTCGAAACAAGCCTAGGTTCGAATCCAGATCACATATTGTGCAGAATCCTGCCTAATTGTTCGGTCTTGACAATTGCCCCAAGCGTTCCGGAGTTATCAAAAAACCATTGTTTTTTACGTTGGATAACGTCTTACCTAAAGGTACTGGGTTTCAAATCAAAAACTACTGCAATGCATTCAAATGAACGCAAATAAATGTGAATTGATGAAAATAACTGAATCTATCTCCCTAAAGTGCAATTTTGACCTATCAGTACTTTTTACTCGACATTTCGTTACATTACTAACTTGATACTTGATGGGCTACAACTCTTCGATAAACCTACACCGAACGGAATATCTTTCTCCACTGGACTCGATACTGGGGCAATCGCTTCCAGTCGCTCTGAACATTGAACGCCCTCAGGCCCTCTTCAACTGCAAAAAGCCTTCCACGAAGCCTGCGGCCTCTGGATGGTTCTCTACTAAATATTATCTTCGCTTGACGTTCTTTCGGCATACGAACAACGTGTCCAGCCAACCGTCGTGTTGTCGTGTTGTATAAGCTTACAAAATTCAGCCCTTTATACACCTGGTACAACTCGTGATTCATGCGACGCCGCCTGCTTACCGCCGAGTATTGTCCGCAGCACTTCACCCAGGAGCATATAACAAATGACGCCAACATTTCATTCACAACCCTTACACTTGATTTCGATCCGTCCAACGTTATACGAATCAGCCTTATCAGTTTCGCCGGAAAACCATGATCAAACAGAATTTGCCATAGAGTAGAGTGGGGCAAGAGTACGCACTTAGTTTTCAATCGAACATGTAGCCCTTATGAAGCAAGTTTCTGCAAAACAAACCTATCACGACGATTCGTATACTCTTCCTCTATGTTACCCAGGGGAAAAAATACTGAAATTTTTGAGATTCGTTTTTGTAGAACCCTTTTTGCAAGACAAGTGAAAAACGCACTCTTACCCCACCGGTGGGGTAAGAGTACGCTTCGGGTGGGGTAAGAGTGCGCATTTTTGACGTAAACTACGTCTAAGGGGAAGACTCGGATACAGGGTGACAAATGAAAATTTCCAAATTCGAGACCGTCACGAAATCATGTAAGATTTTGAACTTTAATAGCGCCTTTATCTTCCGATGGATTTTTGAGATTTATATATCAATCGATTCGGAAATTCTCTACCAATTTGTCAATTATATTGAAACTTTGGGTTATGAAGGTTAAAATAGGGTATCGGATCATTTTGGCAGCACCCTCTTTTCTTGTCCGCAAGAGTCTCGTTTCGGCCGTCGCCGTTCAGTGCGGTTGGCTTTTGGACTCTCCTTTTTGTGCAGTGTTTCGCACAAAAAGTAGAACAATGGAGCCGGACCAGTGACGGCGGTCGAAACAAATGTGACAAAAATGCGTAATGTAGTGCATGGTGTATAAAAAGTGATCCAGAAAGGGGCATGTTTGTGCAGGCATGAGACGATCAATTGTTATCAATGCCAATGCCCTTGCTAGTAATGCAATCAATTTATATTAAAAAACGACTTTGGAAAATGCATTTTTTTTTTGCAAACTGAAAACTAATAAGGCCGTTACACATATTTATTAAAAATTATGGTCTCCGCAAAGTCAAGGGGGAGGAGGTAATCTTCTTCTTCTTCTACAGAATCGAGCGGCATGAAAATTTGAATGCAGAGGTTTTTGGGGCCGGTGAAGGTTCTTAAGATGGTTAGAGACCCCTCTCCTCTTTGAAACCTGGCTCCTATACAAATGAAACACCAATTTCATCTTAACTCGAGATCAAGCAAATGGAAACAAATCTGGCGTGTGGAGGTTTTGGAAGAGAAGATATCTTTCTGTGGTGGTTTGCAACGCCTCCCCCTTCTGGAAAGGTGGGCTCCCATACAAATGAACCAAAAATTTCTGCATAACTCGAGAATTAATCAGAGAATAAATCAATTTTAGGCGAAGCAAAGTTCGACGGGTCTGCTAGTAAAAAATAAATATTAAAATGAAAAAAAAAAAATTCCTCGGATTTGTTAAAGAATGTTTTGAAAGTTCTCAAAATTTACCGGAATTTTTTTTTGTTGCCCCTCAAGTTGTTAATTTTGAGCAAAACAATTCGAAGGGGGGCCTATATCGGCCTAATAATATTTTGTCCAATTAAATGCGCGCCTGAATCAGAAGGATTTAACTTGGATTCAGGAAGTGTGAATGCACTTAAGATATTTTTATAATACGTGGGTGCAATAATGCGGTACTTATTGTACACGACAAAAGCTTCGAAACGCATACGTTCTTGCAACGGGCTATATGAGATACAATAGAGCTATCACCTTCTTGCTCCCTGATTCAAAAGTCTTGCAATGATATTAATAAAATGTTTGCATGAATATTTTATCCATAATGACACTCAATGTTGGTAGAATCATACTCAAATCTGAATCATCGAGGTTTCATGCACGAGCTAACTCGCCTGCGATTCTGTAGGAGAAGCATCGCGCTTGAGTTTCTCGGCCAGAATCGCATCGCTTCGCTCACTCACCGAAAAATGATTTCGTTCTAAGAAGCGTCAAAACGCAATCGAGACGTATGTTTTGTTTATATATTATTATTAGCCATTGTTTTAGACGAAAAATAGATAATTCAATGCATTCAATTCATTCAATAAATAACACGTAAATATCATGCAATGGTGCAAATTGCGATTCAAATCATGAGCAAATCTCTCAGCCATAATTCTGATGGGATTTGACTCACGCATGGTTTGAATCGCCGATGAGATTTGAGATTTTGAGATTTTACCAACACTGGTGACACTGCCAGACAGTGGGAGTTAGATTCTAATAACACACACACCCTCTTTTCCCGTCCGCAACGTTTACTACTCGCGCGCATCACAACCAAATTAATTGGGTTTTGGTACATGGTTGACATTTTATGATTTCTAGTGATGCACGAAAAACAAGATATGCCTATGATTGGAATGTTTCTGAATAATAAATGTTGCAAACGGAAAAGAGAATGCTTCCCTAGGGCTTCTTCTATTGAATTATTTCATCAAATGCTTCAAAACCCAAATGTAGGCAATTCGGATCCAAGAAAGGCATCATTACCACTGAGCACTAAATTTGGGTTTTCTTAGTAAATTTTTTAAACAATTGTCGTATCCAACAATTTTCATATCTTAAGATACGCTAGTTTTGTTCGAAACCAGTGACATAAGTAATCAAATGAATTTTCTAAAAATATTCATGCATGATGGCACATGATTCACAAAACTGCCTTACGTAGTTTACGTTGGGCGGTTGTGTCTTGTACATAACCCTTCTAATTTTTCAATCATATATTTAAAGTATATATTAACACAAATTAGAATAAATAACTTTTGATTGATGTATTTTCATAGTATGTTATATCATGTCTATAAATTACGTAACTCTGAAAGGGGGAGGGGGTTCAAGAAGTGTGAAATTTCATATGAAAAAATATAAAATATTGCTTTTATATAAAAAGGAGCGAGGTAAAAATTTACCAGGTTTTGCGTGGCGTAAATAAAGGAACGTTCCTTGGGGTTACTCCATTAATAACGTAACGCAAAATTGGCCATCTTATCACCCCTCCCCTTATGTTACACTTTTTAAATGAACCCTCAACTAAATTGTATGGATTGTCATACTTCTACATACTTCTCGCATATCCTTTCCAGCTAAGCGTTGCGTAATTTATGGCTGTTCTCTTTGATCAAATGAAAATTCATTAAATAATCATTTAGACTATGTTTAGGAGTAAGACAATATCTAATAGAATTTCATTATTCCAAATTAGAAGTAAACCACTCCCAGAGAAAAAAAAATAAAATACTTTTTTCCATCTTTCATTTTCTTTATTTATTTATTCAGAGAACGAATTCATTATTTTTTCACCTCTTGTGAAACAGTTTTAAAATCATTTCATCTTTGAAATATTATTCGGGAGCTCCGTTATGATGCCTCTTAATGCATGACATCTTTCAATAGAATCTTTAGCTCGAATTTGGATGAACAAGCCCTCGTTCATTCATTTATTTAGTTAACATCTAAACAGATAACACTGAATCAACAATTTGACGCCACAATGCACGGTTCGAGGCCGCATCTCTCCATCCTCGGATACGCCCCACGCTCGCCAAGTCGTTCTGCACCTGGTCTGCCCATCTCGCTCGCTGCGCTCCACGCCGTCTCGTACCTGCCGGATCGGAAGCGAACACCATCTTTGCAGGGTTGCTGTCCGGCATTCTTGCAACATGTCCTGCCCATCGTACCCTTCCGGCTTTAGCTACCTTCTGGATACTGGGTTCGCCGTAGAGTTGGGCGAGCTCATGGTTCATTCTTCGCCGCCACACACCGTCTTCTTGCACACCGCCAAAGATGGTCCTAAGCACCCGTCTCTCGAATACTGCGAGTGCTTGCAAGTCCTCCTCGAGCATTGTCCATGTTTCATGTCCGTAGAGGACTACCGGTCTTATTAACGTCTTGTACATGACACATTTGGTGCGGTGGCGAATCTTTTCGACCGCAGTTTCTTCTGGAGCCCGTAGTAGGCCCGACTTCCACAGATGATGCGCCTTCGTATTTCACGACTAACGTTGTTGTCAGCCGTTAGCAAGGATCCGAGGTAGACGAATTCCTCGACCACCTCGAAGGTATCCCCGTCTATCGTAACACTGCTTCCCAGGCGGGCCCTGTCGCGCTCGGTTCCGCCCACAAGCATGTACTTTCTCTTTGACGCATTCACCACCAGTCCAACTTTTGTTGCTTCACGTTTCAGGCGGGTGTACAGTTCTGCCACCTTTGCAAATGTTCGGCCGACAATGTCCATGTCATCCGCGAAGCAAATAAATTGACTGGATCTGTTGAAAATCGTACCCCGGCTGTTACACCCGGCTCTCCGCATGACACCTTCTAGCGCAATGTTGAACAACAGGCACGAAAGTCCATCACCTTGTCTTAGTCCCCGGCGCGATTCGAACGAACTGGAGTGTTCGCCCGAGATCTTCACACAGTTTTGCACACCATCCACCGTTGCTTTGATCAGTCTGGTAAGCTTCCCAGGAAGCTGTTCTCGTCCATAATTTTCCATAGCTCTACGCGGTCTATACTGTCGTATGCCGCCTTGAAATCAACGAACAGATGGTGCGTTGGGACCTGGTATTCACGGCATTTTTGAAGGATTTGCCGTACAGTAAAGATCTGGTCCGTTGTCGAGCGGCCGTCAACGAAGCCGGCTTGATAACTTCCCACGAACTCGTTCACTAAAGGTGACAGACGACGGAAGATGATCTGGGATATCACTTTGTAGGCGGCATTAAGGATGGTGATCGCTCGAAAGTTCTCACACTCCAGTTTGTCGCCTTTCTTGTAGATGGGGCATATAACCCCTTCCTTCCACTCCTCCGGTAGCTGTTCGGTTTCCCAGATTCTGACTATCAGTATGTGCAGGCAAGTGGCCAGCTTTTCCGGGCCCATCTTGATGAGCTCAGCTCCGATACCATCCTTACCAGCTGCTTTATTGGTCTTTAGCTGTTGAATGGCATCCTTAACTTCCCTCAAGGTGGGGGCTGGTTGGCTTCCATCGTCCGCTGAACTGACGTAGTCATCTCCTCCGCTGCCTTGACTTTCACTGCCTGTACTCTCAGCGCCATTCAGATGTTCCTCGTAGTGCTGCTTCCACCTTTCGATCACCACACGTTCGTCCGTCAAGATGCTCCCATCCTTATCCCGGCACATTTCGGCTCGCGGCACGAAGCCTTTGCGGGATGCGTTGAGCTTCTGATAGAACTTGCGTGTATCTTGAGAACGGCACAGCTGTTCCATCTCCTCGCACTCCGCTTCTTCCAGGCGGCGTTTCTTCTCCTGAAAAAGGCGGGTCTGCTGTCTCCGCTTCCGTCTATAACGTTCCACGTTCTGCCGGGTACCTTGCTGCAGCGCGACCGCCCGCGCTGCGTCCTTCTCCTCCAGAATCTGTCTGCACTCTTCGTCGAACCAATCGTTCCGTCGACTTCGACCCATATACCCGACGTTGTTCTCCGCTGCGTCGTTAATGGCTGCTTTAACTGTACTCCAGCAGTCCTCAAGAGGGGCCCCATCGAGCTCACCCTCTTCCGGCAACGCTGCCTCGAGATGCTGCGCGTATGCAGTGGCGACATCAGGTTGCTTCAGTCGCTCTAGGTCGTACCGCGGCGGTCGTCGGTACCGAACATTGTTGATGACGGATAGTTTTGGGCGCAGTTTAACCATCACCAGATAGTGGTCCGAGTCGATGTTAGCGTCACGATATGTCCTGACGTCGATAATGTCGGAGAAGTGCCGTCCATCAATCAGAACGTGGTCGATTTGTGATTCTGTCTGCAGTGGTGATCTCCAGGTGTACCGATACGGGAGGCTGTGTTGGAAGTAGGTGCTACGAATGGCCATATTCTTGGAGGCGGCGAAATCAATTAGTCGTAGGCCGTTTTCGTTCGTCAGCCGGTGAGCGCTGAACTTTCCAATAGTCGGTCTAAACTCCTCCTCTTGGCCAACCTGAGCGTTCAAATCTCCTATGATGATTTTGACGTCGTGGCTTGGGCAGCTGTCGTACTCACGTTCCAGCTGCGCGTAGAATGCGTCCTTATCATCATCAGTGCTTCCGGAGTGTGGGCTATGGACGTTGATTATGCTGAAGTTGAAGAACCGGCCTTTGATCCTCAACCTGCACATTCTTTCATTGATCGGCCACCACCCGACCACGCGCCTTTGCATATCGCCCATCACTATGAAAGCTGTTCCCAGCTCGTGTGTGTTGCCGCAGCTCTGGTAGATGGTATGATTACCTCTAAACGTTCGCACCATTGATCCCTTCCAACAAACCTCCTGCAGCGCTACGATGCCGAATCCACGGTCCTTGAGCACATCGGCGAGTATGCGTGTGCTCCCGATGAAGTTGAGAGATTTGCAGTTCCACGAACCGAGTTTCCAATCGCTAGTCCCTTTTCGTCGCAGTGGTCTTCGCCGATGGTCCCGGTCCGTACTCTCTTGTTGATTGTTCGTTGCTTATGATTTTTAAAGGCTGGCTTGCAGGGCCTGACACCAAACCCCTAAATTTCCGGAGGACCATTCCTCCTTATTTCCGGTGGACCATGGTGCACAGTTTCACTTAGAGCCCCTCGCTGGCACTCGGACGATGATCAGCCGCCCCTAACATGGAGAACAGACGCTGTTGTGAGCCGATCCTGACATGGAGAACAGACGCTCAATAAGATTTGCACCTCCGAAGAGGAGCAAACCCCCCCTTCCCTGTCAGCATACGACCATAGTTCCCACCGGGGTTGGTTACCCGATCTTCCCTAAGGTTGCTCGTATCCCGGCCAGCACCGCGGGGAGGTAGGGATAGGTGTTGCTGGGTAAGAGGCTAAGGACCGCGAGATGGGGTCTATTTTATTCCTTCAGGTACGCGAAGTACCAATGGTACGCTTTACCCAGCATTTGCCGTGCCGAACAAGCCCTCGTATTGAATTCATGTTTGGTATGAGCAGCATCACCTTCAGAAGTATGGTCTTCTTTCTTTGGTAGTGTGATCATTTTAGATGACGGTATGGTACATACTGCAAGTTTCCGCTTTATCGCTTTGTTCGCTAAGTCCTGTCTAACACCCAAGGACTTAAGCTTATTCTTAAAGGGCGAATTTGTGATAATTTCCGATTTCTGTACCTTTTTTCTTCTTTTCTGCGGATCTTTGCGCTCTGGAAGTGGTCTTATTTCAGCCAGAGATACGGGGTTGACATCAGAACTTGAAGGTTGTGAATGTTTTTCCGCTCCAGCATCAGCCATCGATGTATGGTTATTTTCTTCATGAAACGTGTTCTGCAAAGTTGGTGCCGCTGGATCATGTTCTTGAAATTGAACATTGTCAGTTACTGTACATGGGGCAAAATCCGCATCCGTGAACACATCGCGATTAAACGGCACTATTCCACACATTCTAAACGCATTCACAGCATTCTCTATGGTTGCGCTTCTACAGTATGCTGTACCGAACAGACCTGCTACTTGATATTGAGTAATAACTCTCCCTGGATGATTTGTGAGCCAATCATTGATTGCATCAGCAAAATAAATCTTTAGCGATTTGAAGAAACAGCGATCCAGTGGCTGAACTTTATGGCTACTGTGGGGTGGTATGGATAATATGTGGATGCCATTATCTCGGCAATATAGCAATCAAGCAGTCTTGAATGTTCATATGAGAACTACGATTATCAAGAATTAGCAAAACTGGATCAGTCTTCGTAGCTTTCACGTGGTTCTGAAAATGCTTCACCCATTCAAAAAAAAAGATCCCCATTTATATAACCGCTGTCAGAAACAAACATGATGGCCCCAGGGGCCATCCAGCAGTTCAATCTTTGGCCGTTTTCGCTTAAAGATAAGCGCCGGTGGTATGGAATGCCCAGATGCACTCACTGCACATACTGCTGTAGTTATCTCACCTCTTTCTGCGGAGCTTATTTTTCCCACCGACTTTTTTCTAGTGCTGGAAATGATTTTTGGAATTTGATTCGGCTCTGTTGTCATACCCGTCTCGTCCATATTATAGATTTTATAGGCCGTGAATTTTTTTTGGTGTTTATCTGTACTCTATTGAAACCCATCATCCGTGCAAGACTTGTCTGTTGAGGAGTTCGCAGTGACAAGTTGTGGGATCTCATAAACTTCATTGCCCACTCCTTTCCCATCATGGGAATTCCGCTATTCGGCGGGGTTGGAATATTATTGGCCCTCGCGTATTGCAAACACATCATCCGGAAATCCTTGAACGTTACTCCATAAAAAACTTGGTCAAGGGCTCGGCAGTGCTCTGCTATCTCTGCGGATTGTTCAGTTGTGAACGTTGGCGAAAAACGTCCCAATTTTCCAACTCCAAACCCCAGTGAATAGATGAAAAAAAATGTTATAGAATGATTCATTTGTAAATATTTTGTTATTCACCTATTGAAAAAGGTAAACATGCTTCTGATATTCCAAAGGATTTTACAATCTGCCGTTTGGTCTGGCCATCCTGCAGCCTTTGTTTGGCTTCCCCCAGCATCGCTGGAGTGCATATTTTGCGCTGAGTTTTACGTTTGCAAGTTCTGTAAACAAAAAAGTTTATACCAAAAGTAATAGTTTTGCGGCACCCATGCGTACTCTTGCCCCACTCGTTCCTGCGTACTTTTACCCCACAGCCCCAAAATGTATTCAGTTAATGGGCTAGACCTCTTGGAAAATCAACCGGATAGGTGTTCTGCACCATAAAGTACTCTAAGCAATAGGTAATCGAAATGGTATAATGTTCACCCGATTGAACGTATATACGGTAATGGAACACTAGTTGCAAAAACACAATTTATTTTAGCAAAATGATCAAAAAATTATCTTACCTCATATCTCCGCTGCTGTTTATTCAAATAGCTTACAATTACACATGACATTAGTTGGTCAGAATAGCTGTCAAACTGAAACAGTGCTGCTAGTTTATCATTTGTTATAACTTCAAAAAATCAAAAACGTACTCTTACCCCACGCGCACTCTTGCCCCACTCTACTCTAATTCATTCCGTTTCTCTCGTACGCCGCCTTCAAATCAATAAACAGATGATGTATCTGCAAGTTGCACTCACGGAACTTATCAAGGATTTGTCCCAGGGTTAACATTTGATCCGTCGTAGATCGGCCCTCACGAAAGCCTGCTTGGAATTCGCCGATGAAGGACTCTTCAAGCGGTCTCAATCTATTGAACAGAATACGGGACATAATTTTGTACGCCGAATTAAGGAGGGTTATTCCTGGGTAATTGGCCCGCTCCCGTCTGTGCCCATTATTAAAGAGAGGGCAAATGAGGCCGTCCAACCAGCTAACAGGCAGTCTATTTATTTTTATTTATTTTATTTCGAAATTGTTTTTGTACTGACTCTATTCTTTCTTCATGTGTAGTTGTATAAGGCGACCATACAATGCTACAATATTCCAGTATAGATCGTACATATGAAATATATAGTGTTTTGATTGTGTAGGGATCCTGAAAGTTGAAGCAAAAACGCTTGATAAAGCCTAGCATATTATTAGCTTTGTGGATGATTGTGTTATAGTGATCAACAAGAGTTAGTTTCGAATCTAAAATCACTCCTAAATCCCTAACTCTTTCGTGTCTTTCTACAGTATTGTTCCCTAATACAATTTGTGTATTTGGTGTTATTCTTTTTCTGCTGAATGATATTATGTTGCATTTCTTAACATTCAGTTGCAATAGGCTTTTTCTGCATTATGTATAAAACATGTGCATTTCATTCTGGAATATGATTATGTCGTCTTCATTTTTAATTTCCATAAATAGCTTTATGTCATCGGCATAAATTAAAATCTTTATATTTTTGAGAATGAAGGTAATGTCATTTACATATAATATAAATAAAAGAGGGCCAAGATGAGAGCCTTGTGGAACTCCTGAAGTGACTTGAATGGGATTGGATTTTTTTCCGTTAAATTTTATTATTTGTTGCCGGTCTGTGAGATAAGATTCAAGCTATCTAAGGAGTCCTGGCTCAATTCCAATTTTTTGCAATTTGAAGAGTAACATTGGAATGTCAATGCGATCAAACGCCTTGCTAAAGTCAGTGTATAGAGCTTCCACGTAGTTACTATTATCCATTGCATTAAGAGAATAGTCAATGAATTCTATTAAATTTGTAGCGGTAGAGCGACCTTTGAAAAATCCATGCTGCTTATTCGTAATTCTGTTTTTAAGTTGTGAAAATAATTTTTCATTGATGATGGATTCAAAAAGTTTGGGAATGCAAGAGATAATGGCTATTCCACGGTAATTACGAATGTCAGATTTTTTGCCTGATTTGAAGATAGGCACAAGATAGGAGCTTTTCCATACCCTGGGAAAATTTCCGAATTCCAATGACAATCTGAAGAGCACTCAAAATAATGTTCACTTAGAAGCTACTTGAAAACATATGCAGATATTTTCCATGTAGTTTCGTGTGTAAAAGTTAAATGATTTATTAGTGATGGCACTCATTATTCTTAATTCACTAGAAAATAAAATAAAATTTAAGTGAATTTTTGTTTGGTAATGTGCTTAAAATTTAAGTGAAACTTTTTATAATTTTTTCTATAGTATCCCTATTAGTGATGTGTATCCCGTCCACTAGAAACGGAGGAGAGCAAAAATAGGAGTTGAAAACTATTTCATACTCAAACATTTTGCTTCGCAAATCGTTCTCATAATGCTTTTGCAAAATGTTTCATTAGCGATAGTTGATAAACATACACTTCGCTCTGAGAACCCCACTCATATATTTTTTTCATACATTCATTTTGAGTAGAGTTCACTAGAAGAGTATATAGATATTATTTTCAATATTTCTAATGAATTCCACTACATTTCTTATGAAGATGCAGTTGAGCTTTTAGTAAGTTTTATTTGATTCCAGTAAGGCCGATGAAAGTTTCGGTTTTTAAAGTCTACACGACTTTTTATAGTGGAATTAAAGTAACAATTATTTTGAGTGAGCCAAAACAAAGGTGCAGTCAGCTCTTTAGCCAGACTCTTCATGAATATCGGTGGAATACCGTCAGGGCCAGGGTCTTTAGATGCATGCATCTAAGTTTTTTAAAGCGTTTAGAATATCGTTCACCATGATCTGATTAACACCGATATCCCTAGCGAATTCTGGGATAGGCGCAAAAAAATCAAGGTCGCGATCTTGTTCCGAAAAGGTGGTGTATATTTCTTGGAAGAAATCTCCAAAAAGATTACAGATATCTTCCGAGCAATTACCGACGCGTTCGTCTAAATACATGGTTGACGGAAGATTGTCTGATTTTAATTTTGATTTTACATAATTGAAGAAGTTCTTTGGACATGACTTTATTTCGTTTTCTGTTTTCGTGTTGTGTTCTTCAAATGCTACATCAATTGCTAATTTTAATTGATCGCAGATGTTCAAATATTTTTCCAAATTTTCATTCGTCTTGTCTAGCTTGTAAGTTTTATGTAACTTTTGTTTGCGATTCTTTAAATTTTTTATTTGCCTGTTGTACCAAATTGGATATTTTGAAGTTCCGCTCCGTCGTTTTCTTCTTTTTGGGACCTCATCAATAATAATATCAAAAATAAGGTTATAAAAGACATCAACGGAAGATTCAATATTATCTTCATTCTCTAAAATTTGCTTCCAGTTAAATCTACTTAGCTTATGTCTTATGTTGTCATAGTTTGGTTTATTGTATTCAAGGACTTCTTCAAAGTCCCAGTCGCTTGGTTTTATATTCATGAACGAACACAGAGTATTCGTTTGCCGTGTGGAATGTTTCGTTTTTCCATAAGGGATTCAATGATTTAGTCACACAGAAATCTTCTTGAATATTGGTTAGTAGGAGATCAAGGTAACAATTCTGTTGATTTTTAATGTGATTGATTTGGTTAAGCCCTAGGCTAGCAGTTCTGTCAAATATAAACATAAGTGTTTCATTTTCCCCAGCGACTGGAAGTAGAATTTGTTCGTTCTCTGAATCCGGAATAAAGTCTCTGAATTGGTTAAAGTCTCCGTAAATATGTAGGGGTAATGACGGCTTTGGCAGGTTTTGTTCTATTATTGGCAGGGGAGTTTTTTATGACGGATTATGCTCAAATTTGGCCCAAACATTCTTTGCATATCAAAGAATATTGTGGCCAAATTTCATAAAATTCGGTCGACAAAAACCCCCCTGCCAATAATAGAACAAAACCTGCCAAAGCCGTCTGTTCCCCTACTTTGACTTCAGGTTGAAGTCCCGATAAAAATTCTTCTGCAGTTTTTAAAAAACTTTCATAAGATGTTGTTCGCGCATTTTTTTTTTTTTTATTCTTTATTTGAGTGATTTTTAAGATTTACAAAGTTGTTTGCGCATGTTCCGGTGGGAAATACACAGAGGAGAAAACATGGGTTTCTCCTGCAATGTTAGATTTCACCCAAACATGCTCAAAGTTCTTATATTTTTTGGTAGTTATTATTTCTGAATCAAAATTGCTAGAGATTGCGATTAGAACTCCACCGCCAGACTTTTTTTTAGATTCTAAGAAATCGCGATCGTCCCTGAATACATTAAAGCTGCTTCCAAAAAGTTCTTCACTATTCACGTTTTCATCCCAGCTGGTTTCAGTTGCCAAAATAACCGAGAAGGACGAGCTTAAGATATTATTATGAATTTCCTTCATTTTAGCTGGGCTTTTCATGCGATTGAAATTTTGACAGTAAATCAAAACTTTAGTCGCATTCTGTTTTGATGAAGAACTTGTTGGAAGCACGTTGGTTGTTAAAATATTTACCCCGTTGGTCGATAAGATAGTGCTACTTTCTTCAGCCGAAGAAGGCGTCCTTACTTGCGAAAATTTCCGGGGGAAGGAGAGTGGTACCTCGTTGTGGTCTCCCGTAGTTGTTGCAGGCGATGTGTCCGCTCGCTGGATAGGTATTGTTGGTATGACTGTAGATCAGCTGCAGCTTCTGCTGGCCCAATTCCGTATTCCTGATGTACTTGGATGAATATTTGATGTAGATGTTCTGGTGCAGTCGGCAGTCCTTCAGATGCAAGGAGCATCCTGATGCTCGTTGGAGTCATTCCTTGTCTTTTCATATTTTCGACATAATATAGTGCAGAACTTCATGAAGCTGCTTACTGCCATGTTAGAGAAATTCAGCCGGGAGCTGGTCCTTTCCCGCAGCCTTATTGTTTTTCAGCTCTTTAATTGCTTTTTTAACCTTATCTAGTGTTGGCGACTCCACAGCTTATCCGTCGTCGATAATATTTATACTATTTAACAAAGTCTCAAAGTGTTGCATCCACTTGGCAGCCACTCCGGTTTCATCTGTCAGCAAATTCTCTTCTTGGTCGTTGCACATCACCATGCATCATGCTTCCATCACCATCACGTCATGCTTTGGACACTCTCCATAGGCTTTATTAAGACATTCATAAAATGTGTCCTTCACGTCATCGGATTTATCGTTTGTCGGTGCGTAAACGTTGATTAGTCTGTAATTGAAGAATATGCCCCGTATCCTCAACACACAGATTCGTTCGCTAATGGGTTTCCACCGCATCACTCACTTCATTTGCTTGCCCATCACTACGAAACCAACTCCATGCTCTGCTTTTCCGCCGCCGCTGTGATAGATGTTATATTTGAATGCAGTGTTGGTCGTGGGGTCCACGGCTCGGAATTCACGTTCTCCGGATCTAAGCCATCGGACTTCTTGAATAGCGGCCATGTTCCCTCCAACCTTCTGCCGTTCATGAGCCAGGCGGCTCACTCGTCCAGGTTCATTTAGGGTCCTGACATTCCAGGTACCGAGTTTCCAATCATAGTACTTATTTCGTTGCCGGGTCGGTTGCCAACAATAACGTTCTTTTTACTTCTATCTCCAATTTTCGTGGTATTACCTCACCGGGGTCGCGCTACCTACATCGCGATGGTGGGACTGTCACTTTAGGTATAGCTGACACACGCTGTTTGAGCCGCACCTCCTGGTGAACAGACGCTCGAGGTGTACCTCCTCACTCTAGCTGATGTCAGAAGCACAATAGTGCCCACGCTGCACTACCAGCTAACTGGCGGTCTTTTGTCATCGGACGACCCGTGGAAGTGTGAGATAGGATCTTGTGGGACCAGAGCTTTGCTGTGCGCTGCTTCCCTGATATCAACCCACCATTTTGCAGCCCGTTACATTACAGGTTCGAAAAAGACACCATCAACTCTAGGTGGATTATTTTGTTTTTTTAACTTTGTTTTTGTTTATTTTACATGACGGTTTTTTATTCAGTCATTTATTTTATTTAAAGAACATACAAATATGCCGTAATCCCCCTCCTAACATAACGTAGTACACAGGATTTTGTTTTCACACGATTTTTTTTCGCTCGTATTTTTGATCGTGTGACTTCAATTTGCCACCAAACTCTTCGCAACATGTTTCAAAAAATCCAGAATAAATCAAAGAAAAATCACATAATAATTAATATACGTTTGACGTTTAGGATGAGTGGAAAATTGAGAAAATGTAAATCGTTTAAAAACAGAATCCAGTGTACCACAAACTGTTTAACTAAGCAGCGCAGTGAATGCACATTGATTCACGTACTCTTCAAAACCAGTCGCCGGAATAAATTTTATTGAAGTCAATCACAATGTTTCGTCCCTAAACACACTTCAAAGGGTTGCTCCGTTTGAGGTATGGCAACCTGGTTGCTCGTTAGTTCTTCCATTTTCAAACCGTTTAAGGATGACCGTAAAAATTAGTTGAGTTGTGAAACTTGTTTGCTTTCGCAACTGCTGCGACTCAGCTAGTCGCAATTGATGGTGACTTACCGACCAGTGAAAATAGGAAAACAGCCAACCTCAGAGCCGGATTTCCTGGGTGTAGTTTGTCATTCGGAATGCCACCATAAAAAGGTTTCAATTCCAGGTTTTTAATATTTGTAGGATTTTCTATTATATTCGGATACAAATGTTATAGTTGCTTCGTATTCTACGTCTACAGTTCGTACAGCTAATCATACGACTGTTCCTTGTAGTTTCTTTTAATTTTAACAATAATGTATTATGGTCTTAATCATGACATAGACTTTCAATTGATATATGCACAACAATAGGCGATGCAATACCATTTCGAAATAATCAAGGAGCCGACTCTGCCAATATTGCATTAACATCAGGAGCAGGAAAGGAAATTAATTGAGCAGGTAATTTCCTTAATGCTTTTGCAGTGCGATTCAAACGGAGGAATGCAAGGGAGTAGGGTTGGCGAGCGCACGCTGCAGTGAACGGAAGTAGCTATTCGTTTGGCGGAATGTAAAATATCAAACGACATTCATTGAAGTCGTTTGGTCTCTTCAAGTCGGAGAAACGGTTTGCATATACAAATTGTGCTAATTTTTCATGCTGCGATATCGGGGCACAACCTTTTACTTTCCGACACCGCCTCTAGTAGTGGATTTATATCAAAACATATGAAACTATTTTCAAATTATATCGATAGTATAGGTTTTGATGTGGCGCAACGCTATATTTTTAAAAAATGTATCTATGTATGGAAATATTATGGAAATTTTGTTTATCGAATGTGTATATTCAGCTCGAATCGTTAAGGACAAGCCTCTCGGAATCCAAAACTAAATTCACTCACTTTTTCAAAAGCACATCACTCAATATGGAACCAATACACAACTGTCTTTTGATTGTTTACAGCATTTTCACATTTTCAAGCTGAAATAATAAAATTGACAGTTGTGCGTTACTTCCAATTGGTTGGTGTGCACTTGAAAACGCTTATAGACCTAATTCTTGATTCCGATAGGATTCTCCTCAAGTGGTAAGTAAGCTGACCCAGAAATCTGCATCGAAGTACACACAGGAAAACGTGTACTGTTCCGTGGAAGAAGCCAAATTTGATTTGATTTCACCATAGTCCTGGGTGAGTGAAAACAACATAAATTTGAGTTGGTGAAACCTAGTTGTGGCTTAAAATTCAACATGACTCACTTTTGGCTTGTTCCACGCAAGGGCGGATTTGAATAAAAAGAACCATAAAGTGAGTTGATTTGCGGTTCCATGCATACACTATATGGAACAAAAATTCATTCAGCATCAAAAACCGCCCAGCAGTCTCATCTACGAGTTGTGTGTAACTATCCAAATGAAGAATTTTAATTTCTGTTTCTCAAGATCGATGAGCCATTAGGTTTGCTCTTCTTCAAGTTATGCGAGAAGTAAATGTTACATCGACGTCAAAATGCTTCCGGATTAGTTCAGCTGTAATTGATTCCAATCAGACTTCATTAGTACAAATCTCCAACAGCATAGGGAAGGAATGCGCTCCACTCATAATTCATCAGCAGAAGCAGATAATCATCGACCGTTTTGGTTCATGATGGGCTTGGGTTTTTGTCGGTATGTGGAAGATGAAAAACGGAAGCAAATTTCCGTGTCTTAATAAATGCCATAATATACACAGCCACGTCTCAGGATCGGTTCGGAAAAGGGGGCTCGTGAAACCATACGTGCAATGCACGTTTGCTACTACAGTACGGGAACGAACGAGGAAGGCACCGGGCGGTAAGCTTTCAGGAATTTCGCCTTTCGCTGTTGCTAAACGTTGTATAGGTGCCGCTTCGGCTTCCTTCAAGATGCAGGGTGTTGTTTCGCTAAGGGAAATAATCTTCTTACTCGTAACACCTTCAAAATAGAGCAAGTGGCTGCGAGGATGGGAAGAGAGCATCATTACTCGTTGTTATGCCCGGTTCAGAAACGATGAGAGAAAGTGTATCTCATTTGTTAAGGGCAAATACAAACTTCCTGTCTTTAAGGAGGTATATTTTACTCATTATTTTGTGTTTAAGGACATGATTTCAAAATATTTTATTGTCGTATTTCAGCGGGTCTCAACCTGAGGGTACGTTAGGTGGTTTCAGGGGGTAACTATGACAGAAATAGGCAATGGCGGATGTTGAATTATAAATGCAACGAATAAAATCTTTATGCACTCATTATACATTTTGACTAGATGGACCAAACGAATTCATTTGTTGAACCGATTCTAACTGGTACTTCCACTTTAATGATCAATCAACAAGATCATATTTTTGACAAGACCTAATAACATAAATAAAACCCCTGGATAATTTTTTCGTAGCAATCCATCCTGGTGAATTATGAATGCAATCAATAGTGAAAGTCTCCAAGTGTCAGAGAAACAATCAAGATCTGGAACATCCGTAAAATGGCCAATTCCAAAAACTTATCCCAGAGCTTCGCATTTTTTTTCGTAACCATCCATTCTGACAAATTGTGGGTGCAATCAATAATGAAAGTCTTCTGTGACCTCCAATTGCTTAATAAACGGTTCTCCGGGAGATCCGGTACATCCCTAAAAGTTTATCTCAGAGCATCGCTATTTTTTCGTAACCGTCTGTCCTGGTGAATTGTGTATGTAATCAATAGTAAAAGTCTTCTGGAACCCCCAAATGCAACCAAAATGGTACTCCGGAAGATCCTGATCATCTGTAAAAGTGACCAATTCCAAAAGGAATTCACGGAGGAACTTCCGGAGGACCTTCCGGATATATTCCTGGAAGAAATTCCGGAAGAGTTCCCAGAGGAACTTCTGAAGGAACTCCCGAAGGAACTTCCTTTAAAACTTCTGGAAGAATTCCCGGAGGAACTTCCGGAAGAACTTTCGGAGGAGTTCCCGGAGCAACTTCCAGAAGAATACTCGGAGGAATGCCTTTAGGAACTTTCCGAGGAATTACTTTTAAGGATGTTCCGGACCCCAATTAGACCTGTGCACTGCCGCGCCACGCCGCCGCGCCATGCCGCCGCCGCCGGTAGTTTTACTCGCGCCGCCGCCACCGACGATTTTGTGTCGGCGCGCCGCCGATCATAACTTTGTCACGCCGATGACTAATCGCAATAAAAAAAACTCAATTAACTTAACTCGAGTCGAGCTAACATGAGACACTGAAAACGGCCTAATGATTGGGGTCGAAATACGTATCTGTGAAGAAATACAGCGTTTTGGAGTTAATTGGAATAGTACTAAACTAGTCTGATGACAGTTCATAACTGCTGTTAAGATGGCTTTCGTCATAATTCAATGTCAAATCTTAAATTAATAGGTTGGTTGATTAGTTTGAGAATTTGAATGAGGCTTTATCTAGTATAGCTAATAATACATAAATTGTTAAATTGATCTTTGGAATGCTTTAAGCGCCAAGGCCTCATTCAGTCGGGCACCTAAATTTGCAGGTGACTCGCAAAATGGGTTTGTTATGGTTCATAGGCTTTCATGGGGCCTGGATACATGCTCAAAGCGTTCCCATCCTTAAAGGATCTGGCATTGGTGCAGGAAAATTTTTGCAGTTTATTTGGTGCAGTTTAGAAATTTTAAGTTGAGTTGCACATTAGTAATATTGACAATATTTTTTTTTTTATTTATTATTATTATTATTATCGTCTTTATTTAAGAGGTTTTCAGCCCTCGGCTGGCTCACATCTGGTTTTTATTTATTTAAATCAACTTATAAAATCGGTTTTCTTTGTTTTTAGATTTGTGCTATTAGGATAGTTGGCTTATAAGGCAAACTGATTTAGCAAAATATTTGAATCTCAACCCCTCAACCTCTGTTTCGACCCCCGAGTAAGTAATTTATATTTTGAAATCAATTTCTGAATATTACAAAACCACTTGCTGAGCATCAGCAAAGTGAATATTGCTGCGCAAATATAACGAGCATCAGTTAAAAGCGGTTCTTATTTTTTTTATTCACAGTTATTGTAACCCAGAACTGGGGCGTTGTCGCCTTGCTGCATAGTATTTAGTCAAATTATTTAGTTAAAACATCAGGTATTTTCAAACATTATGAAAATTTAATTTTATGTTATTGTATTGAAATTATTTAATACTGTTTTGTAAAAGCCTTATTGTAAAATTCCTGAAATTTCTGAGAATATCGTTTAAACATTCATTTATGAATTCGTTTGAAAAATGCTCCAGAAATTAGTTCGGAAATAAATAAAAAAAAAATCCTTTCGTTTTTTTAGGAGAATTTCTTCAAACATTTTTTGAGATTTTTTTCGGAAATTTTTCGGTTTGAAGTTGTTTCGGCAATTAGACCGATACAAATATTTAAAATCTATTTTGTCTCCCTCCTCCTCCTCGGATTTTTTGCCAAAAAAATATATTTTTAGGAGGCAACACAATAAAATTCGGATAATTTTGAGGATTTCCAAAACATTCTTTAACAAATCCGAGGAGTTTTTTTTATTTTTTTCATTTTAATATTTATTTTCTACTATCCCCCCTTTGACCTTTCGGAGACCAGTAGGACAAAAAGTTAATTAAATATTTGTAACGGCCTTATTTAAGAAATAAAATTCCGAAGGAGTTCCCAAATAAATTTTCGGAGGCGTTTTTGAAGAAATTTGTTTAGGGTTTACTGCAGGAAATTCCAAATAAATTGTTAAAGGCATTCCCAAAAGAGAACCTGAATGGATTTTCGAAAATAAATCCTAAAGGAACTTAAAAAGAGTTTTTGAAGGTAAAATACTTCCCTAAAGAATTCCTAAAGGAATTTCCAGATAAATCCATAAAGGTATTTTTGAAGGATTTTATGATGGCATTTTCGAAGGAATTCTTAAAAAAAAACGAAGAAATTCCCAATAGAATTTCAGAGAAAATGCCTACTGGTATTTCTGATGTAATTCCTAGATTTCTTCAAGAATTCCTTTGGGATTTTTTCCAGTAATTTATTCGTAATTTCCTCCAGAGATTCCTTTGAAGATTCGTCCCTCGAAAAGATCTACAAAAACCCCTCCGGAAACGAATTCCAGAAGTTCTTCGGAAATTCTTCCGGATATTCCTCAAAATTTACCTCAGGAATTACGTCAGAATTTCCTACACGTATTCCTTTGTTTAAGAAAACCATAGGAAATTTGTTAAGGTTCGTTCTTTTGGAAATTCCTGTAAAAATGTCGTAGGAAATTGCTTTAGGAATTTCTTCATAAAATCCTTTAGGAATTCTTTCGTAACTCCCTTAGAAATTCTTTCAGATGTACCTTCCGAAAATCATTCGCAAATCGCTTTTGAAATATCGACAGAAAATATTTTAGAATTTCTCTAAAAATTTCCTCAGAAATTCATTTACAGATTCCTTCGGAAATATGTTTAGTCTTTGAAAGTTTGCTTAGGATTTTTTTCGGAAATTTATATGGAAGATTATTCTAGGAATTCCTCCGGATTTTTTTTAGAGAAAACGTTGGAAACTTTTAAGAAATTTCTCTATGGGTTCCTTAGCAAGTTCTTTGGCATCCTTTCCTGAAATTCCCATAGGAATTCTTTCAGAACTACCTTAAGTAATTCCTCTGGAATTTCTACGGGTAATCCTTTGAAAATTCTTCGGTAACTTAAGGAAGAAGTTCTTGATAATTTCCCTCAGTAATTCTGTCTCAAACCTACGAACATTTTATTTTTATGCAGGTTTTGTAACACTCTTGAAGAGTAATTTATGGTCTTCAAGAGCGTTGTAAAACCTAAAATGTTACTTGGAAACATTCTCCATTTTTTATGATTTTTTTGGGAATCTCTTCAGAAATTCATTTAAAGAAATTTCTTTGGAAATAGCTTTTGGGAACCATTCGGAAATTCTTCTAGGAATTCCCTAGAACATTTTTTCGAAATTTACTGAAAAGATTCTTTTTTATTTTTCTGCGGGAATGCCTTCGGTTCCCTAATGTAATCTATTTTTGAAGTCGGTGTTTCCGGGCAAAATTATAATACCTATACATATAATTAGCAAGGCCTGCATGCCCAAACCTTTGCTTCTAATGGTGAATAAACGAGTCTACTTTTAGCAAGAAAACAAACTAGTTCGGTTTTGTATTTCCTTGGTGTGATTTGTGTGACGGACTTCCCCGTCGTGGGATCAATAGTGAAGCTGGCCAAGTTCGGACGAAGTATTTTTACACTAAGTTGTTTTGAAAATTACTTCAAAATTTTTGCCAGAAATGTCTTTATAAACTCTTTTCGCTATTCCCTCGGAGAGTCCTTTTTGAACCTCTTCGAAGATTTTTTCAGCAATTTCTTCGGAAATTATTTCACGATTTTTTTCGAAAACTATTTCATTCCTTAATAAAATTCCAATAGAAATCCTGGAAGAATATTCTATGGTTTTACTAAAGGAATTTCCAAACGAGAGCCTTAATGGTTTTTGAAAAAATGCCTATATGAGTTTCCGCAGAATTTCTTATACGGTTTTACAAAGGATTTTTTAATGAAACGTAAAAAAAACGTAGTTTCCTCTGAAAATCTCTTCAGGAGCCCACCAAGAACTTTTTTTTGTCATATTCAACCAACTTTTAAGGAAAATATTCAATTTGGTAGGTCATCGTGCCCCAGTCTTACTCAGCGAGAGCTCATTTTAGTTATGTTCTATTGAGATTTGTGCATACAGCAGGTGAACGAACTGCAAATTCTCTTAATATATTAGATATGCAGCCGCTCAGACATTGCCCAATTGTATATGTAACTCAAAGAATAGTAGTTAGAATTTTTCTGAAATTTAGGTATATTGAGAAGTAAATCGACAGGACTTTATCAAAGTCTAATTCTCAGTATTGCTCAAGAGTTACGAATAGTGGAGCAGAATTTGTTGTTAAATTTCGATTCATCAGAATCAAACAATAATAAAATAGTTTCAATTTAAATATCATTTTGAGGTACTTATTAGTGTCGCTGGTAATTTACTATGGAATGTGCTGTTTGATGATCGATCGAATATTGCAATTTCAATCCACTGAAGTCGATTTTTATACGAGCGATTTGTACCGTGTGAATCAAAACCGCGTGAATTAAAAAATCCGCGTTAAAATTTATGTTTTAGCCATTGATTTTTTCATCCACGCCGGTTCACGCCACCGCCGCCGCCGATAAAAGCCAACGGCGCGCCGCCGCCGGGGCAAAAGTGACCACTACGCCGGGGCAAAAGTGACCACTACGCCGCCGCCATCGATTATATGACCGGCGCACAGGTCTAACCCCAATGCGCAATGTGTCATTTTTTTGTGGCGCCACTCCTAGATGTCACTGGAAGCTGGATTTCTCAGGAAATATTAGTTTCCAAAAGTTGGGACAAGTCAGATTTTTTCAGATTATTATCTCGATGCATTACAAAGTTACAGCGTTGTTTCGAGTGTGCTTGGGTCGAAATAAACCCCAATGCACTAGAAAGGTTCAGATATTACAGACGTTTTCCTGATTTTGCAGATTTTTAGATCTTTGCAGAGTTAAATATGCACAATGTTCAACATATTTTGTAATATTTATTTTTTTTTTTTCCAAAATCTGAACTGACTCAAAATATCCCTATTTAGATTATAATCGTAGTTTAAATTATTCAAAATAATTTCAGACTTTTTTGAATTCGTTCTTCGCGTACCTGAAGGAATAAAATAGACCCCATTAGTCCTTAGCCTCTTTCCCAGCAACTCCTATCCCTACCTGATCGTGGTGCTGGCCTGGATACGAGCAACCTTAGGGAAGATCGGGTAACCAACCCCGCTGGGAACTATGGTCGTATGCTGACAGGGAAGGAGGTATTTGCTCCTTTCCGGATGTGCAAATCCGATCGAGCGTCTGTTCTCCATGTTAGGAGCGGCTCACAACAGCGTCTGTTCCCCATGTTAGAGCGACTGATCATCGTCCGAGTGCCAGCGAGGGACTCTAAGCTAAACTGTGCACATCATACTGCATCGTGTCAGCATCGAGAAGGCAGCCCCTTCAACACGATGTTGGTTGCGCAACCCTGGTAAGGTAGCCTACCGAAGATTCTACAGTTACCAAGAAAGGCAAAACTAGAGCAAACGGATTGATTCAACGGCAACAGACCCGGCAACGAATAAAGGACAACGATTGAAAAGTCGGATCTTAGAACGTGAGAACTTTGAATGAACCCACACGTGTTGGACTCCAGGCTCGTGAGCTGCAGAAGGTCGGCGTGAATCTCGGGAGGCAGATCCCATAGCGAACACTTCATTCAAGTATCACATCTACTATGTTATACTCTACTGGTACGGCTCTTTAAGCCTTCGAGGATTTCTGTCCGGAACCCAGAAGGGGAATCCGATTAAAACCCCAGGCCACTGGTCCAACCTACGGCAGCCAACGGGGTGGGCGCGAAAGGCCTCCTTTTGGTCATCGAGTCCCAGGGTCGTTTTGAGGAAGCGGGGAGGCGTTCGGATCTGGTTAGCAACGGAATTGTGGGTTAGTTTTTGAAACTTATATTACTCACTCGTATGCTACACGGCAAGGCCCTGAATTGGTACGACTGGAGCCGTAGGGTAGTCCCTGACAGGATCGGCAAGTAATTCGGCCTAATTGACGGACCGCGTGGTGGTACTTCTCATGGAAACGCTAGCCTTTGATGAAGGGGGAGGGGTCAAATAACGTAGCTTGACAGATTTGAAATGTCACGCTATTGAGGGCGGCAGTGGCAGGGCTTGGACGGCTGATATCACGGTGAAAATCGCGATGGCGGCAGCAACTATAGGCTAGCAGGCTGACTGGGCGACGCACTGGATCAGCGACAATCACGATGGCGGTAATAGGTTGACAGGCTTGACATCAGAGTTGCTTAATATCACCATCACTACAGAAATTTAGGTGATATCGATAGCACTGTTAGCAGCACAATCTTTTTTTATCCTAGCAATCAGTGATCAATGCAATGCTCTATCAGTTCACACTGATATTGATACATGCGGCTGTCACTGACAGAGATCAGAAAGTGGATGCCTGCCTATATATTCCTGTGATAAAAGTAAAGTAAAGGTAAAGTTCTTTTACTATAAAATTGATGGAGGCAAAACTTATATTACTAATTTGTTAGGGGGGAAATGCAATATCCGTGCCGCTCGTTTATAACTAAATAAAATCATCATCCATCCATGTTCAAAATACTCAGGCTGCGAACCATTTCAACGAGTGTAGCCATTCGAGAAATTTCAGCCAGAGGTGAACCAGCCAAGAGCTGAAAGCCTCTTTAATAAAGAAGAAAAAAAAGAAATTTCAGCTAGAAGGCAAACTAATCGTTGAAATGGTCCATAATCATGAGAGACTGAGGCGGACAGTGCGTGGAGTGTTCTCGTGTTACATCTCAAATTTTGGGATGTTTCATAAAAGCATGTAAAATATTAGTTTCATTTGATAACTCCAGATATTCCCGTCTGCGCTCTGGTTCTATTTCAGATTTCTCTTTCCGATGTAGTGATACCTCCGGCATAGTTTATTAAATTGGCAAGTAGCTCGGCTATCAGTGATAGAGATTGGTTCACTATCAGTCATTATGTCTGACTGACAGAGCAGTGTGCAATATCAGTGCAGAGTTGATAGCTGATTTCTTCTACTGATATGTGATAAATGAAGGAAGTCACATATCAGCCTACGCTGTTGATATTGTTCAACTCTGCTTGACATTGGGGCAGGAATGCTGATGGCGACGGTAACTGGGGCGGTAGTCTTGCTTAGCGATGGGCAAGATTAGTCATGATGGACCTTAACTTAACCTTAACTTAACTAAGACCTTAACTTAACCGGCGAATGGAGTGGCGACGGTAACTGGGGCAGCAGACTTTCTGAGCACTGGGCAGGATTGCCGATGGCGGCAACGGCGGCGATAGCTGGACCAACAGATTTGCGGGGAGACGGTCAGAATTAACGGCAACCGCAAAGGCGACGATAGCTGGGCCGGCGGTAAAACGGTCGATGGCCTCACTAGCAAGCAGCTGACGGAATGGACCAGAAAAGCGGTTACACAGTCGGCGTGTCGTATAGGCGGCCAGGATGATAAATGGAAGCCGAAATCTATTACTGTCACTCGATTGGCCGGTTCCCGAAACTTGGACCGAACTGTCCTTGATGACTCACGCACTATTGTTCGAATAGCACGTTTCGAAACTCGCTTGTTCTTCTTCCACGAAAAGAAAAACTGTTCGCCACGAGGCTCCGCATTCAACTCCTCCGAAAGCAATCTCCACTTAGAATCCCCTGTCCCCACCCATACAGTCATCCAGGTCTTTTTCTCCCCATAGCCCGACGTTTCGGTCCAGCGTATTGAACCTTTTTCAAGGGATAAGCTGTCGTTATATAGGGAATGAATGCCGTAACTGGGTAGTTAGAGCTTCTTGTAGTTGCATTAAACATTTGATATTAAAAATCATTTATAAGACAATATTCACTGCACATCAACACAACGCATACACAACTTGACGGTACTAAACACTAATTCGCCTTTTCAGGCATTATGTTAGTATTATATATGCATCAAAAGCTGACAAGCATTCATTGGATAGCGTTACGTATAGTTTCAGGTCTGAATTAAAACAACGCTTTAATGCTTACCGGTACTAGAGTAGTTATATATAAATCCTAAAAATAAATTATGTTCTACATCATTTCGTGGTAAAATTTTGAAAATTAAAACAAACTTTCCCAAAATATAAGTGAAGAACTTTTCATATAGTAAAACCCAATGAATGTATCTAGTAGCATTTGCACACTTTCTTGGCAACATTAAAAGATCTAATAAGTAAGGATTTTTATAAACCAAATTTGTCAATAGGGGAGACTTGGTAGACTTGATCCCCTTTTCTGATTTCCGATGTATCACAGCCAAAAATAAAAAAAAACATACAAGATTTCCACACAGACTCTCTAAGAAATATAGTATTTATCTTTACTGATGTATGACAGTCCTTAAATTATTGTTGTTAATGATACACAATCGATTTTTTAGAGTGCTGTCAAAAATCTACTTTTAAAATATTCGGGGGGAAATTGATCCCTCTCCAATAACTTGCTTTGATAGAATTAGAAAGGTGCCCTCAGATTTTTTAAATATTTTTCCTTCAAAATACGTGCAATTTTCGAATTGCTGAGCGTATACATGAACGGTTTTAGTTATTGTATTCGACAGCACATGCAATTCTAAAATTTGGGGAGACTTGATCTCCTTTCTATGATATCTACGCAATAAATATTTTTTCCTGTCAACCCTTCATCAAATCTGTCAAATCTACAAAAAACTAGAAGCCTGAGAACAGATTTATAGTTTATGGATTTTTTCGCCAAATTTTTGTATGGGTGGCTAATGGGGAATCAAGTGCCCTCATATTGATGCAATAACTTCAAATCCAAATATCCTAAAACTTTGATGGAATGTTGACATTTTCATCAGTACAAATCATTAAGCACATTTATGGCTTTGTGCTGTGAAAAAACGAAAGCATATGGTCATTGCTATGAAAAGTTATTCAAATTTTGCGTAGCCAAAAAAAATCTTTAGGAAGGTCAAAACATACAAACCGCCCTGCAGAATAAATAAGTTTGTCAATCCAAAAAATAGCCCACCACATAAAGGTTATTTGTCTAGAGGATATATAAGAAAAAATACGCTAGAACAAAACTACTTTAGTTCTCGATAAAACAGAGGGTGATCAAGTCTCCCCGGGGATCAAGTCTACCCACCTTCCCCTAAGTTTTTTTTTTAACTTTTCATAAGAAAAAACCTTTTCAATATGTTTAAAAGCTCAAATGAATGCAACAAGTTTGAGTTCAATCATTTAAATAATGTTCCCTCACATGGTTAGACAGTTTTCTCTGTTCAGCTTGGAGTTCGAAATTAGGTTTTGTGATACAAATGTCATCTAAGTTGTGACACGGTATACAGACAACAAGGTAGGCTTGTAAGAAAAATGACACTTCAAGAGTGACGCCACGTGTTAGAGTACAAAAGTAAGCACGCTGAGACCGTAGAGAATCGTCTCAGTTCAGCTTCTGCGAAGATTGTAGTGACGACACATGTTTACATTCAAACTGAAGGTGCCTTGTTGTTTGCCTTGCAGCCTGCCTTATTTTTTGTATGCCGTGCGTTGTGACGTCATTCTAAACTTTAAACTTCTAGAAATAAAAACCGGGCAACTTTGTCTAAATTTAAAGTTCAACTAATTGAATACCATTTAAATAAAAAATTGAATTACTATGTCTGAAACTCGATTTATGCATATGCAGAACATGTGATAGATGTAGTTCGGAAAAGGAATTGGAGGGTCAACAGTCCCGCTAGACAGCTCCGCAGCTTAGCGGGTACTGAGTAATTACCCTCCAATACCTTTTCCGAACTAAATCTGTCACATGCTGTGCATATGCATAAATCGTGCTTCAGACATAGTAATTAATTTCCACTCCGGGTGGCTTAATACCCGGCAATTAACTTTGAATGAAGTGATAAATTTGTTCAATTTTCACCGTGACGCACAAAATCTTAGTGTACTTTGCATCTTCCAATTTTGACATCATCATCCCGCAAAAAAAAATTGGGATGGTTTATGCGCAGCTCAGTAGGATCGGTTCAAAATGTCAAACGGCAAAAAGAAGATGAAAAAAGCGGTTAAGAAGAAGAGCGGTGTAGTTTGTCTAAGAAGCCTAGCGATCGATTTTGACCTGAAAAAGAAAATTAAATTAAGTTACTTAGTCACGTTTTCTGGAACGTTTTGGATCCATGACTTAAATTACGGCGTTTTTTGCTGATTCGAGAATTTGGGAACGCTTTTTTTGTGAAGATCCAATTCTTTATACTTCGTTATCAATACGTAAGCCTTCCCATCTTCAAAACAATATTGAATATATTGCATCTTCTAATTTTGAGTCTACACATTCACAGCCAGAACATGACGAACACTCATGTCCTTCAGTGTACATGTAGGCCTAGGTTTAAGCACCATTACTCGCCCTCTGAAACGAGAAAAAAAGTGCAAAAAACTTGAAGAGAAGAAATAATATTGGATTGCTGAAATGTATGTACTAACATAGAGATTATCACCATAGTCACAATAATCAAATGTCAAATGTTGCGTTGAATATAAATAAATGTAGTCGCACGGTTACGCAAAATAATTCAACAAAAAAATGTGTCGACAGCACAGAAGCGCGACAGCAAAGGCAATAGAACCACTGATACTACCCGTAAAGATGGTACAATTTGGATTGTCCTTTCAACTGAATCACTGTATTTCGCTTCACTATTTAATCTTACTTTTATTAACGTTACTTCAAACTTCTAATTCTAAAGTTTATTTCAATTCTACATATTCAACTTTTAGGTACTCCATGCCTAGCTCCATGCGCAACAAGACTATATTAGGTTGATCTTAGGTTGTCGTTTTAAGTTCACTCGATGAATACCGAAGCCGATGACTAGTCCGTGTGACGAAAGGAGAGCCATGATGACGTTTTGTTCAGTCCTTTTATATATTGGGCGATCGGAAATAACTTTTTCTCCATCTTGGTATTTCCGAAGGGCGGCTGTCAGTGGTGTTCGACTCGATTCGCCTGCTGAGGGAGTGTTTGCTTGAACTTGACGAAAGCAAGCACACAGATAGATGGCACAGACCACACTCAGGAAAATCGACACATACTTTATGGCAAAAATCCATGTATTTTGAAATATGAATATCATGCGTCGGCACATACTTAATTGCATACAAATTCACACATGGATACTATGACCCACATGGATAGTATGTGTGAACACTCATGCAATGCATGTGGGCGCATGGAATATATGTGTCGAAAATATGGAAACCATTTCGCTACCCCCATTGCGAAAATCCATGTGTGAACTCATGAATATAATGCGGAGTTTTTTGTGAGTGCATGAACTTGCATACACTGTTTCAGCTGTGCGTGTAGCGCACGAACATCTTGCCCCCTTCAGAAAACGTTTCTGAATGCCAACGATCCGAACTTAAGAGGCGAATAGACCTGTGCAGGAGTTCATGAAATTCACTCACCCGATGGATTTTGACATTTGAGCGGGTCGTCTTCTCGAACAAAAGTTCATTTTGCGTTCATTATGCGACCCGCTCAAACGTCATAATTTCTTGGGGGAGTTCATTTTGCGTTAGTCTATGCCGTCATCGTACGAGGTTCATCCAATCGCAGTTTGTTTTGATTCAAATGTCAACTCGTCGTCGCCTCCATAGAGCAGCATTTTGCAGTGGAAAAAGTATTTTGCTTAAAAAAATAACAAAATTGACCCGGTAGCGGGTTTAAAAGGTTTAAAGGATAATGGACAGGTTTTCACCTTGCCCCCTTTGATAAAGGGCCTTGAATATATCGTTGCAGGTTCCTCCGAAGGTGAAATTAACAGGATCTAGTTTTGGAGGTTGAGTCTAGTGCATCTGTTTTTTGGCAAGGCGGTGATGCGACGGGCAGCAAACATATTTTCGCTACCGGCCGAATGAATTTCCCCTGTGGCGATCGGAGAGATACAACACGAACGATTCCGTCCGACCCGGGATGTAGTTCTTCGATTCTCGCAGTTCTCCAGTTCATAGGCGGAACATTGTCATCTTTCATGACGACCAGTCGTCCCACCTCGATGTCCGTTGGTGCGTTAAGCCATTTCGTGCGCTGCTGAAGAGTGCACAAGTATTCTCGGTGCCATCTTTGCCACAGGTGTTGGAAAAGTTTTTGTGTCAGCTGCCACTGGTGTAAGTGATTGAGTGGAGTAGTTGAGAAATCAACGTCTGGAACCGCTTTCATTGGAGCTCCCACTAAAAAGTGCCCAGGAGTGAGAACTTCGAAGTCACTTGGGTCATCGCTGACAGGAACTATCGGTCTAGAGTGCAAGCAGCATTCGATTTGCGAGAGAAGAGTTTCGGTATCGTCATAGTATAGGATGTGTGGTCCCAGGATTCGAAAGAAATGTTTCTGTGCAGAGGCGATCGCTGCTTCCCACAGCCCACCAAAATGCGAAGCCGTTGGTGGATTGAAGTGCCACCTGATGCCGTTCGAGAGGCATTCTTGTGCGACTTCTGTCTGATGTTCCTTGTTGTTTAATATCCGTCGCAATTCATTGGCGGCCCCGATAAAATTTCGACCATTGTCACTGTATATATCGGAACAGAGGCCGCGTCGGGAAACAAATCTGCGTAAAGCTTGAATAAATTTGGCTGTGCTCAGATCCGCAACTAGCTCGATATGCACGGCCTTTGTACTGAAGCACACGAAAACGGCTACATAAGCCTTGCGTGGGGCAGCTCGTCGATGTTGTTGCTTTATTTGAATCGGGCCCCAATAATCGATCCCTGTTGTCGAGAATGGTCTGGTGGCAGTTACTCGTGCAGTGGGTAGTTCCGCCATGAATTGTTCTATCCTTTTGGGCCGATTTCTGACGCAGATTATACAGTTCTGAACTGTACGTTTGGCCAGGTCTCTGGCGCCAATGACCCAATGGCGTAGACGAAGGACCGCTAGAAGAAGCTGCGGACCCGCATGAAGCTGTTGCAGATGAATGTGCTTGACTAATAATTTCGAAAATGTGTGTGTAGAGGGTAGGATTGCTTGATGCTTGCTTTCATAAGGTAGTTGGGAGTTGCCAAGACGACCACCTATACGAAGCACATGCTTGTCGTCGAGAAATGGGTGGAACCAACGAAGTCGTGACCTAGATGCTATTGGCTTTCCTTGTCGTAGTTGATTTATTTCATTGCTGAAGAACTGCATTTGAACGAGTTTGGTTAAAGTTGTCTCCGCTGTTTTAGTTTCTTCCGTGGTGAGAATATCCGTAGCCCGTTCATTGCGTGGAACACGACAGTTTTGTAGAAATCGCAAGCAGTACGCCGTTATTCTCAGCATCCGTTGGTAGTTCGAATGCCTTTCCACGTAGTGATCTAAAAATGTCGGTTCCTCAGAAGTTGCAGCAGCTGTGATGCAGCTCGTCTTGGCTTCACGGAGGACTTCAGTGGATGCCGTCATATTGTGTTGCAGAGTTGGCCATCCGCTCTTGTCGTTCACCAGACATTCGGGACCATTCCACCAAAGTTGGTTTGTGATGAGCTTATCCGCCGTTGTTCCTCTTGAGATCAGATCGGCTGGGTTTTGTGTGCCAGCGACGTGGCTCCAGATACAGCTTCCTGTGGCTGATTGTATTTTAGAAACTCTGTTCGCCACAAATGTTGCCCACGCCGAAGGAGAAGATTTAAGCCAACAAAGTACAACAGTGGAATCTACCCAAAAGAATGTGTCTACGTTGATCTGAAGCGCTGCCTTGACCCTTTCATATAGTTGAACGCCGATTAGTGCACATAACTCTAGTCTCGGGATGCTTTGTTTGTTAAGTGGTGCAATTTTTGATTTCGATATTAATAGAGCTACCATAACGTCAGCAGCAGCATTTGATGATCGGACGTAGATGCATGCGCCATACGCCTGCTCCGAGGCATTGGTAAAGATGTTTAACTGAAGTGTAGTTGGTCCCGGAAGGATGACACATCGTGACACACGAAGCATGTTGAGATTTGGAAGTTGTTTATGATAGAACTCCCACCGAGTCTTGAATGTTGACGGTAGTTCCTTGTTCTAACTCCAAGGTTTGCAATTGTCATCAACAAATGTCCAAATCGCTTGGACCTACAAGTCCTAGTGGGTCAAACAATCGCGCAATGTGAGACAGCGCGATACGCTTAGTGAGAGCTCCGTCACTGAGATCCCATGTATGTTGTATTTTGTAGCGAAGAGTATCTGTGCTGGGCTCTCAGTGCAACCCTAGAGTTTTGATGCACTGTTCTCTGTCAAAGTCGATCGATGCTTGAAGTGCTCTGTTCTCTTGGGGAATGTCCTATATAACTGCAGGTTCATTATAAGCCCATTTTCGTAACTCAAAGCCACCACTTTGTAGGAGTGACTCTAGCTGCCTTCGATAGCTTCCTCGATAGTATTTGCTCCAGAAAACAAATCGTCAACGTAAAAATCCTTACGGAGTACGTGCGCTGCCCGTGGAAAATTGATTTGTCCGTCCTCAGCTAACTGCTGCAGTACGCGAGTAGCAAGGAAAGGCGCACTAGCAGTACCGTAAGTAACAGTTTTTAATTCATAGGTTTGTAGTGGTTCTTCTGGAGATGATCTCCAGACAATGTGTTGCAAACTGCTACTCCTTTCGTCAGTCAAAATTTGCCGATACATCTGCTTTATATCAGCATTGAGTAGAACAGGGTGCATTCGTGACCGCATCATAATTGACCGGAGATCATCCTGTACTATTGGACCTACCATCAACGCATCATTGAGTGAAGGTCGAGTGGCTGTGCGGCAGGATGCGTCGAAAACTACGCGTACTTTGGTTGTCGTGCTGTCTTCCTTCAGGACGGCGTGATGGGGAAGATGGTAATGGGGATACCGATGATGTTGGGGACCACGAACGCTCTCCATGTGACCTAGTTCTAAGTATTCGTCCATAAACACTTGATACTGTAAGCGTAATTCTTTTTTGACCGCAAGTTTGTTTTCCAGGAAATGGAATCGACGAATGGTAGTGCTGCGATTGTCGCCAAGTTTTTCCAGTACATCTTCTTTAATGGGTAGGCTGACAATATAACGTCCTTCGGAATTTCGAGTTACTGTGCGCCGGAAATGTTCCTCACAGGCAGCTTCTTCTGCGGAGATGCATTGTTGAGTTTCGTCTCCTTCGATGATCCAAAATTTCTGTACCAGGTCATGCAGGTCATTTATGGTGGCGAGATTAGCGACGATAGGTGTGTTTCCTGGACTTGAGATATTCCTGCCTGATATGACCCAGCCAAATACTGAGTTGATGAGTGTTGGTAGTCCTGCCCCAAGCGGAATCCTACGAAACCTTGAATAAATCGAAGAAGACTTCGGCGCCAAGGATTAGATCGACTTTATTACTTCGATAGAATGCTGGATCTGCCAGTTGAATTCCCGGTTGAATGTTCCACGATGAGGTGTCAAAGGAAATAGAAGGCAAGTCAATGGCTACCTTCGGCAAAACAAGAAATTCGACTCTCGTTGAGTAGTCGGAGATACGAGAACGGATTTTTGAAACAAATTTGTAACGGGACTCAGTAGATGATTGTCCGATACCCGCAATTGGCAGATGGATTCGCTTGCGTTGAGCTTTTACGAGCTGGGAAAACGATTCAGTCGCGAAACAACATTCGCTGTCGGAGTCCAGTAATGCTCTGGCTGCATGCTCGGTCCCGTTGTCGTCGACTACAATGACGATGGCTGTAGCAAGTAAGACGCGCTGATTTTCCCGACCGACAGAAGCGTAGCTGGTGTGATTCTCAAGCGTTGCTGACACTGATGCGCATGGCTGTTCGATGGGCAATTGATTGGTGTCTTCTCTTGGATGAGGCGTTTTGATACATTTAGCATTGGCCGTAGTGGAACTAAGGCAGAGTTGAGTGTGATGATGACCCCTACATTTGCGACAGGTACTTGAAGATGAACACTCTTTGGCCAAATGTCCTTTACGCAAACAGTTCCGACATAATTGGTGACGCCGGACTTCCTTCTCCTTTTCATCGAGGCTGAGTTTGGAGAATACTGCACATTGATAAAGAGGGTGATGTTCCGAGCACGCGATACACTTTCTTTGATTAACAGGACTTGCTCCGTGGCTGCTTATAACTCGTTGGACTGAAGATTTCTTTACCGAGTAGGATGGCTGTTGCGATTCCGAGGTTTTGCTGATCGTTTGTAGTACGGTGACCCTCCGCTGTATGAAACCAGTAAGCTCCTTGAACGAGATGACGTTGAGTGTTGACGAGTGTTCCTCCCAATCCCGTCTGGTGGTGGGATCCAGTCGGCTACTCAGCATCCGAATTAGCAGCACATCTCAGAACTCAGTCCTTTCCCCAAGTTGACTGAGTATCTTCACATTTGTCTCGAATTTTTCTACCAGCGAATGTAACTCAGATGCGGATTCACGTTTAACTGAAGGGAACTCGAACAGAGTGTCGACGTAGGACTGTTTGAGTCGAGCCGGGTTCTGGTAGTGATCCAGAAGCAGATTCCAGGCAACCAAGTAGTTATTAGCGCTAAGAGCGACAGTCTGTACGAGTTTCAAGGCCTCTCCACACAACGATGAGCGAAGATAATAAAACTTCTGAATACTGGACAGCTCATTTGACGAGTGGACCAACGAAACGAAGAGATCGTGGAAATTTAGCCATTGGTCTAATTGTCCGGAGAAAACGGGAAGTTTGATATCGGGCAACCTTACATGTGATGACAACAGGCCTTGCGCAGTTGGATGAGGAGTTGATGGTGAGCGTGGTGACGGCAATGCTTCCTTATTGACTGAAAGCAGGAATCCTTTAACTTTAAAGTACGACGACTCGAAATCTACACGTTCCTTGAGATGTGCGTCAAGAGCAGCCTTGTCCAACGTTTCGAGTTCATTTTGAACGGTGTTAAGATCCTTCCAGATAACGTTGGCATGTTCTAGGCGGACAGGTACCTCAGAGACACTAGTTTCCTCATCGTACTCTTCGACAAACTTTTTGATGAGGCAGAACGATGTGAGAAGACTCTTCTGTCTCGTCTTTAGCGACTTGATTCGCCGCTCGTTGGACATCGTTGATAGGGACGAGGTGGTTCTGGAAAGCACAGACCGCGTAGCTCACAAGGGAGAGGGTAGTAACGTTGGAATGCTAATTACCTGATTTCAGGCAAGTCTTGCCTTTTATGATATTCTACGTTGTTCTGGTATCGGCGATAACAACTAGTGACTGAGTGACACAGTGACTGAGCACGTGTTGCCTCTATTGCTATCCAAATCTCTGGGTGGATCTCCGGAGTTCGACGGTTATCCAGTTCGAAGGACCAAAATGTCGACAGCACAGAAGCGCGGCAGCAAAGGCAATAGAACCACTGATACTACCCGTAAAGATGGTACAATTTGGATTGTCCTTTCAACTGAATCACTGTATTTCGCTTCACTATTTAATCTTACTTTTATTAACGTTACTTCAAACTTCTAATTCTAACGTTTATTTCAATTCTACATATTCAACTTTTAGGTACTCCATGCCTAGCTCCATGCGCAACAAGACTATATTAGGTTGATCTTAGGTTGTCGTTTTAAGTTCACTCGATGAATACCGAAGCCGATGACTAGTCCGTGTGACGAAAGAAGAGCCATGATGACGTTTTGTTCAGTCCTTTTATATATTGGGCGATCGGAAATAACTTTTTCTCCATCTTGGTATTTCCGAAGGGCGGCTGTCAGTGGTGTTCGACTCGATTCGCCTGCTGAGGGAGTGTTTGCTTGAACTTGACGAAAGCAAGCACACAGATAGGTGGCACAGACCATGAACTTCCATACACTGTTTCAGCTGTGCGTGTAGCGCACGAACAAAATGTTTACCTAGTAGGTACTGATATTCCCAACTCTCCAAACAACTCCAAACAGTGATTGCAAATTGGAATAAAGTCTAGTTTCTGAAGAATGTATGACAGTAAAGAGATGTGCATTTATCAACGCATTGATTTACATTGATTGATTGAAAAATTAAATATAAAGAAAACAATTTTAAATAATAACATCGGCAGTAAAAAGTATTGTTTGTGTTTCTAACTAGCCGGCTGCACTATGGTCACGATCTTTTTTATCTATGACACAAAGTGGCTAACGCTACATTATCTCCACTTATTTATCATGGGATGCACCACTTTTGGTACGATTGCTCTACTATAGGTACAAGGGAGTCAATTTCATTATGGAAAATCATTATTTTCAACAGTTCTCAAGCGAAACTCTAGGGTAAGTTGGATATAATAGCATAACACGATGTATAAACTACAACCATTGTAAAGTATATAATTATGAAAAAACTCATCAACTCTTGAGAACTCGCACCGCTGTAAAAAGTACAACACTAGCGAAAAAAAGCATGCTTCTGTTACAAAACGGAGGCGAGACAACAAGAGTATCGCTTATCACAGTGAATCCAGATCCAACGATGCCTACCGACCAGCGATGCCAGATTGCTTCAACATCAATTCCGTAGATTCTCTCAAAAATTTTGGCTGTCACTATTGGCGCTTTGATGTTGCATGAAGAAGCAGAACGATGATAATCGAACAAATCTCCACGGGAAAGCATATGAAGAAGTTTTTAAAACTCTTCTCAAAAATTCTAAATGCAATTTAATTATAACGGTAAGCAGTACGGGTTTGGACTTTTCTTATACTGTGTATTAGGTGTAATATCACAAAATAAAATTCAGAATATGTAGAAATATTGTGTTTATTAAGAAATATTATGTTATGTTTCACCTAGGTTACTGCAACTGTTATGTGACCAGATTTAGTCACAATCAAGTTGCTGCAACCATTTTTGTTTGGCTTGTGCTGCTCGGGAAAACATCACACGACAGATCTCTAATTTTTCTCAATGCATAGAAATAACAACTAACCGTCCAAAATTTATAGTTACTGGTATTGTTATATTCTAACCACAGACAAACATCGCACAATTACTTTACCACCACCTTACGTGCATGCTGCATGAAATGAAGTTTAGTATAACAATGTCAACAGAAGGCGCTAGTGTGAGATGTCAAATACAAAGATATACGATGCGTGCGCCTCTGGTTGTAAAATTCGTCATCAGTTGAATTTGAAATGACCGTTGAGCACATGGTCGATAGGAATTTCATCAGTGTTACGTCGGTTTGTCTGTGTCCTAACTTTCATGAAATACCAAACAGAAATAGATTCAAGGCATAGGCATTCAAGGCACATTTTCACATTCGCCGTAATGGCAGTTGTTATACATATTTTTGACAGTAACTGTTTCCAACGCTGATACTACCTATAACATAAGAATAAGAACTAGCATAAGAACTATAACTAATCCAGTATAGAAGTGAAACAAGCAATTGTATATATGTAATAAAATGTTTAATCAATGTTTGAGCTGTGTTATGAATTGTGCAGTCAACAATCCAGACGACTGGGTTTGCTTGAAACTTGAAATTATTTACGTTTATGGCAGCATACTCTAATTATCCCTCTCTATGTTGAAAAGGTTCCGGTAGTTCAATAGTTCAATAATGGTCCTTCGAGCCGGATTATTGGGAAACTATACGGTTCGAAGGATCAAATGTTAGGTAGCCGGCTTACCTTCGCTGACTTCCAACTCCACCTTCCTTTACTGACTTCCAACTGGTCGAAGGTGGATCCTAAATTCCACAAAGATTTGCAACAAGCTTCATGGATCATACACAAGAATTATTTTCAATGTGATTATTTTCTGGATTTTAGGCAGTGGTAATCTCGGTCAATGATCGACCAGAAAATTCAAGATTGCTTCCATCATCTACGGTATCAGCGTGAAAATTGATCTTTCTTCAACTCTGATACTCTTCCCTTTCTCTTCAAATGGAAGCAAGCCAGAAGTTTGAATAATTATTATTATCTCCCCTTGACCTTTCGGAGACCAATAGGACTTTTCTTCTAAATAGAAACCCATACCTATATCAGGAACTTATATATTGTTTACTCAACTTGATCTAAATTTGAAACCAGATCAATTGAAACTAAAAGTGTGCTAGTAAAAAAATCCGTAGATTTCCGCAGAAATTTTCAAATTTCCGTAGTTTTTATCTACGGATCCGTAGATCCGTAGAAAGCACTCAATTCCGTAGATCTACGGAAATTTCCGTAGATCTGGCATCGCTGCTACCGACCTACCGATAATCCTTCCTGTGGTTTTTGTGAAGACGCAGTGATAAACACGGTCTTCCAGTAGCAAGAATCACCTACTAATATTCCTTCCATCCTAATACAAGGACGTGGACGATACCGTTTTTGATAATTGAACATTTAAGTCACTGAAACTTGCACACTGAGAATGTTTGAACAATCCCAGTCAATCATTCGGTAGATTTTTTGTGAAATTTAACTGATTCTGGTCAATCACAGAGTAGCAACCATAGATATGTGTAGTCAGTCAAAGCTAAGCTATTATAAACAGGAGTGTTTTGTCAGTCAAACATTTTGAAATTCTGCTTCAAAGTACTTTGATTTACAACCAACAAAAATATTCAACACAATTTATAAATATTGAATATGCCTTTTATATTAACTTCAATTCGTAGAATAAAAGCCTCATTTACATCCCCGATGATGGTACGGTTTATGCTCGATCCAATTAACTTGTTTGCTTCGCGATCGGTCCACACATTACGGTTTGAAACGGCGGTTAAACACCCCTCTGATACGAGAAGCAAAAAAAGTTAGATTGGTAATGAATGTGGGTGGAAAAATATGAGTGAAAAATGTTCCCCCGCTTTGCTTGTCTTTGTTATGAGCAGTATTGCAATTATGCAAACAAAAGAATAATTAAAAGTTATCCATAGGCTTTGGAGGTCTTATTTCAACGAATCGTCCCATCATTGGGAATTTGTTTATTTTTCCACATTTTTCTGCCGGAAAGTAATCATAATCACACTCATTGTTTTCTTTGTCATGGATATGAAATACCAATGATAAATTTGTGTGCCCTTCGTTCAAGCTTTCATGTAACGTCTGCTCTGCCATAGATGTTGAAGCACTTTAATTCTGCATCATTCGAACCGATTACCATCGCATCTCTGCTCACTTCTATTGTCCGTCACTTATATCCATTCAAAATCAGTGCTACCAGATGGAAAACTGTAATAACTGTTCACAGTGAAAATCTTTCGACCAAATTCCAAGCTCGATACAGTCGACGATATGGCTCTAGCATGCATATTTCACAACCGAGCGCACACTGATGGCACTCAAGGCTGAGCTGAACTGGAAAAAAAATCTTGCCTCAATGGAGCTTGTATCCCCGTTATTCCACAGTTTCTCTATCTCCAGCATAAACGTTCAGATTTTCAATATCCACACTCAAATGAAAACTAAAATTTGCATAAATATTCGTTATGTTCCATTTCGAGCAATATAGCGTTGCTCGATGAAAATGGAGATTCATTTCGACGACAGAGCCAGGGACAGGCAGACCTGATCTGTTTCACTAACCAACAGCAGCAGCAGCAGGAGCAGCAACAGCAGCACCATAGGAGAGCGTGGCAAAATGAACAATTTGGGATATGTCATGTTTGTGTTATTTTCAATTTTGGGCTTCTCAAAAACGGGTATGAAACTGGGTGTAAAGAAGTGTCGTAAACGTTGCCTATACGATTTTTGCATATTTTTCTTATATCAAGCTTTCGCAGTCATAAGAGTATTAATCGCACCCTTGCATTCAAGATAGTTTTCTTCCTCGTTGTCCTCCTGTTTAAATTAAATCGTAAGAAGATTAGTTTATGTTTTTACCATTTAAGGTGATTATACAATAAAGCCAGAAATCGGCCATTTTGTAAACCACGTGCTTTTCCAATATTTTTTTCAAGAGCACGAGATGAAAGAACCATAACGCGTATGGGGCTGAAATAATGGTAGATCGTTTGCTTAGTAATGCTGAACAATCATAATTTGAGTTTCGGCACTGTACGAAAACTATTACGCCAGATTTGGGCTTTTGGAAATGTATGTAGATAAACGTGTGGTGAATTTGAAATTCACCACGGGCTTCATTCTATAATCACCTTAAGAGTGATACTGTCTTTCTCACATTTAGCCAAGACACTACCTTATATGGCTCTAATACAGTTCGATGTACTATTTTCTTAATAACTTTTAAACGCAAAGGTCGATCGTTATCAAATCCAATAGTGATCAACTAGGCCTTACCACCTTCCGAATGTGACTTGCGAATGCGAGAAAATCGGTTAAGGATAACTATATAAAAAGTTGTCTAACGTTTTTCTTAGCTTTTGTGTACACACTCACTCACACATACAAAGGACAGACAGACATTTGTTCAGCTTGTCGAACTGAGTCGATTGGTGTATAAAAATATGGGAAAACGAAATACGTATCTGTTGATTAAAAGTAATTATAGTAGAAGTAAATGGAATAGTGGAGTCTTCTAACTTTGTGACAATTCACCTAAGACGCTCGATAATGTTTAATTCAAATATACATTTGTTTATTTTGTTTTCACAATAAATTTGTTATTTTGCCCATAGCATTTTTTGGACCACGTATGTGTTTTCTATACAGTAGACGTTCGATAACTGCAAGTCATTTAACTGCTATTTCGATAGTTGCAACAGTTTTGCAGTTATCGGACCGCTAAGCTTCAAACTGATGTCAAACTCAATGACAGCTGCATTGCGCTGCACACTTAGATGCACTTTTATTGCATCTAATGTCTATTGACAACCGTTTGACGTCTAGAATGCGTTGTAGTTATCGAACGGCATTCGTTAACTGAAAAGTAAACATTTTGCAGTTATCGAACGGCTACTGTACCGCGATATACTCTGCGATTGCGAAAATCAACGAGCGTCACGAAAATATGATAGACTTTGAACGTTAATGTCTCAGCCGGTGGATTTTCATTTTTTGGACCATTCGATCAAAGAAGAGTTGACGCTCCTTTATAGTTCTTGAAGAGTATTGATTTTCAATTTTTTTGCCATTGATAATTGATAACAAGTTTAGAAATAGATAAACTAAATGAGCCTACCAAATAAACGAAAGATTAAAAAAAATAGATAAACAAATCAATCCCGTATGTACATCGCAAGCAGAGACATCAAAATCGAGCAATTGCGGTTTTAGCTTCATTATTCAGGTTCGAACAAGATTTTGCGTAAAGCGAACACAGAAGCGCAGCTACGGAAGCGGCGACAGCGGTCACAACCAGACCAGGGAAAGTTCGATCACAATTCTAGACCAACATTTGAAAAGGGCGTAACAGCCAAAATTTATTCCTTCTGATTCTTGTTCCACATATAAAGCTATATATGTAGACAAAGAATCAGAAGGAATAAATTTTGGCTGTTACGCCCTTTTTAAATGTTGGTCTAGAATTGAACGAACGCTTTAGTCAGCAGTGAGATCATAATTTCGGTGCACCGATTGAGATTAGCTCTATGACGTGCTTCTTGCTGAACGAACAAGGCATTCGTTTTATACATTTTTTTTTATTTTATTTTTTGTCCTTTATTGCATAAGATTGATAATATCACAAATTTACATAATAAAATTACATGATTAAATTTATGTAATTACTAAACTCTAAATCAAATACATTCTTGTTTTTCCTTATTTCTGCATTTATAATTAGTTGAAAATCATTTATATTGCTAGATACAAAATGTTTCAAATTGTACACCATAACATTTGCTAGAATCCATAATGCCAGTTTTTCATTCTTTTTTCCAATCACTTCATTTAATAATTCCAAGGGGTCTATTACATTAATTCTCATTTTTTTGATTATCAACGTCTTAGCAAAATCCCAGACTACACTTGAATTCTTACATGTTTTTAAACGGTGCTCAACATCATCGATTTGATCGCATACATTACATAAGGTACACCGGGGCAAGTTGAAACGGTTTTTTCAAAGTTGAACTTTGAAGTGCTATGAAAAAATCGCTCTTTGATAAATTTTGAATCCGTTTGCGGTGTTTGCTAGTTCGGGCCAAAGAATATACATAAAAAATAAGCAACCTCAGCAAACTTTTTTATAAATATTTAGCATACTGAAATTACTTTTTTATGTGCATCGTTTCAACTTGCCCCGCGTATCGGGGCAAGTTGAAACACTGCGCTTCTTACAGACATAAGCTAATTTTTCCGTATTAAAATCACAATATATGTACTCAGTGAGACTCAAGATGCACGAGGTTGTAAAGGTGACTAAATTCGCATAAGAGTCCCATGCAATTTTTTGACGATTTTGATTTTCTTTCTAGAAATAAGCTTAAAACTGTCTCCTGTTTAAGAAAAACTGATAACATAGTAGGCTTTGTTCTAAAAATTTGAAAACCAAATCCCAAATTGTGTTGCCTCATCTTGATACTTGCTCGCATAAAAGTCACATTCTAGATATTGATACTCTTCTACTCAAAAAATAAACTTAAATATAGTCCATTCAATTGTCTTATATCAATATATACAAATAAAGAATATTATGTGAAATTTGTGGAAAGATTGATTTTTTTTTCAATTTCTTAGATTTTTTTTGTATTTTATCATGCAAAACATGTTTGAAAAATTCAACGGCAAATTACTCAAGTCGAAAAAAAGACATGGGACTCTTCTGCGAATAAGGGCAGTATACAACAAAGTCACAAGAGTAATTTTCAGAGTTCAAATTCTAGAGAACGCACTACGCTGGAAATTTATCAGATTGATTACCTCCTACTGATGACCACTCGGATTACTTTTCAGAATGGTTCATTATTTGGTTTACTTGAATTGTGTGCTTGATAAATTCGGTAGTGGCTTTTTAATAAATTCACATTCATTAACCAGTGTATCTCTCATAAACTCTTCGATTGGAGAATGAGTGGGCAGAATAAGTGACAGGTGGAGTTAACGAAATATTTACATGCTCTTTGATTTATTTTTTTGAGAGCCAGTGCTGACTACGAGAAAAAGTAGATTAAGAATCTCAAAACTAGACCATGCGGTTTAAACATGACCCCTTTTCATTTTATTCTTTAGTCGAGATTGTAGGATTGTTGCATTCATGACGGGATGGGCGAATATTTATTAAATTTGTTTTCAGCAGTTTGGCCTATTTATAAATTTATGTTTTCCGAATGTATTTACAGACCATGTTGAATTTTAGAAAAAAAATAATTGCAAGGGAGACGTTTCGTTGCTTCAACTTGCCCCGCACCACACATTTCTATTTGCCCCGATGGGTTTGAATTGCGGAGCAATTTCAAACGACCGAAATACACAAATTAAAACGGATCTCCAATCGATTTTTCATAATCATTATGCTTGTTCAACGTTGAATGATTACCTACCGTGAAAATTTGATGAAAGCACGCTTCCAAATATCATTTTGAGACCTGTTTTATTGGCACGTTAAAAAGTTGGTTAAAATTTTGCAAAGGGCAAAAAATAAACTTAGGCAGGGATTGCGTTTTTGTAGCTGCAATCTTCCGGGAATGGCAGTCAGAAGGTGCGTTCAGGGGAGTAGTTTGTTGTAGAAAATAATCAGGGCATTGGGTCATTTCCGATCCAAATTACAGCTTCCGTTTCAACTTACCCTGCATTTCAACTTGCCCCGGTGTACCTTAAATTATTTTCTGTTCCTCTAATTTTATGCTTGAAAAGTTTGCTACGAGTTGGAATTAAATCATTTACATAGTAATATAGCGCTAGTCTTTGGCTTGAATTCAGGAATTTCCAGTTTAAATTAAACCATATATTTTCCCAAGTCACATCTAAGCTTTTTCGTTCAATAGTGGGCTGAATTTTCATATTTTCAATTAAAAAGATATAAATTTGTTGGGTGGAGTTTATGTTGGTGAGCTTCACAAGATTTTCCGCATTTTTCATGTAGATTCCTGTAGTTCTTCCCAGTTTAAGATTTTTTCTATATTTATATAGAAAATCTTGTGAAGGCATCGAACCATTTTTAACTGATGTGTATAAAAGGTTTCTAACAAATAGAGCCTTTATTTTGTTCCCTACATCAATTAATCCTAATCCGCCCATCTCTGGAATCAAGTACAATTGATTCCTACATATTTTGAATAAATGACCTATCCACAGGAAATTTCCCACAATTTTTGTTGTTTCTGCTATAAATTTATTCGGTGCTGGTAATATCCGTCCAATGTACCACAACTTTGATAAGATGTACGTATTTAAGATCCAATTTTTTTGTAACACATTTAAATTTCTAAGTTTTGCAATGAAAATAGATTTTTTAATTTTATTTAGTTGAACTTCGAATACTTTGGATACAGTTTCCTCCCAGGAATTTTTGAAAATTACACCTAGAATTTTAAGTTCCGTTACTTCATTTATATTATCACAAACAATGTTTAGGTCATTGAAGCATAATATGCTTGATTTGTTTGCATTTAAACTAATTCTAGCATCCTTTGAAAATATTTTCATCACTTGGAATATTTTTTCAAATTCCATTTGATTTCTGATAATAATGCAGATGTCATCAGCATAGACTATCAATTTTACGAAACTTCCATCAAATAAAATACCTGATATTTCATCGGCTAACATTTGAAGCAGTGGTTCAAGGTACAGTACAAAAAGAACCATGCTTAATGGGCATCCTTGACGTACTGAACGATTGATTTTTATTTTCTCAGTTAAAGTTCCGGACACCAGAAGCCTGGAGAAGGCTCCATTGTACAGTTTTTTTAGAGATTCAATAAACATAGTAGGAAATCCAAATTTTGACAAAACTGCCCATAAATAGTTTCTATCTACATTGTCAAAAGCCTTTTGAATGTCTACACTTAGAAGGGCGAATTTGAAAGATCTATTTTTATTTGATTTTGCAACTAAATTCCTCAATATTTTTAAATTGTCCACACAAGATTTCTCTTTGTGACATGCAGCTTGATATGGTCCCACTTAATGTGGCAGTACGGATTGAATACGATTCGCCAAAATTTTGGCGAAGAGTTTGTAATCAGTATTTAATAACGATATCGGTCTGAAATGGGGGCAGCAGGGACTATGTCCAAGGGCTTGACGATCCCTCCCCAGGCCATCTGCGAGTTGTGGGGCTTGCCTAGGATGTGGTGGGGTTTGACAGTGGGCCCTGTTAAACCTCTATAAAAAGCTGCATGTATCCGCAAGTAGGCTCCACCAAAGCGACCGTGTGCCGCTCAAAGCGCACAAGCCCAAGTCCTGGTGTTAGGTGGGACGCTAAACAGCCCTGACATGACGGCCCTCCGACGAGACAGGAGGTTTGCGCAGGCCCAATAAGCCGCCTAGAAAACCAATCATTACGAACAATATAAGAGATAATGCGACTCGATATAATCGGCAAAGACCTAGGCGACGAATACAGGATCACGATTGGAAGCTTGGAACATGGAACTGCAAGTCGCTAGGTTTCGCAGGTTGCGATAGGATAATCTACGATGAATTACATCCCCGCAACTTCGACGTCGTGGCGCTGCAGGAGATTTGCTGGACAGGACAGAAAGTGTGGAAAAGCGGGCATCGAGCGGCTACCTTCTACCAAAGCTGTGGCACCACCAACGAGCTGGGAACCGGCTTCATAGTGCTGGGTAAGATGCGCCAACGCGTGATTGGGTGGCAGCCAATCAACGCAAGGATGTGCAAGCTGAGGATTAAAGGCCGTTTCTTCAACTATAGCATCATCAACGTGCACTGCCCACACGAAGGGAGACCCGACGACGAGAAAGAAGCGTTTTACGCACAGCTGGAGCAGACATACGATGGATGCCCACTGCGGGACGTTAAAATCGTCATCGGTGACATGAACGCACAGGTAGGAAGGGAGGAAATGTATAGACCGGTCATCGGACCGGATAGTCTGCACACCGTATCGAATGACAACGGCCAACGATGCATAAACTTCGCAGCCTCCGCGGAATGGTAGTCCGAAGCACCTTCTTTCCCCGCAAAAATATCCACAAGGCCACATGGAGATCACCTAACCAAGAAACGGAAAACCAAATCGACCACGTTCTAATCGACGGTAAATTCTTCTCCGACATCACGAACGTCCGCACTTACCGCAGTGCGAATATTGAATCCGACCACTACCTCGTTGCAGTATGCCTGCGCTCAAAACTCTCGACGGTGTACAACACGCGTCGAAGTCGGACGCCGCGGCTTAACATTGGGCGGCTACAAGACGGTAGACTAGCCCAAGAATACGCGCAGCAGCTGGAAGTGGCACTTCCAACGGAAGAGCAGCTAGGCGCAGCATCTCTTGAAGATGGCTGGAGAGATATTCGATCCGCCATTGGTAGCACCGCAACCGCTGCACTTGGCACGGTGCCCCGGATCAGAGAAACGACTGGTATGACGGCGAATGTGAGCAGTTAGTGGAAGAGAAGAATGCAGCATGGGCGAGATTGCTGCAACACCGCACGAGGGCGAACGAGGCACGATATAAACAGGCGCGGAACAGACAAAACTCGATTTTCCGGAGGAAAAGCGCCAGCAGGAAGATCGAGACCGTGAAGAAACGGAGCAACTGTACCGCGCTAATAACACACGAAAGTTCTATGAGAAGTTAAACCGTTCACGTAAGGGCCACGTGCCACAGCCCGATATGTGTAAGGACATAAACGGAACCTTCTTACGAACGAGCGTGAGGTGATCCAAAGGTGGCGGCAGCACTACGAAGAACACCTGAATGGCGATGTGGCAGACGAAGATGGCGGTATGGTGATGGACCTGGGAGAACGCGCGCAGGACATAATTCTACCGGCTCCGGATCTCCAGGAAATCCAGGAGGAGATTGGCCGGCTCAAGAACAACAAAGCCCCTGGGGTTGACCAACTACCAGGAGAGCTATTTAAACACGGTGGTGAGGCACTGGCTAGAGCGCTGCACTGGGTCATTACCAAGATTTGGGAGGAGGAAGTTTTGCCGCAGGAGTGGATGGAAGGTGTCGTGTGTCCCATCTACAAAAAGGGCGATAAGCTGGATTGTAGCAACTACCGCGAAATCACATTGCTGAACGCCGCCTACAAGGTACTCTCCCAAATTTTATGCCGTCGACTAGCACCAACTGCAAGGGAGTTCGTGGGGCAGTACCAGGCGGGTTTTATGGGCGAACGCTCCACCACGGACCAGGTGTTTGCCATTCGCCAAGTACTGCAGAAATGCCGCGAATACAACGTGCCCACACATCATCTATTCATCGACTTCAAAGCCGCATATGATACAATCGATCGAGACCAGCTATGGCAGCTAATGCACGAACACGGCTTTCCGGATAAACTGACACGGTTGATCAAAGCAACGATGGATCGGGTGATGTGCGTAGTTCGAGTTTCAGGGCATTCTCGAGTCCCTTCTGAAACCCGCAGAGGGTTACGGCAAGGTGATGGTCTTTCGTGTTTGCTATTCAACATCGCTTTGGAAGGTGTAATACGAAGAGCAGGGATTAACACGAGTGGTACAATTTTCAATAAGTCCGTCCAGCTATTTGGTTTCGCCGACGACATAGATATTATGGCACGTAACTTTGAGAAGATGGAGGAAGCCTACATCAGACTGAAGAGGGAAGCTAAGCGGATCGGACTAGTCATCAACACGTCGAAGACGAAGTACATGATAGGCAGAGGTTCAAGAGAAGACAATGTGAGCCAACCACCGCGAGTTTGCATCGGTGGTGACGAAATCGAGGTGGTAGAAGAATTTGTGTACTTGGGCTCACTGGTGACTGCCGAAAATGACACCAGCAGAGAAATTCGGAGACGCATAGTGGCTGGAAATCGTACGTACTTTGTTCTCCGCAAGACGCTTCGATCGAATAGAGTTCGCCGCCGTACCAAACTGACAATCTACAAAACGCTAATTAGACCGGTAGTCCTCTACGGACACGAGACCTGGACGATGCTCGTGGAGGACCAACGCGCACTTGGAGTTTTCGAAAGGAAAGTGCTGCGTACCATCTATGGTGGGGTGCAGATGGCGGACGGTACGTGGAGGAGGCGAATGAACCACGAACTGCATCAGCTGTTGGGAGAACCATCCATCGTTCACACCGCGAAAATCGGATGACTGCGATGGGCCGGGCACGTAGCCAGAATGTCGGACAGTAACCCGGTGAAAATGGTTCTCGACAACGATCCGACGGGCACAAGAAGGCGAGGTGCGCAGCGGGCAAGGTGGATCGATCAGGTGGAAGATGACTTGCGGACCCTCCGTAGACTGCGTGGTTGGCGACGTGTAGCCATGGACCGAGCCGAATGGAGAAGACTCTTATATACCGCACAGGCCACTTCGGCCTTAGTCTGAATAAATAATAATAATCGGTCTGAAATCACCAACAGACGGTATGCTGCATTTTGGAATGAAAGTTATGACTCCTTCTTTAAAATTTGATGGTGGCACAACTCCGTTTATAAAGTATGTATTGAACAAATTTAGAAGATCAACTTTAAGAAAATCATAGTATTTCACGTAAAACTCATAGGATAATCCATCGCATCCTGGTGACTTTTTCTTGGATGCGCTAGTTAAGACATTCAATAATTCCTCCTCACAGATTGGCTTTGCTAAGTTCTGTTTTTCTTTATTACTTAGATCTTTCGTTATGTAATTCAATGACGGAAAATTGTGTGACTTCAACAACGATTCACTAGATTGTAGCATCGATTTGTAATATATTGAAAATTCATTTCTTATTTTGTTACTATCGGTAGTAACTTCACTGCCTATTTTTAAACGTGTAGTCACCAATTTTCTGTCATTGTGTTGTGCAATCTGGAAAATTCCGATTTTCTCATTTTCGATTAAGGATTTTGACTGGAAAATTTGAGAGAATTCTGATAGTTTTGCGGTTTCAATTTGGATTAGACGTCTTTTCATGAAATCCATTTCTGCACTGACGTCATCCCCCACATTTAGCCTCACTGAAAACTCCCGCATCGCTCGATAGTACATACTTTTCTCATTCATCACCGCTATGCTTCGGTTTATTGAGTAGCTTTTAAAAAAAAATTTTGTCGTGGATTTAAAATCTGAATTCCATCAGGAACTGAAATCTCTGTGGTATTTTTCTCTACACTTGCATGCTTGTAATTTTTGAATATATGCTGTTGCCAGATTCTCATTTCCTAGGATAGCTGAATTCAGTTTCCAATAGGGTGACCTTAAACGAACCGCCGGAGGCAGTTCATCAACTTCAATTTTGGCACGGTTTGGAAGTCACTAATTTTTTCCATAAGACTCGTACACGGAAGAAATAAACTACCCAATAGTGAGTTTAATTCACCCAACCTCGACCATCCGTACGGGAAGCCAAAATTGAGTAAGTAGGGTCGAAGTAGTTTGCCTTTACTCCCATGTTAAAAAAGTACCCAACGGAAAATTTATTGACCCAAATTTAAGTTTAATTCACTCAATTTCGACCTCAGGTAATAAAACTCAAAATTGGCTTCCCGTATTGAACTGGCGTCGTTGGATTGTTTGGCTCTTTTGTTTTGACAACAAAGAAAAGAGTGGATGAAGCGAAGAGAAAAAATAACTCAAAAGTAAGTTTAAAAGTACTCAATTTTGGGTACTTTTTTTCTTCCGTGTAGAGAAATAGAATCGATCCAACCTGGAAGCACTATTACCGCGAAAAAACGTAAAAGCAGGGTTCTTCGTAAACTTTTTGGAAACGTCATTGAGTTTCAGCTTGTCAACTAATTGTTGCAAACCGGGACAAAAATTATTGGCTCCTTTGCAATCCTTTTCGTCCAAAACACAGTTAAAATCACCCCCTATAGCCAGATTTTTGACATTTTTATTGAGATGTAGTGCCACTTGCTCTGTAAAGAATTCATTGCGTTCTTTTTTATATTGAGAACCTGATTGCGCGTGCCGTAGATGTTAATGAAATTAATCCCATTTACAACAAAAGATATTATACGACCACTTGGATCTACTAGCAAATCCGAATATACAAAGTTCCTTCTAATAGCAACTGCTGTGGATCTACTGACATTGTTATAATTTAAAATAACTTCATGATTCGGTAGAAAAGATGTTGATGTTATGCTCATTTCTTGTAAAAATACTATGTCTATGTCATTCATATTCACGAAATCTCGCACAAGTGACTGTTTAGCTTTACATACGATACCGTTCAAATTGACGGTTGCAATACGCACATACCATCTATTCATTTTCCAAACTAAAGACAGAACTCAATTTACGCTTCTTCGGATCCAGGTCAGAAGTCTCGCTTTCATCAGTTTCGAGGAGACTCGCAAAACTGTTGTTCACCAACACTTCTGCGATTGTTTTTTCGGTTGCCTCACTGTGATTAACAGACTGATTGCCCTCACTGGATGAACTTTTGATCTTCGCAGAGCCAATTCTATTGATCTTCGAATGAACGCTAACCCAACCACTTCCACCAGCGGTCAACTCATCCGATGTTGCCGTATTTTCTGATTCGACGATGCTATCATCTTCCATTTTTCCGCCATCACACTGACCAGTTGTAGCATACACTCCCACCTTACCTTCCTTACTCTCCTTCCTCCCTATCAAACTATTCAGATTTGTGAAATTTAACGCCAGAGTCTCTTCTTCCCCGCGAACCATTTCACGAGGATTCAAGCCTTTTTTAGGCTCCGTTCCAGCTCGACGTGGGCAATCTGGTTTCAGATGATCTGTTGCTCTGCACACGAAGCATTTCTCCTGCATCCCAGAATAATACACACGACACCTGTAGTTGCAGCTGTAGACTTGTGGTGGTATTTCCTTGTTCACATCCATGTATATACCGCGAACACCCGAAAACATTTGAATCCTGAAGCCACCGAACGTTTCTCGTGGACGATCTTCTTCAACACACCATACTTATTGAGGAACTCTGCAATTTCTTTATCTGGTACCTCCGGAGGGAGATAGAACAGTCGCACATACTTAATCTCTTCGTTGCCATCTGTAACCATCACCTTAGTGACCTCACCACATCAGTAATTGAATATGTTCTCACCGATGTGCTGTTCCAGACACATTCTCATCATCGTCTCATTAGCGAACTTGATAACAATACACTTTTCATAGGGATCTTGATAGAGATGCGAAACTTGCTCTGGCTTTATTCCCAAACTCCTAACAATAAACGTGACCATTTCTCCGTCGGATGGAGATCTGGATTGATCTCCAAAACGTACTTTAACTGTGTTTTTAAGCGCGTATTCCATTTTTGCTGCCATTACTTCCCTTTTGTCCACTATTGTTTCCGAAGAAACACAGAAAAAAAAAATCTCAAAAAAAATAGCACTGACTCTCTGCCTCAGAAACACGTCTGGTCGCTTTGAGAAACAGGCTCAAACTATACATTGAACTAAGGGTATGCGATAACACACTTTTTCCTAACGAAACGAAACGAAATTTAAAATGTCTATTTTGATCCGAAACGAATCGAAACGAAATATAGATTTACTTTCGAAATTTTGAATCGATAAAAAATCAAGGTCCATTGAAACGAAACGAAATTTAAATATTTTCCGCGGATTTTTGGCTTTCTCGTATACTAAGTATACGTAAAGGCTATATGTTCACTCCAAAAACAAACTTTTTATAGAAGGCTCGGAGACCCATAGTGTTATATACCAATCGACTCAGCTCGACGAATTGAGGTGATGTCTGTGTGTGTGTGTGTGTGTGTGTGTGTGTGTGTGTGTGTGTGTGTGTGTGTGTGTGTGTGTGTGTGTGTGTGTGTGTGTGTGTGTGTGTGTGTGTGTGTGTGTGTGTGTGTGTGTGTGTGTGTGTGTGTGTGTGCGCGCACCAAAAGAGCAAAAAGTCTCGCTCACTTTTTTTGAACTTTCCCTTGACCGATTTCTTCGCAACAGGTTGCATTTGACGCAGTATTCTGTCCCATTGTTTCCTATTGAAAATTGGCCGGATCGGACTATGGGCTTGGGAGTTGTGGCCAAAATACTTTTTTTCATAAAAAAGCGCGTAAAAAAGTCTCGCTCACTTTTATTGTACTTACCGTTGACCGATTTCTTCGCAACAGATTGCATTTGACGTAGTATTCTGCCCCATTGTTTCCTATTGAAAATTGGCCGGATCGGACTATGGGCTTGGGAGTTATGGCCAAAATACTTTTTCTCATAAAAAAGCGCGTAAAAAAGTCTAGCTCACTTTTAATGCACTTACTCTAAACGGATTCCCTAACGACAGGCTGCATTCGACGCAGTATTCTGCCCCATTGTTTCCTATTGAAAATTGGACGGATCGGACAATGGGCTTGGTAGTTATGGCCAAAATACTTTTTCTCATAAAAAAGCGCGTAAAAAAGCCTAAACGGATTCCCTAACAACAGGCTGCATTCGACGCAGTATTCTGCCCCATTGTTTCTATTGAAAATTGGCCGGATCGGACTATGGGCTTGGGAGTTATGGTCAAAATACTTTTTCTCATAAAAAAGCGCGTAAAAAAGTCTAGCTCACTTTTAATGCACTTACTCTAAACGGATTCCCTAACGACAGGCTGCATTCGACGCAGTATTCTGCCCCATTGTTTCCTATTGAAAATTGGACGGATCGGACAATGGGCTTGGTAGTTATGGCCAAAATACTTTTTCTCATAAAAAAGCGCGTAAAAAAGCCTAGCTCATTTTTAATGCACTTACCCTGAACGGATTCCCTCACAACAGGTTGCATTCGACGCAGAATCTTGTCTCATCTTGTCTCATCATTCCTATTGAAAATTTGCCCGATCGGACTATGGGCTCAGGAGTAATGCCCGAAATACTATTTTTTTACCGCACGAGAAAGACATCATCACCGCTAGGTGGATTATTCTTGGTATTTCTTAATTGGTTTTACATTATGTACGTAATTTTAATTTTACTTTTTCGGAGTTAAATATCTGTTTTGCAACCAATAGGGTAACCGTACCCTTAGTGGAGGTAGCACCAATAGTGGAGGTAGTGGGATTTTAATGAGATTTTTCATAATTATGCCCTTTATGATGGTTTCAGTTAATGCCTGTTAATATTCAGTTAAATGCAACTTATCCTATACTGCCGTCATACGCATGTTTGTCCCATGTTTGCTGGGATTTCATGGGATACATGAGACAGTTATGCGTATAACGGCAGTATAGTGGTGCAACTGTACCAATAGTGGCGAGTCTCATAATAAATCAATGGATAGCATCACTATGGGAGCCAAAATTAATTTTTACCGCCATCAAAGGAACAGTGTACCCATTAGTGGTGCAAGCAATATTTGGTAGTTGTTGATGCTAAAGAACACTAATTTTATTTTTGTTAGCAAATTTATTAGTTTATCTATTGGCTAAGATATTAAAACTGTAAATTTCTCACAATTATCGATTTTTGAAAAATACTTTGTTTTGTGGATCTACTAATACCTCCACTATTGGTACCGTTACCCTAGATCTATAATTACAGAAGAAGCAGTCTGTGATAAATTGCCGCGTTCCCGTTTATGTACCATTGGCGATAAGGCAATACCCCAGCATTTGTGTCGCTTTCAAACGAATTCATCGTGGAGCGAGTGGTACTAATTTTGATAAATTTTTATCAGTTCAGTTTTATATCAGTAAGCAAGTAAAATTATAGAAATTGTTGTATTTTGTTTTGTTTTTGGAAACGAAGATTATTTTCCCAAGCATCACACATGAGGCTTCTGTGACTTATACTCGGACTTATATACAATTGAATTTGATCACATTTGAGTTGCTGCACTACCAAATCGGTCAAAATTGAGCTGTTAGGGTTGACACTCATTGTTATAAGAGACAGAGGAATGCTCTGCATATCCGTGAGCGCCACGGGATAGGAATCATTGGTTGGTTGGAAAGGTAATTCACATGTGCTTCGTTTAATAAGCTTAGCTACAACATGATCGATTCTGAACTACATAATTTTGTGCTCTTTGATGCAGATATTATTTTTTAATCTCGTCTTCTCCCGTTCTAGCTAGCATGACCAGCATCAACACGATCGATCGCACACTGATTAAAAAAATGTCTGCTCGCGTTTCCTAGACTAGCTGCCGTCTTGTGACCAGCAGCAACACCGAACAAAAAAATTGCCGAATATTGACTGTTGTATGGAGTACCTTCAATCCTCTGAACTTTTTATTCTTACTTTTAAGTAATATTCTAATTGTTGCTTGAACGTAAAAAGTTGCATTATGTTTTCCTTAGGAGCCTTTCACAAATTACGAAACGCTGAAGGGGAGGAAAGGGGTCAAGCCGAACATTACGATTCATACAAAAATATTAAACCTTTCATACAAAAAGTGTGACTAGGAGGAGGGTGGGGGTCCAAAGCTAGTTTTTTCTAGCGAAATTTTTGTAATTTTTCGAAACGAAACGAAATCAAGAAATCAGAATTCGCGGAATTTCGTTTCGAACCACCTGAAACGAAATCTTTTTAAATACCGCATATGTTTAATTGAAATTGGGGTGTTTTGAATGCGGAATTTTCACAACCGGGGTAGTGCCGAAAAGACATTGTTTGGAAGAGCAACTGAGATAAGAATGCTTCCTTCCACTCTGACAACTTCCAGAAATAGCTACATGGGCTTTCCCCAAGGTTCATGTTTAAGTCCCTTGCTTTACAATTTCTATGTTAAAGATATTGATAAGACCATTGCAAAATTCCCTAAATAACCTGACTGTTTGGGCCAGACATTTAGAGATCGAGTTCTCTCCGCAAAAAAACTCAATTGAAACTAAAGCTGTTGAAAGATGACATAAACCAATCTTTATCTTCTAAATACCTTGGGGTCTGGTTTGATTCCAAGTGTACCTGGAAAACCCATATTGATTATTTGTTAGAGAAATGCCGAGAAAGGATCCATTTTCTCCGTTCTGTCTCTGGAACTTTGTGGGACGCTCACCCGGAAGACCTCATCAAACTATATAAAACGACTATTCTCTCTGTTTTAGAGTATGGCTCTTCCTGCTTCCTCTCAGCAGCTGAGTGCCACCTAATCAAATTGGATCGAATTCAATATCGTTGTTTGCGTATTGCTCTTGGCTGTATGCATTCAACGCATAACATGAGCCTGGAGGTGCTTGCTGGAGTCACTCCTTTAAAGCACCGTTACTGGGAGCTATCACTTAGAATACTGATCAAATGTAGAACAAGTAGCACACACAATGTGGAACAAGTAACACATGTGCTAAGCTGGCAGTAATCAATTTCGCTTTGGGAATAATTTCCGATCAGCGTAGATTTCCGATTTCCGTAGACCATTATTTCATCTTCTCGGATAGTCTTAGTTCTATCTTAGATAGGATAGTCTTAGATCATTCAAGATAACCTTTGTATGGGTCCCATCTCATTGCCTAATCTATGGCAATCGTCGAGGCTTCATTCGCACGATGTCGAGAATTATGTCCAATCACTATTCACTAAACACACATCTCTACAGAATAACCTGGTCGATAGCAACCTATGTAGGTGCGGAGCCGGTTACGATGACATCGATCACGTAGTTTAGTATTGCTCGGAAAATGACGCCTCCAGAGAGCAACTATTGGATACCCTTGTGGCCCGACGTAAACAACCCTTCCGGGATGTAAGAGGTGTTTTGGGAGAACGCGATGTGATATATATGCAGGCCATCTATGCCTTCCTTTGCTTGGCTGACATCAAAGTTTAATGCCTATATTCTTCTCTTCCTCAGTTTTTTTTTCTTGTCCGATTCTGTTTCTCTGTACCATGTACCACGAAGCACTGGCCATACGGAAAATGCTCCCTGACGAACCAAAATCGAGCACGACGCCACGCAAAACCGTTTTCAACGTTCAACGTCAAACGTCCTAATGAGCAGCTGAAATAACCTAAACCCAAATCCCTACCCCGTCCGTCCTGTATTAAGTAATTTTTACCCTTGAGTCGCCACGAGTATTATGGTCTATGTCCCCTCCCATCTAACTGTTAAGATAAGATGATATACCATGTAAAAATATCATACTTGACAATTGCGGCTCCGCAAAGTGTCACACACGACTCAACCTACCAAATAAATGAACTGGTTAAAAAAAAAAGAATGCACTCCCGGCCAAAAGTTTGGGTTCACCCTCGAAAAAAGTGTAGGCAAAAGTTTCTGGCCGTATTTTTGCCATATTACATCTTCGGGTATTGTTAATATTATTGTCCCAGGGCCGCGGTAAAAACTTCGCTGTCGAAATTATTGGTTCTCCACCCGCGGACCTGACAGGGATCCCCGGACCTCGAATGATGCACGCCATAGTTGATTTTAAAGCGAATTGCTAGATGATCACTATGGGTGTAACCCTCGTCCACCCTCCAGTCCAAGTCTGGTGCCAGACCAGGACTGACAAACGTTACGCCAATCCATGACTCGACCCCGTTCCTTCTGAACGTGCTAGCGGAACCATCGTTGACTAGCACTGCGAACTTTGCTAGCGCCTTTAGTAACGCTTGACCCCTTCGATTGGTACAGCGGCTACCCCACTCCCCTGCCCAAGCGTTTAAATATCCTGATATGACGACCGACTTACGACTCACTAGATCAGACGATATCCTATCGATCATCTGGTTGAACTGTTCTAATGGCCACCTTGGTGGGGCATGTGGTACCGAGATCCGAAGCACACGCGTCTAGCTCCGAGAAATGACTGCCTGTGCTTGCATGTCTGATAACCAAGCGGTGGGGAAGCATGGTACTAATACACATTCATTACTTATACTATAAGATGGGTTTTACTTAAGGTTTGTACTGTCTACCACATCTCCCTTTTTATAAATAGAAAGGTTATTATTAATATTATTTGTTATTCAAGAATAATTGAAAATATATATTTATATGAAACTAAGGATACTCACTGATTTCGTAGCATAGTATTTACCTTAGCAGTACATGTGAGTTTGCTTACGTGATCTGTTGGAACGTCGGAGCGCTTTGTCGTCTGGTTTCTCTTTAGTAACCTCGATGTCCTCGGCGTGGTCTGTAAGATCTGCAATCTTCTTCAAATGCAAAACATTCTGCTCGTACTTCTCCCCCGTTCCCAATGAATGAATTCAAACATTCGAACTGGTACAATCCTGGACCGAAAACTTTTCCTTGAGGAAGATGACCGTGAGTTTGTTGGTTGGATGTAGGTTTTTTTGTAAGTACAACATCACCGATCGCTATAACACTCAGCTTTGGTAGACGATTAGTATCCTCTCACTGCTTTTAAGATGATTTCATTTCTTTATCTAGGTCAGCAAAATTAGTGGATGTCACTGCTGTGACAGTTCGTTCAAAGTTTTTTTTATACTCTGCGCGTGACTTACAACTTTGAAGCAACCCAGCTTATCTTGCCTGTAGTTGAATGAGGAATGTTGTTATACATTTCTAGATGCCGATCTACTTCAGGTCGAAATTTACCGTATAGAAAGAACATTAAAAATCTTCTGTCTTTTCAGAAAAGGGCGGTTTTATTTTGCACTTAACCTTAACGTTAGTATGAAACCATTGATGTGGCGTATGGTTCAGAAAGATTCCTTTGGTTTGGCAGTACTTCTCGAATTAAATTGAAACGGAATTTCGCAGATCCCATATTTTGATGGATTGCTTTACAGTTATGATCGTCACAGTTTCAAGTTCGCATGCCGACTGAAATAATCAATTATTACCAGAATGTACCCTCCCAACAGTAAGGGTCTGAGCAAATCAATGACAATATTGATTCATGGTTTATCTGGTCCTACGCTGCATTGGATCTGGAAACTTGTACCAGCCGGCAACCTTCACATCTTTCGCATATTTCATCAGCTTCTCGTCCCATCTTTGGATACCAACATGTGTCTCGCAACCGTCTCCTCATACTAGATTGACCGAGGTATCCTTCATTCTGCTTCTCAAATTGTTGAAATACCAAGCTTAGAGCGTCAATGAACTAGGTTGTTTTCATACGAGATCTCAGTAGCAAATGCAAAATAAGATTTTATCTGATCTTTCACCTAGCTGTTAACCATTATATAGCCCGTAATTAATTATCATTATCAGTAGTTTCAATAATTTAAGATATATCTATCGCAGCGGTTTCTTAGATTGATCGGATTATACTTTCGACATATCGGTCATATTCTAAATCTTCTGTTTTACCTATTATCAAAGTATAATAAATTGACCGACGTTTGTAAACTTATGTCTCTTCTTGTTATGCACTATCTAGCAGCTTAACGCGATAAGCAATCAGCTTTATTAGGTGACCCCTTGCTTTAGAATCTGAACATTTGCAACCTGAGCAACCATCTTTCATTTTTTTTTAAGAATTGGACAATGCCTCTAACGGTCGATGATCTGTTTCTAGCGTGAATGATCTTTCAATAATGTAGATCTGGAAGCGTTTTATACCTACTCTAGATAATTCCCAATGCCACCTTCTAGATTGGCGGATATCGCTGTTCTGTTTTTAACTAAGTACGCGAAGCATAGCACTGCTCCGAGTACTACTCCCGAAGCATCCGTCACCAAAATGGGTCTTTCCTTTAAGTCGAAATATCCAAGATGTGGGGATCATCATTCAGTTTTCGGTTGGACATTTCCCGTTCCTGTTGCTTGAACTTTCGTTTGTTGATGTTGAGCGATAGACCGGATTTAATTAACGTATTTAGCACATGTTTCACTGTTCCGTCTTGGTAGTCCTTTCTCAAACCCCACATCAGAATGTCATCAATAAAGCCATCATATACGACCTCTATCAAGTTCTGGAAAAACACCAGAACGTTAGGTAGCTTTAAAGGTTTCCCCAAATACACGCGACGAAACAATCGCGATGCGATTCTATCGTTTAGCGACTGCGATTCTGTCACCGTTGCTATGGAAGCATAAATGGAACATTGCCTGCAGCGACCCAACGATAGAATCGCGGCGATGAAATTGCTTATATCTGGAGGAGCCTTTACGACATAGACCCCACTTTGTGAGTAAAGTTGTAATGTCTCGGCTTTCTTTCACTAGTTCAACATGATGAAACGTATGTTTGGTGTGTTTGGTATCGCAAAGTACTTCGCTGCACTGAACCTTGCAAGAAAATTTTCAAAAACTAGATAACGTCGAATAGCTTGATTTGCTCACGTTATATCGACACACAATCTAATCATTATTATATATTCGGCTCTAAGGATGACACTCAGGAAGTTGGTTTTGTTACACGTGACCTATCGTCCATCCTCTTTTTCTATACGTATTTTCCTTAGCTGGTCTAGCTTTGACTTGGTCTAATAAAGAATGTGCATAGCACGTCGAGGAAACAAAACGATCAATTGGCAAACTTCTTCTAAAAAAACTTAAATAATTTTCTTAAACTAGCAAAGTCAACAGAAATCCTTTAAGTTTCGCAATCTTTTTTTTATGTCCACATTGTTGACATTCTTTCCAATCGTACTTGGCAGGCAAACTTGCAAAAGCCTCCTATTCCCTGCTGTTGTTTTCCCTAGCAGAGACTTTTTAATACCTTCGACGACATAAAACGTGATCGCTGTTGAAATTGTTTCGGACCCCCAAGAACTCCGTCAAAATCGTCATCAGTTTCAGAGGTACTCCTCCGTACGCCAGAAAGTGCTTTGAATCGTTCACTCTCTGCTATTACTTGACATCTATCATATTTTGCAGTTTTCAGGTTGCATTGTCAATAAGGGTATACGTGGATCCAGAATCTACGAGCGCATCGATATTTTTTCTACGTAACACTTGATGAATTCGTCCTTCTCATCAGCCATATTGTAGACTGACAACTGCTTCTGCTTACCATCGTTTTCCACACAAGTCTCGACATGTCTCCCAGTCCTTAACCGCTTGAAGTTAGATTCTCGGTCAGATCTAATCGACGCAAGACTCCGTTGTGATGAAATTCAACGTTAGACTTCCATTAGACTAAGAGACGAAAAATTACCTTTCATGAGGCAACGATGAGTTCTATCAGTAGCCGAAAATTCTCAATTTTCCCAATGTTGATATCTGCCGCAACGCCAGCATCTAGCTTTATAAGCCAAAATTCTACTATTCCTATGGTACGTTATGCTATGCTTTCAGTTACGGTTGATGATCTAACTGGATCCAGATTTCATCTAGGCTGCTTGTTGTTTGTGCGTTGATGTTTTTCTTTCAAATTCTTTGATGAATTTTAAGTGATCTCACCCATTACTGATTTAAATTTTCTTAAAAGGCTCTTCATTACTTCAAACCACGGATAATATCCATGGAACCCCAATCACAATGGAAATAGTACTCCAAATGGAAATTCAAATCAAACCACTTCTTCATGAGACACTGCCGTTTTGACGTTGTACTTTCCAATAAGTGAATTCAATCACAGCTCTATGCTTACATATGTCTTCTAGCCACATATTTCATTCCTTAGTGAATTGAATCACGTTTCTTCCTCAAAGTGTATAGTGAATTTATCATAGTCTGCTTGTCGTCTCTTTGAGTATTTAGTGAATCCAATCACGCTTCTTGCTCATAGTCTGTAGTGAATTGAATCACGTTATCCCCAGTTTCTACTCTGAATAATCAGACATTCACATTCATTGTAAGCCTTTCATCTTAAATTCCAGAATTAAACAAAGAATTGAAATAAACCTAATTTGTGTGCAAATACCACAAACATCTGTTTCAACACTGCATATTTCCAATGGCCCCTAGTGCAATGCTGAAGGTCAACGGTCAACGCATCAGTATGCATGTATCAATGACTTATGTCTTCTCAGCGAAGCTACTCTCCTTTCGCTATTCTAAATTTGCACACCAATACAGTGAATTGAATCACATTCTAGAACGCAACAACTTAGAACTCTTGAATAAGCCCACTGTCAGTGAATTCAATCACATGTACCTTTCCAGAGCCTGCGCTGCTCTACTCTCATATTGTTTCCTTCCGTTCTCTTTTTTTTTCTGACATTCGTTTCGCGAATCATTCCCCGCTACATGCGTATATGGATCTTTTATGGGCTTAGGCAACAGCCCCCTTTAGCTACTGCAGGCGGTGAGACGCGGAATATACTCCTGACTTGCGCGCACTCACATGAGCACGTGGTTGTGTAAACCCTATGCATAAATATAGCTACTTAGTCGCGTGATGCTTTTGAATATGCTAGTGCACCTTCCAATTACACACACAATACATACTATAACGTTAATGGATTAAAAGAAGAAACGCCATTTTGTTTTTTTCATGGCTCATGACTTGAGACATGAGCGAAAACTTGAATTAATGAATTAACAATTAAAATTGAGATTAAAATTGAAATTTCTCAATTACTTGGATTTTCACCAGTCCAAGTAATTAAGATGAAAAAGAAATCCCACTCCGGTACTTCCCAGAGGGGCATTTCTCAAGAATTTTATTTAGTTCATTTTAACAAAAGTGAACTAAATAATATGAAAAGTTTGGAAAAGGCCTGTATTATGTCTCATGTCCGTGTTACATGGGAACATTTCCGCAGGCCTGGGGGAAATTTCCAAAACCCCACCCAGTGCCGTAAGTGCCAAAAGTGGGGTCATGGAACCAAACATTGTCACATGGATGCTAAATGCATGATTTGTAGTGGAACCTCTCACGCCAAGGACGCATGTCCTGTGAGAGAAGATTCCAATAAATTTAAATGTGCTAATTGTGGGGGCAATCATAAATCCAATTGCTGGGAATGCCCTTCACGCAAAAAAGTTTTGAATGCCCGTGGAAAATTGATCACCGGAAATTCCAATCGGATCACAGATTCGACGGGTAGAAATTTTTCAAACGCTCAAATTCCGAAACCGGTTACCGGTCGAGCAATTCATACCCACCACAATTCACAAACAAATTTTGCCGCTCGTCAACGGGTAGCAAGCACTTCAGTAAATTCCAATTTTTCCAATGTACCTACGTATGCAAACATCGCTGCTGGTAGACAAAATTTCTCTTCTCAAAATGAGGTTTATACCCATGTCCCAACGGAAAATAACGATCATGTTGCCGATTCAGGTAGCATGACTGCTTCCGATTTTGATTTTTTAACTGAACAATTGCATCACATGATTGATGCAATGTTCAAAGCAAATACCATTCCTGAAGCTGTTCAGGTTGGTATAAAGTACACACAAAAATTGTTATCGGACTCCGTTTCAATGGATCCAAATAATTGTGTGAAAGTTCTAAATTGGAATGCCCGCTCTCTAAAGGGTAAGGAAGATGAATTATTCAACTTCCTAAAAGTTCATAATGTGCATATTGCCATTATTACAGAAACTTATTTAAAACCAGGACTCTCCATTAAAAGAGATCCAAATTATTTTATCTACAGAAATGATCGTCTTGACAGCGCCTGTGGTGGGGTCGCCATTGTCATTAATAGACGTATCAAACATAAATTATTTTCTTCGTTTGAAACCAAAGTTTTTGAAACCTTGGGAGTTTCTGTTGAAACAAATTTTGGACAATTTTCCTTCATTGCAGCCTACTTGCCTTTTCAATGCAATGGGCAGCAAAAGAATTTGTTGAAAGCTGATCTTCAAATTCTGACTCGCAACAAATCAAAATTCTTCGTAATTGGTGACTTCAATGCCAAACACCGTTCATGGAATAATGCTCAAAGCAATTCCAATGGTAAAATTTTATTTGAAGATTGTTCTGCGGGATATTATACTATTCAATATCCCAATGGACCAACTTGTTTTTCTTCCAGTCGAAATCCTTCTACAATTGATTTAGTTTTAACAGATTCAAGTCAGCTGTGTGGCCGATTGGTAACTCATGCTGACTTTGACTCTGATCACCTTCCTGTGACATTTGAAATCTCACAAGAAGCCATTTATAATCCAATCAGCTCTACTTTTAATTATCATAGAGCTGATTGGGATTCTCTCAAAACGTATATCGATAGGAATTTTGATGTTGATATTCCTCTCGATACCAAAAGTGATATTGATAATGCTCTCGTATCTTTGACAAATTTAATTGTCGAAGCCAGAGGCATTGCAATTCCGAAATGTGAAGTTAAATTCAACTCCATTATTATTGACGACGATCTTCAGCTACTGATCCGTCTTAAAAATGTGAGAAGAAGGCAATACCAAAGAACTCGCGATCCCGCGTTGAAAGTTATTTGGCGAGATTTGCAAAATGAAATTAAAAAACGTTTCGCTATTCTGAGAAATACCAACTTTGAGAATAATGTCTCGAAGTTTGATCCCAGTTCGAAACCCTTTTGGAAATTAACAAAAATTCTTAAGAAACCTCAAAAACCAATTCCAGCACTTAAAGAGGGAAATAAAATTTTATTAACAAATGGCGAAAAGGCTCAAAAACTTGCTCAGCAGTTCGAGAGTGCCCATAATTTTAGTCTAGGTCTCACTAGTCCAATTGAGGATCAGGTTACACGGTGCTTCGAAGACATTCTCAATCAAGAGAATGTTTTCGACCCTTCGTTGGGAACTAATTTGGATGAAGTGAGATCTATTACTAGAAAATTTAAAAATATGAAAGCCCCGGGTGATGATGGTATTTTCTACATACTTATCAAAAACTTCCTGAGAGCTCTTTATCCTTTTTAGTTAATTTATTTAACAAATGTTTTCAATTGGCATACTTCCCAGATAAATGGAAAAATGCCAAAGTTGTTCCTATTTTGAAGCCGGACAAAATCCAGCTGAGGCTTCTAGTTATCCTTAATCAGTTTGCTTTCTTCAATAAGCAAACTGTTTGAAAAGATTATTTTAAATAGAATGATGGTTCATATTAATGACAATTCTATTTTCGCTGATGAGCAATTTGGTTTTCGCCATGGGCATTCAACCACTCATCAGTTATTAAGAGTAACGAACTTAATTCGGCTCAACAAATCTGAAGGATATTCGACTGGAGTTGCTCTTCTTGATATAGAGAAAGCATTTGACAGTGTTTGGCATGAAGGTTTGATTGTAAAATTGATGAATTTTAATTTTCCTCTGTACATCATTAAACTGATCCAAAATTATTTATCAGATCGCTCACTGCAGGTAAACTATCAGAATACTAAATCTGATAGATTACCTGTAAGGGCTGGTGTCCCCCAAGGCAGCATACTGGGGCCCATTTTGTATAACATTTTTACTTCTGACTTACCTGATTTACCACCAGGGTGTCAAAAATCTTTGTTTGCAGATGACACGGGCCTTTCAGCCAAAGGGCGAAGCCTTCGTGTCATTTGTAGTAGATTGCAAAAAGTTTGGATATTTTCTCCACTTACTTGCAAAAATGGAAAATTTCCCCGAATGCTTCCAAAACTCAGCTTATAATTTTCCCACATAAGCCGAGAGCTTCTTATTTGAAACCTTCTAGCAGACATATTGTCACTATGAATGGGGTTCCAATTAATTGGTCTAGCGAAGCTAAATACTTAGGACTTCTGCTAGATCAAAATTAACTTTTAAAAATCACATTGAAGGCCTTCAAGCCAAATGTAACAAATATATTAAGTGCCTATATCCACTTATAAACAGAAAATCAAAACTTTGTCTTAAGAACAAACTTTTGATTTACAAACAAATTTTAGACCTGCCATGTTGTATGCTGTGCCAATATGGGCTAGTTGCTGCAATACCAGAAAGAAGGCACTCCAGAGGATTCAAAATAAAATTTTGAAAATGATTCTGAAGTTGCCTCCGTGGTATAGTACCAATGAACTTCATAGAATTTCTAATATTGAGACATTGCAACAAATGTCCAACAAAATAATTTCAATTTTAGACAAAATCGTTGCAATCTTCTATTGCAACGATTAACTCCTTGTACCCTTAGTATAAAATAGGTTAAGTTTAGTTTAAGTTGAAAACATTGTAATTCCTACATGGTTCAATTCAACCAGAGGAAAAATTCTAACTGCCAGAGGCAATTGAAATGTATTAATAATAACTAAAAAGTAACATAGCAAATAAGGATGATAGTGTTAAGAAAACACGGAACACCTAGTCTAAGAGATGAATGCATGTATTAGATAATTAGCAAATAAAATTAGTTAAAAAAAAAAAAAAAAAAAAATGAATTAACAATTATTTCTTAACCGATAGGATTCAACATACCTTGATAACAGTTCATTCAGCTCATTTTCCTTACGCAACAATCATCCAATAACACAATTCAACACACAACACAAAAATGCTTTTACCTCTCATGGCATTTTTTTTCAACTTCTTGCATTTAATCACAAAAGTACATTATTTCTCTTTTTTTTCAACGAATATGCACATTTATTTCTCATTATTCTTCGTTTCTTTCACATCCCATTTTTTTTCAAGAATTTTATTTTCCACCCGCGCTTGCCGCGTGCTTTTTTTTTCATTATTATGGCGAGTCACTAGCCTGGTTGATAATAATTTCTACTTTCCTAACTTTTGCGTAGTATTGCCTGCCTTTGCACACCTTTTTTCGAATAACTTTTTTTTCACATAAATTACTTTTCACATAGAACGCTTTTTTTTCACCCGAAATTTGTTTTTTCATCCTCGTCGCCACTTGTGGTACCGAGATCCGAAGCACACGCGTCTAGCTCCGAGAAATGACTGCCTGTGCTTGCATGTCTGATAACCAAGCGGTGGGGAAGCATGGTACTAATACACATTCATTACTTATACTATAAGATGGGTTTTACTTAAGGTTTGTACTGTCTACCACAGGGCATAGCAGCTACAATAGAACACACCATTGATCATGGTTATCGCGACACCCTTAGCAGAGGAGTGTACCACCTCTTGGCTCGGGAACCGTCCGGCCGTGCCATCCTAGATCCTAGTACGGGTCGGACAGGAGGGCGACATCGGTCCTCGACCCAGAGACCAACTGCCACAGCAGCTGCTGGGCAGGTGCACGGTGGTTAAGATTCAGCTGTGTTACTTGCACGGTTTCTTCTTATTTATTTCTCCGATGGGACACGAAGATCCACCCATAACGTAGTTATAGGCTTGCTTTTTGCTGGCGCAGATGAGGCGCTTTGGTGCCTTATAGCATTCCTGCGCGTTGTGCCCTTCTTCATCACAACGGCGACACAAGTTGCTACGGTCTGGACCCTTACAGTTGTATGAATTGTGCCCAAATGCTAAGCTCCGATAGCACCTGTCCACCAAATGTGGCTGGAGTTTGCTCTTCTTGACCTCATGGTACGCATGGTCTCTGAGAATCAGTAAGGTCATGATGAGTTGCTGTTAGTTGACCTGGTAGAACAATTAGTTCGAAGTCCCTGTATGGACATGATGCGTTGCTATAAATTTTCAGCCGAGCCTAGTTGACCTAGTATAACAATTGGTTTGAACTCCATAATGATTTGAGGGGCTTGATCATCGTATTTGGTCATTTCTAAATAAAAAATCATACGCATGACTAAAAAAGCTTGTATTTACATGATGGGTTACTATCGATTTTGTTCCGGACATAGTTGACCTGGTAGACCAATTTTGCTGAAAAACATAATGATTTGGAGGACTTAGAACATCTGGTTTGGTCGATCTAAATTGTATGCGTGGCCTCTAAGTGCCTGTATGGATATGACGGGTTACTATCAATTTTGTACTAAGCGAAATTGAACTGGTAGACAAAGGATTTAAATTCCAAAATTATTTGGGGCTGCGTCACGTTTTTCATCACATGTTAAATAGTTTTAGCACGTTTTCGAGAAAAAAATTGAAAGATAATTTATATTTATATATATATCGTTTATATAAAAATGGCAAACTGTCGATTCATCCACCGTCGTTTCGAGAAATTGATAAGTTGACGATTATTTTGGGTATATAAACATGTAAATGTGACTGATAAGTGTCTGGAAAACTGCCAAGTCAAATCCGGGTCGATATGCCCCGAACTCTAAAGTGTAAGTTTTTTTGGCACTGCAGGAAGGCTAATCTTTGAAGTAAACATTTCAAATTCAGGCAAAATACATATTCAAGAATGTGAGTTTCACCTGAGTGAAAGTTTCACTTGAGTGAAGTAAAAAAAATCCAAAACTCCGACTTTGGTTTTGTTAACGTTAGAGATTGGGAATGCGCAATATTATTAAACAATTTATTTGAAAAAAAAGGACTGCTGGAAAGTGCTTTGAATTTGAATGCTTTTGCCGAATCAACCATGAATTCAAAATACTAGAGGTTCACTTATGAAATTTTACTTTTTGTGCTGTTTATAAATTTGTCGTTAACTAGATTACACCAAATGTGCAAAGAATTTTCACTTTTTACCGCTGCAAATGATGTATATTTACAATTGAACGAAAGAAAATCTTCATCTCACTTTCAAGTGGATCATTCATATTTTCGTGATTTCAAAATATGGAGTTAAATAACATTTTTCTCAAATAAACTCTCTTCCATTTTAAAATGTGGTCTTTGAAGAAAATTTCAGGCAATTCAAACCTTCTTTTGTTCAAAATGGTGGTCCTGAAAAGGACCAATTTATTTTAAAAAAGCTCCTTTACAATCACTAAAAACCAACGACGACTTCTCGATGATTTACCGCTAAAATATTTCATACGCCACCACGTGGCGAATAAAGTTTCTGCAGCAAAAACCGCCATTGGAGATTCAAACAAACCCATCGCCTGCTGCGAGCCTCCGAGATGACTGCTACCGATACCATCGCTTTGGAACCGCATTTGTAGCCTCGTTTGTAGCGTAGTGTCTGATCTCTGTGGATTCTCGATTAAAATAAAGTGTTCGCGCGAGACACAGGCTTGGCAGCCATTACCGATGATGCTGCTGAAACCGCTCTCCGCGAAATCATCAACAAAATGGCTCGCACGCGCGTGGAACATCTTTCTTATATCCAATGAAGTAAGTTGTAAGTTGAAGCCCCTTTGTTTATCATTTTGAGGTCAAATATTATGCGGTGAAATTTTCAGAAAATTGTGGTAAATCGTCGAGTGGACATTGTCGGCAGTAAGTAAAATATTGTGTGTGTGTGTGTGTGTGTGTGTGTGTGTGTGTGTGTGTGTGTGTGTGTGTGTGTGTGTGTGTACAAACTAACCCCCACTGTCTGGCAGTGATGTTATGGAAGAAAGCTGTCTGTTTTACAAAGTTTTACAGTCAGATTTAATCCGGGAGTTAGAAAGTGCTAGCTCTATTGCAGCTCCAGTGACCCATTTCAGACTGCCTGGTATTTCATGACCAGTCCGAGGTCACTTTTGCTTACAATAAGCCCCGCCTGTTTATGCTACCATTATCAATTGGATAATGGATCCATAAGCAAACTTCCGGATCTCAAAATCCAGCGCGTATTTAGTTTTAGTCATTATATTAAAGTTGTAAAAAACAAACATTTTGGAACAATCTCACCAAATTTATCCATGTCCAGCTACCAGAAACTTCAAGGGCATAAAATAATCTTGAAAATGGAAATAATCTTGAAAGAGCGTCCATGATGCGATCCGCTATTGTGCTCCACTTTTAATGTGCGCTGCACATGCGTATCGTTTATCTTGACAAACTGCTGTTATACTTGCGCATCGTCCAATTCCAAACTTGAAAGATCAATCCTAATTGATCCTCTGGATAAGGAGTTCCACCTTCTGATGATTTATGCCTCAAACCTGATATACAGTTTCAAGATCCTTTCCTGAAGTCATCCGCAAACTGAAATTCCAGCAATGTTGACATCCAATTTCCAACACGAAATTCTTTCCCCAAGGTAACTTTGAAGCAGCAATCTTTATCGATGCTATAAAGAAGAATCTGCTACCACTAATAATCAGTCGTCACAGCACCATATCAATTACTTTTTTCTAACATAGATTCTAACGCAATGTAGTTCAGTTCACAAAACCACTTATTTTTCTATATTGAAAGCATCAGCCGAATTGTGCTTTTGGCCCACGATTCGTGGAGCAAAATTTTGACACGAGAAAAATACTTCTTTTCTGCAAAACAGCACACTTTGATCTCCTTGTCGGCAGTAAGTAAAATATTCTCACAAAATTCCAAAAATTGTTTGGTTGCTGGTTGTAAAAGTGCATCTAGAAACATAAATCGGACAACAATTTTAAATGCAATAGTTTTACTAAATATTTATCCAACCCACAACGTCTCGTTGAATTGGAATAGTAGCAAAGACAATCAAATACGCATTGTGGAAATGCTGATAAAGTAACTTTTTTGAAATAAAAACCAAATTGTGGAAACGTGGAGCAACACAAAAAGTAGAAGAGTTGAAAGTGCATCTTTTGTGCAACAAGTTTGCTCCTAAAGCGCATTTTGAATTATTTTCCCTCTCCATCGAAGCTACGTAACACATTCGCACATATTTGCATCCGTGCGAAATTTGGTGTTGTTCGCCATTTTTTTCTTCTCTCCGCATTTCATGCCACGGCGAAATATGAAAGACTTTCCAAGCTCTCATCTGACAAAGGGTTCTTATCTCATTGCACAATTCGTTCCCGCGTTGGCAGTATAGTGATCCCGATCGTTCTCGAGAATCGGGCGCTGTTGTGCTGAATTCGGCTTTGGGACAATTCTTCGAATGACACTTACTCGAATAACATTCTGTCGAATGGCATTTGGTCGAGAAGACATTATTCGGTGATATAAGGATAAATGAAGGTGTCAGATTTGATAGAAAAGGTATTCGATCAATAATTGACAAGTATTAAAAAAGTGTATAATTGGTACTTACTTTTTCAGTATTCATTAAATAAATAATATCTTTCTGAAAATCAATAAATATTTTATAATTTTTACATGGATATTTTTTCTTCCACTTATAAAATTTACGTAATATGTACCGTAAATGGGGAGGTCATTCTTTGTTATAATAATCATTATATATTGGCATATATACAAATACATCTTCTTCTTCTTATTGGCATTGCATCCCCACTCTGGGACAGAGCCGCCTCGTAGCTTAGTGTTCATTTTTCACTTCCACAGTTATTAACTGCGAGGTTTCTATGCCAAGTTACCATTTTTCCATTTGTATATCATGCGGGTAACACGATGATACTTTTATGCCCAGGGAAGTCGAGACAATTTCCAATCCGAAAATTGCCTAGACCGGCACCGGGAATCGAACCCAGCCACCCTCAGCATGGTTATGCTTTGTAGGCGCGTCTTACTGCACGGCTGAGGAGGGTCCCTATACAAATACATATATAAGCACAAATTTTTCAAAACAAAATTAGCAAAAATAGGATTCTGGGAATTAACTTATACAAACAAATGTCCCATACGATAGCAACAAACATTTGATTTTCTATCAAATGTTCCGTCGACGTAATGTCCCTTCGATAAAAAATCATTCGACGAAACGTTATTCGATTGAATATCTTTCGTTCAAATTCTTTCAACTTGACGATGTTGGAAGCGACACCGGCACCAACATCGTTATTTTAGTATCGTATACCCGAGTGGGTTGCTCACATTGCGTGGCTAAAAATTAACAAAAGAGAATACGTTTTCGTTCTTGGTAGTGTCAGCATATGTGCATGAGTATAGGATTCCTCCTTCATTCTACTATGGAAATCATTGTGGGAGTACTATTCGAGCCGGTGAAATGTGTTTATTTAAATTAATCAAAACTGTCCAAAATATAAAAGTAATGGAGTGTTATTGCTAATAAATTGCATTGAAGTCCTTATCTTGATAAAAGTTATCATTTCACTTTATTGAACGTATCCGGATTTTATTTTTCGTGAAAAGTAATGTGCATAAAATGTAACGGGCTCATCACGCAAATTAATCAATAACTCAAAGTTAATACATACATCGTTTTGTAGAGAGCTATTTATCGCTGCTTCTTCAAAGAGTGCATCAAGCATATCTCGTGTATCAGGATCATAAGGGCGTAACAGCATTGATTTATCTTCGTTTATGTTCTCTTCTTATCAATGCAGCGTTTTTCGATTAATGCAGTGACGTTGCCCTTATGATCCTAAGCGCGAGATATTTCAGTTGGATTGCGCTAGATTCATGCACTTTTTCAACTGATAAACGCAATAAAATTGCGTTAAAAACAATTTGACTCGGTTTTTTGGCCAGCCACTTGAGCAGGCAGACATTGAAGTGATTATTCTTTTGCACAATAGAGTACTTTCCCAAGCACGACAGTATGAATAAAAACTTTTTGGGACAATATTTGAAGCACTTGTTGTCAAATTACAGAATACAATTTTCATTTGAAGCAGCTCAAAACTTCTTATGGGCCAACTTAAAGATTTGTGCACAATTATTGTTGTTTTTGACTAGTTGGTGTACTAACCAAAAGTAAGCAAGGCATCTGGTGCAATAATTTTGGTTAGATATTCAATATATGAAGATTTCAAACGATAAATATGCTCAACCAGAGTATATTAGGCTAAGGTTTGAGCTGAAACGTTGCACTTTTCCAGTTAGACAACGCCGCCTACAATTTGTCACGTTATTTTTCTAACATTTCATAAGCATTAACATAAAATGATACAATTCTTCTTCAAGGTATCACTTAAAGGAATGAAGTGCCATTCATCAACCACTAGTGATAGAGGACATGACAAGCAACATACACGTGTTCATTCAAAAATAATTGCAATTAAGGAGAAGTTCCGGTTTTAAATTAATGATTCATCCGGAACACAAAGTGCATGAGAGTAGATGTGCTCGTGTTTGGGAAAGCAAAGTATCCCTTTTAGGGTTGAGAGCTGAAACTTTCTCCGCTGGTGATCATAATTTATTGCGATAATTTTTTAATGGCTGTCGTTTGCTTCGGCGTACGTGTGCTAAACCTACCTTGGGCGAATCCATCGACAATTGGTGGCTGGTTTGTTCCCGTTTTCTGATTTAATTTATGAACAATGGAAACGAGCATTCCAGCTTACATGGAATGGAAATTCCATTGTGCTCTGTTAAGGAATGTGCGTTTCAAAGATCAATAAATTGCCTTTGAACAATTAATCATGTAAGTTGGACAGGCAAAGCTGGAAATAAACAAATGGCCTCGTTTGCAGGGTATTTCACTACGTAACATTAATTGTTGAATTCAGCTTAACCTTTATTAATGAAAGTTATTTTCGGTGGACAAAGTTCTCAGAATGGATCAGGGTGAAATGTTACTTGTAAGCACTAATGTGGAAAATATATTCCTCATTATTGAGAATGTTATACGCCAGTGTCTATTAAAGTTGTATGGTATGTATGATTAAAATACAACCAGTTTTTTTATACACGGTTTGTTAGCCCCCTCAAAAAAATCAAAGAAAATACCTTCACGTAACCTACCCTTAGTGGAGGTAGTGGGGGTTTGATGAGATTTGCTGTAATTATCCAGCTCACAGTGGTTTCATATTTAAAAAAAATAAAAACTAAAAATTTAAAAATTTAAAAATTTAAAAATTTAAAAATTTAAAAATTTAAAAATTTAAAAATTTAAAAATTTAAAAACTTAAAAATTTTAAAATTTAAAAATTTTAAAATTTAAAAATTTAAAAATTTAAAAATTTAAAAATTTTTTTTTTAAATTTAAAAATTTAAAAATTTAAAAATTTAAAAATTTAAAAATTTAAAAATTTAAAAATTTAAAAATTTAAAAATTTAAAAATTTAAAAATTTAAAAATTTAAAAATAAATTTAAAAATTAAAAAACTTGAAAATTTAAAAATTAAAAAATTTGAAAATTTAAAAATTTAAATATTTAAAAATTTAAAAATTTAAAAATTTAAAAATTTAAAAATTTAGAAATTAAAAAATTAAAAAATTTAAAAATTTCAAAATTTAAAAATTGAAAAATTTAAAAACTTAAAAATTTAAAAATTTAAAAATTAAAAAATAAATTTAAAAATTTGAAAATTTAAAAATTTAAAAATTTAAAAATTTAAAAATTTAAAAATTTAAAAATTTAAAAATTTAAAAAATTTAAAAATTTAGAAATTTGAAAATTTGAAAATTTAAAAATTTAAAAATTTGAAAATTTAAAAATTTGAAATTTTAAAAATTTAAAAATTTAAAAATTTAAAAATTTAAAAATTTAAAAATTTAAAAATCTAAAAATTTAAAAATTTAAAAATTTAAATGTTTGCGCGTTTGTATGACACTGACCGATGATTTTATTACAATTTTGATACTTGACGTCACTGTTTTTGTAGTCACTATGTATAGCAACTGGCTTCCTCTCCCAGGTTTAAATAATTCAGTCGGAGTTTCACTCATTTTGCAATTCCTGTATGACTACCGAAAATTCCTCCAAAAACTGCCATGGATTTTTTCCAGGAATTCCTTCAGCATTTTCTCAAGCGACTGCCACAACATTTTTTCATAGTTATCAGCGTGGTGAAATATTTGGCAGCGTGGAAGGGGACTACCAAGAAAAATAATTTGAACAACGTCGCTTCACGTCACGCTATTTGTTGAATTAAAATTAGCCAATCTAATATTCAGACTGACCGACTGACTCCGCAGTAACCCAATGAAACATCAATTCTTATTTTCTTCAAACAGCAGTTTGTGGCAATGACTAACATTCATTCAAAAAGATCACCTTGTTTGACTTTAATTGGGACCCATTCATCAAACCCCTTGGTGGTGGAAATTCTCAATTTAGACCAACATAAATTACCACACCGGAAGCCATCAGTATTCACTTTAAAACCATAAAGAGAATTGGTCTGAACGGTGGTGGTGGTGGCCGCCATGCGAACCCAGGAACAGCACACATACATAAATCCATAACGTCAGTCTCCGGGCGGTTTAAATGCAAATTTCGGCCAAGTTTATCTCCCACATGGAGACACACTGGATTAGCGTAAGTCTCTTTCTCATCTCTAAAATAAATTTCCTAGACTATAAGGGTACTGGCCTGCGTTTCCCACTGCCCTGCTCGGTTGCCGGCTGAAGGAAGCCGAAGCGAAGTTGAGCCACAGTCGATGGGCGGTGGCAGTAAGCTAAAGTTTGCCCTCTCGGTCCTTTTGCCAGTCGCCAGAATCCCGAGTCCCGACCCGCACAATCAAGAAGCCTCGTCTGGGGTTTATCCCATTTGTGTTGTTGATAGCGTATGACTACGGTGGAGCAGGGCAGGAAAAGGTAGACATACACGAAGGTATAACTTCAGAGTAGCTTTTCCTGTTCCTGTTTTACCTTTGCACAAGGAATGGAAGAGTCCTCGCTTAGACCCTGCCTGTGCTGAAGAAGCATACAGCAGGAACAGTGGCATGTTTGTTCCCACGGCCTTGGACGCTGAGAAAGTATGGTCTAATATATATGTGTGATTTGGAAGATGGTCTCCATGTTGATAATGCTTTCAAAATTTTGTTTCGCAAATGTAGGGGTGTGTATTATGTAACTGGGAATTTAGAAATCGTAAGTAAATGATACTCATGACGACGGCAATGATGATGATGATGAACAAATGTTGCATTAAGTGACTATCTCGCAATAATTAATTATTTACCCTAAGTTAAACAGAATTGTCGACGAGTCTTGTAGATACAATGATCAGTTAATTTATAACTAAACCGTTGTGTTTTGCAAGTAACGGAGTACTCTGTAAAATGCATACTGGAAGCTTTCATGTTATGCACTTTGGCACTCGCAATTTGAATACTTATGGAGAGCTATTGGGGAAGAAACGGAAGTCAAACCAGAAGTCAAGAAAATCATGGATACTTCCATTGCCAGATCTAATCTTTTCCATTACAAACCGTTCCGAGAAATTGTGAGTGATGCTGTGAATGTGAAAGAGCAGTGTAGACGGGGAGAAGAAGGCGAGATGCATAGCGAGCAAGGTGAATCGATCAATGGAAGACGATTTGCAAAGATAAATGGAGACGGATTTTATGTGTTGCAGAGGCCACTGAAATAAAATAATGCTTAGAATGTCACTGCAAACGATGCTTTCCTGTGAAATTTATTAACTTGGCATTTTACGAATGTTCCGGATCTTCCGGAGAGCCACGGTAGAATGTATAAGCCATAACATATACTTCATACTCAGAATATAAAAACAAATGCAGCTACAAAATCCAGGAAAGAAGAAATTTATTAATTTTCCTTTGTTTGGATCCTCCATATCGCTGCCGTCGCCAGTTTATGGCATCACGCCAACGACATTTTTGCATCTATACGCCGCCGTTTGAAAACAATCACGCCGTTGATCTACAATTTTTTACACCGATAAAAATTTTGCAGAAGAATTCCGAAGAATTTCCCGTGGAATCTAAAGAATTTCCTTCGAAATCCCGAAAATATTGCAGTACAAATTCTGAGTAAATTTTCGTCATTTGGCCGAATAAACCATTAGATCGAAACCCGTCTGGCTGGAAATAATTTGGATGAAATAGACATAAAATCCGGCCAAATACCAAAATGGTTATACGGTCGAATATTTCGTTTGGCCGAACTGCTCATATTATTCGAGAATATGACCACTTCGCCTGTATGTCAATTTTAGTCAAATGACATTTTCGGTCAAACCGTATTCGACCTTATAACCGTTTCGCCCAAATGGAAGTCAGCTAGATGACTCTCGCCTTAACATGTCAATCGGCCAAGTGGCATTTGAAAAACCGCTTTCCACCGAATGACTCTCGGTCAAACGACAGGAAGGACCTAAAGGTAAAATCCAAATCCAATCCAAATCCAATCCAAATCCCATCCAAATCCCATCCAAATCCAATCCAAATCCAATCCAAATCCAATCCAAATCCAATCCAAATCCAATCCAAATCCAATCCAAATCCAATCCAAATCCAATCCAAATCCAATCCAAATCCAATCCAAATCCAATCCAAATCCAATCCAAACCAATCCAAATGCAATCCAAACCAATCAAACCAATCCAAATCAATCAAATCCAATCAAATCAATCAAACCAATCCAAATCAATCCAAACCAATCAAACCAATCCAAACCAATCCAAATCAATCCAAACCAATCAAACCAATCAAATCAATCCAAACCAATCCAAACCAATCCAAACCAATCCAAACCAATCCAAATCAATCAAACCAATCCAAACCAATCCAAACCAATCCAAACCAATCCAAACCAATCAAATCAATCAAACCAATCCAAACCAATCCAAACCAATCCAAACCAATCCAAACCAATCCAAACCAATCCAAACCAATCCAAACCAATCCAAACCAATCCAAATCAAACCAATCCAAACCAATCCAAACCAATCCAAACCAATCCAAACCAATCCAAACCAATCCAAACCAATCAAACCAATCCAAACCAATCCAAACCAATCCAAACCAATCCAAACCAATCCAAACCAATCCAAACCAATCCAAACCAATCCAAACCAATCCAAACCAATCCAAACCAATCCAAACCAATCCAAACCAATCCAAACCAATCCAAACCAATCAAACCAATCAAACCAATCCAAACCAATCAAATCCAATCCAAACCAATCCAAACCAATCAAATCCAATCCAAACCAATCCAAACCAATCCAAACCAATCCAAACCAATCCAAACCAATCCAAATCCAAATCCAATCAAACCAATCCAAACCAATCCAAACCAATCCAAACCAATCCAAACCAGTCAAACCAATCCAAACCAATCCAAACCAATCCAAACCAATCCAAACCAATCCAAACCAATCCAAACCAATCCAAACCAATCCAAACCAATCCAAATCAATCCAAACCAATCCAAACCAATCAAACCAACCAAACCAATCCAAACCAATCCAAACCAATCAAACCAATCCAAACCAATCCAAACCAATCCAAATCAATCCAAACCAATCCAAACCAATCAAACCAATCCAAATCCAATCAAACCAATCCAAACCAATCAAACCAATCCAAATCCAATCCAAATCCAATCCAAATTCAATCCAAATCCAATCCAAATCCAATCCAAATCCAATCCAAATCCAAATCCAAATCAATTCAAATTCAGTCCAAACCAATCATTACGTTTTTTTATCCCGCCATTTTTTTAACTTGTTTTAAAGTGCCATTTTTTTTTGCCCCGTTTTCGTCCTCGGCCCAATCATCAGGGTGGCTACCGAAGACCAAAGAATTCTCTTTTTTACCATCTTTTCTGACGATATCATTCTTTATCTGTTGTTTTTTTTGTCATTAGTTTTTTTTCCATATGGCCATTTCTTTTGCACTCTTTTTTTTGTCACCCAGCCTACTGCCCTGCCATTTCGCCAGGGAGCCTACAGGGCACAAAGCATTTTCTTTTTTTGCTGGTTGCATCATTCTCATTTTGCCATCATTTTTGCAATTTCTTGTCATTCGGCCTACTCCTCAGCCTTTCAGTTAGGGAGCCTACCGGAGACACTAGCATTCTTTTTCTGTTGTTTTTTTTTTGTTTTTTATTTTGCATTTTTTCTTAATGCTATCTTTTTTGCCATCTAATGAGCTCAGTGGTCTAGTGGCTACCGCTTCTACCTTCTACCTAATGGTACATGTTTTATAACAACCGCTGTTATAAAAAAACTGCTGTAACAGAATAACAAGGTCTGATATAAATCTGTTACTATCTACTGGTCGGGAAGGACCGAAAGGCCATAAACTCTCTTGGCTGTAGGGGAAAACGGTTCATAATGCACCCCTGGGGCAAAATGGCCTCACTCATTAAACCACTCATATAATCTGTTGTAGTACATTTATTAACGAATATTACCATTACAATTCATAATTAATTATACATTATTGAAAAAAATAGCTAAATCCCTTCATATTCACTCAAATTTAACGATTTTCTATTCTTCCACCACAACCATAAGATTGTAGCTCAATCCATTAAGAAAAAGCAAACAACCATGCAAACATCATTTTACATGCAATTGAGTCATTTTAGAATACCATTCGGGCATTTTTTCCCGTTCAGCAAATGGCATTTTCGGCCAAGTAGCTCTTCTGCTCATTTGTTACGCCATTTGTTACCTTAGATGGATTAAAGCAGGGTGATGCACTCTCGAATCTACTGTTCAATATAGCGCTCGAGGGAGCGATTAGGAGAGTTGGTGTGCAAAGAAGCGGTACCATTATCACAAAATCGCATATGCTCCTGGGATTTGCGGACGATATCGATATTATCGGAATTGATCGCCGTGCCGTGGAAGAGGTTTTTGTGCCTTTTAAGAGGGAGACAACGAGAATTGGACTCACGATCAATACCAGCAAAACGAAGTACATGGTCGCTGGCAATCAACGTGGGTTCATTAGGGGTGGTGGTAGCGAAATGGTGCTGGATGGTGAAAAATTTGTGGTAGATTGTGATTGTGGTAGAAAATTTGTGTAGTTGTGTATCTTGGAACATTAGTGACGTTCGATAATGATATTACCCGCGAGGTGAAAAGGCGTATTGCAGCTACAAATAGGGCTTATTACGGACTTCGTAACCAGCTTAAGTCCCGTAGTCTGCAAACGAAAACAAAACTCGCGCTGTATACTACTCTGATTCTTCCGGTGGCTTTATACGGCCATGAGACATGGACGTTAACGGAGAGCTGATCTGAGAACTCTCGGAGTGTTTGAGCGTAAGGTGCTGCGGACAATACTCGGCGGTAAACAGGAGAACGGTATCTGGCGGCGTCGCATGAATCACGAATTGTACCAGGCGTATAAAGGGCTGGATATTATTAAGCTTATACAACACGGCAGACTACGGTGGGCTGGTCACGTGGTTCGTATGCCAGAAGAACGCCAATCGAAGTTAATATTTAGTAGAGAATCCGGAAGAGGCCGCAGGCTTCGTGGAAGGCCGCGTACACGATGGCTTTTTGCAGTTGAAGAGGACCTGAGTGCGCTCAATGTTCAGGACGACTGGAAGCGATTGGCCCAGGATCGAGTCCAGTGGAGAAGGATACTCCATTCGGCGTAGGTTCATCGAAGAGCTGTAGCCCATCAAGTATCAAGTAAAAATTATCATTTCGGCCAAATGGAATTTCTGACCACGAACTATACGGCCAAACTACCATTTCGATCAAACGACCTGTTAGCGTATACCGCTTTTATGGCTGAATTACCAGTTCGGTCATACCGCCAAACCACTTTCGGCTTGATAGCCGCTTCAATCAAATGGAGTTCGAAGCGATGAACGACTTTCAGCCCAACTACGTATCGTCTTCTGGAAATTGCTAAGAAAGACTTAAGGACAATAAAAAGAATCCAAATCCAATCCAAATCCAATCCAAATCCAATCCAAATCCAATCCAAATCCAATCCAAATCCAATCCAAATCCAATCCAAATCCAATCCAAATCCAATCCAAATCCAATCCAAATCCAATCCAAATCCAATCCAAATCCAATCCAAACCAATCCAAACCAATCAAACCAATCCAAACCAATCCAACCAAATCAATCAAACCAATCCAAACCAACCAAACCAATCCAAACCAATCCAAACCAATCCAAACCAACCAAACCAATCAAACCAATCCAAACCAATCCAAATCAATCAAACCAATCCAAATCAACCAATCCAAACCAATCAAATCCAATCAAATCCAATCCAAACCAATCAAACCAATCCAAACCAATCCAAACCAATCCAAACCAATCCAAATCAATCAAACCAATCAAATCAATCCAAATCAATCAATCCAATCCAAATCCAATCCAAATCCAATCCAAATCCAATCCAAATCCAATCCAAATCCAATCCAAATCCAATCCAAATCCAATCCAAATCCAATCCAAATCCAAATCAATTCAAATTCAATCCTAAACCAATCATTACGTTTTTTTATCCCGCCATTTTTTTAACTTGTTTTAAAGTGCCATTTTTTTTTTGCCCCGTTTTCGTCCTCGGCCCAATCATCAGGGTGGCTACCGAAGACCAAAGAATTCTCTTTTTTACCATCTTTTCTGACGATATCATTCTTTATCTGTTGTTTTTTTTGTCATTAGTTTTTTTTCCATAATGCCATTTCTTTTGCACTCTTTTTTTTTGTCACCCAGCCTACTGCCCTGCCCTTTCGCCAGGGAGCCTACAGGGCACAAAGCATTTTCTTTTTTTGCTGGTTGCATCATTCTCATTTTGCCATCATTTTTGCAATTTCTTGTCATTCGGCCTACTCCTCAGCCTTTCAGTTAGGGAGCCTACCGGAGACACTAGCATTCTTTTTCTGTTGTTTTTTTTTTGTTTTTTATTTTGCATTTTTTCATAATGCTATCTTTTTTGCCATCTAATGAGCTCAGTGGTCTAGTGGCTACCGCTTCTACCTTAGTAGCAGGAGGTCGTGGGATCAAATCCAGGCTCGTCCCTTTCCTACTTTGTGTTACACTCTGTGTTAAACGTTCTACCAAAACGATTCCTACTGTTATAACCTTCCATACTAGCAATTCCCGTGGGACCTATGAGAGCTCCGTAGAGTTCTCTGCTTCTTCTTAAGTAGGTGAAAAAATAACCAACGAATAAAAAAATCAGCGTGTTTTTTTAATTTAAGAATCCGAAGGGTCGTGTACAAGAAACAACCGCAAGATAGACTTTGGACAATGTAAGGACATTGTTGCGACTGATTTTTCTGCTTTGTACATTGCAGACATTTTTTCTTGGATCAGCTTTTTTGTATAGAAAGTTGGTCTTGAAAAGAACTTACTTATTTTTTTAAATCCGTCTTCCTAATTACAAATAGCATCAAAATCAAATGAAAATCTTGAGAGAAAGACTTTGACTGCTACTGATACCATCCATGTGAATTAATTTTTGTAGCATTTCAATCTGGCGCGTGCTCGTGATTCTGCCACCGACGAAAACTTTCTGCCGTCGCTAAGCGATTAATTTGCACTTTGAACAACACTTTTCTCAGCTAAACTTTGCCTTGTATAGAATGGTAATCTTGAAAAGAACCGATTATTTTCCAATAATGCGTCTTCCCAGGGGGGTCGCGTAGCGTAGTTGGCTACACGTTCGCCTTACAAGCGAATGGTCATGGGTTCGATTCCCAGCCCCTCCACCAAACCCTCGTCAGTCGCCGGATGCGCAGCCTATGCGGTAGCGTATTGGGGAACGCGTCTTATCGTCACGGCTGTCTGATGACGACTGACACCTTGTTCTTATCGGAGGCATTCCTCCAACGTACCCGGATAAATGGCAACCGAACAATGCAACGATCATTGGATGCAGGACATGGACAAACGGACACAATGGACTCACGATGAGATGGACTGGCAACGACAACAATAATTGGTAATGGAAATCTAAAAATAGATTCTGTGTGGATTCTGTTCGGCAGAATACCACAGTAGATTTCGGCACAGTAGCGGTCAAGTAACATAGAGTGCCTAACAAATAAATAAAGGAATAAAAAAAAATGCGTCTTCCTAACCACTAACAGCAACCACTCAATTGTTTGGATTTGCTAGAGATAGCTGGTTCCACTGATTGCCAGTCAAGGGTACTCCAGATGCCACCTTTGAAAAAACGTACTCCACCACGCTGCTGCTACGATCACAGCAGACGCCATCTAAGTAAAACAAGTAACCGATGTTGCGAGAAAATTTCAAATGTATGCTGAGCTGAATGACAACTGCACGACCCGCATGCCTTTGCTGGGAATAAAATGTCCTTCCTTTCCGAAGCTGAGATCGTTCTCTGCTTTCCGCGACATATCGAGCATTATTCAGTTATTCGCAAAAATTGAACAAAAATCGTTTGATTCAAAATCGTGACCAAACTGATTCACATTTGTGGGAAGGCACTCTACTGATTCATTAAATGTGGGATCCGGCATCCTTTCAATATTTTGAAATCATTGATTTAAATAACACTTTTAATAAGTAAAGTGCACCTTAATTCAAATTACACACCTTATGGTAGCAATTGGTTTCATTTGCATGAAAATATATATTTTCTTACATTTTCTGTGGCATTTTTTGTGTTGCTGAAAGCCTTACGTGATTCACAATAGTGGATGGAGTGTAACAATTTTGTAGAAAATTCAGATTGTAGACTGATCTGCATTTCTGAAGTTACTAATGACCCTTATCATGGCACTGCTCTTCTAATTGGAGTTGAAATTAAAAACGTTACAAATTTCCGACCACGAAGGAGTCTATGAGGTTTTATTTATATATCTACAGTTTTATTTATATTTGAAGCAAACAAGTGCTTAATTAAGCAAACTAAACTTTTATCTTGACATTGGAGGACAGCTTTTGTTCTTGGTTTTTTTTTTAAATTCTATATTGAGATCAACATCGGTAAGAGGACAGTGGAATACACAACCAAGTAGTATTTTGTTTTAATATTTGGTTTCGAAATAATTTTTTTTTTGTGAAATATATATTTGTATATTTATTTAAGATATTTCATGTCATGACATTCACAAAATATGAAAATTAAATACAATGCATTTTTTCTCGATCTCCATTTGAACACTCCACACAATCCGATAAGCACAAGTGTCCAACTTTTGAATTAGAAAGATATTTGTAGTTTCTTGAACAACCCTCCACATTTCGGGTTTAAGTCACATTAAAGCGATCACCACTAGAGCGTACCCTATTTTAACTTATTTCCTCTTACAACACAGAGTGCCTCCCCTATATGTCTAACCGTTTCTTGCGAGTATCATTCTCTCGTTTTCAAACCAGCAGCCAACATAAAAGCGAAACAACGAAAGCCAGCTACCAAGCAATGCACATACATATTATTTATGAATCTTGTTGTGGCACCCTTTTAAGGCTTCTTTCCAGTAATAAAATTCAGGTTTTCGGTCTTTATAAATTATGCAAGGCAGTTTATAAATTGTGCCATTCTATCTACTCGCCATAAATATTAATATTAGGATGTGACATCAATGGTACCCACCCCCACATAATACAGGGCTGATGCCAACTATTCTATGCACTTATAATTCCCTCCTCCCACAGATTCCGTGTCCAGTTTAAGAAAATGCCACACTCCCAAAGAAGCAAGCATCCGGGCTATGGGAGACCACTCATTCCGAATAAAGCCATCGATATTATATTGGAAAGTATCTTTCAACGCTCAGCAGCACAATGAAACCCGGAGCGTTTCTCCATTCTGCAGACATGAATTATGCGATGGTCCTAACCCCAGCCGCCCGAGAATGGCTTCCGTTGTAATGAAAACTAACATAGTCAGGGGTCGGAAAAAGTTGGAAAATCTCAATTATATCTCCGTTAGATGGGGAACAGTTGTTGCTGCAACTGTACGAAGCTGTTGCTATCCGGCAAAACAGTTTCTAATTTCGCAACAGCTCACTTGTTCCGACGGAGCGGAAGCTTGCTGGACCACCGAGGTTGGCTTATTGCACAGTTGCAAGCGTAATCAAAAATTTAATTCTATGAATATTCATACAAATGGAATGGCAACTGCTAGGTGAGTAGTTGCACAGTACGCTCTCGAATGAATTCACTCGGTACAGAATCTCGAAGCTTCAGGAAGCGTATTCGTTAACCAGCGAATGATGGTGATTATAATGCTGATTAAATTAGCTATTACTGCTGTTATCTGCTGCCCTTACATTGCTTGCAAGATTGAGGACATATTAGATAGTTGCGATTGATTTGCTGTCACTGCTTGCGGAATGCATGTCAGTTGAGGATGATACCCAATCAATACCGCACGAACCTCCGGATCTGGCTTGGTCCCGGATCACTCACGTAGTCCCAGCGCTGTTGTGGCTGACAGGCGTGCTTTTTTAGGTATTGTAACCATCGGAGGTGAACCATATTTATATTGAAAGTACTATACGCGTCTTATTGACAAGTCATGGTTCCAATAAAATATTGATTAAGCACTTTACTATATCAAAGAGGAAATATTTTCATATGTTTAAAATTAGCACTTCATAAAACAATCAATGTGGGAACGGAACTAAACGATTTACACTGGTGTCGGTTTTTACGCGGGGGATACGTTCCGCGTAAATCAAAACCGCGTAATAAAAACCGCGTGAATCCCAAAAACCGCGTAAAAAACGATTTCATTAAAAATCGTTTTTTGTGGTTTTCACGTGTTTCCAAACCTTTTTTAAAAACCGCGTAAAAAAAAACTTTCAAAAATATCCGCGTAAAAAACGACTTTTTATAAAAAATCAGTTTTTCGCTATTTTCACACGTAACCAAAGGTCTATCGACCTGTTTCAAATATGGTGGATGCTCCTAGTGCAACATAGAATAGGATGTAAATAAAAAATAACTTCTTGGCCATCCAAGAAATTCCTGCAGTAAAGCCTTTTGATCTACTCGCGTAACCAATGGTCTGTCGACCTGTTTCAAATAAATTGCTTGCTCCTTGTGGTACATGGAATAAATTCCGAGTGTAAATAGTCACGTAAATAACGACCCAAGTCAGGGACGTTGTACGGGTCGGACAGAAGAGTGACATCCGTCCTCGACTACGAGACCGACTGCCACAGCAGCTGCTGCACAGATGCACAGTGGTTAAGATTCAACTGTGTTGCTTGCGGGCTTCTTCTTGTTTTCCTCTCCGATGGGACACGGAGGTCCACCCATAACGTGATTACATGCTTGCTTTTTGCTGGCGCAGATGGACACTTTGGTAAATTATCGCATTCCTGCGCCTTGTGCCCAAGATCTCTTCCCGAGCAGCACAAGTCAGACAAAAATGGTTGCAGCAACTTGATTGTGACTACATCTGGTCACATATGAGTTGCAGCAACCTATGTGAAGCATGTGTACTGCTAGGGTTGGGCCAGTCGGCCCGCTAGCTCCACGTTTCAGCACCAAGATCATTTCAGCAGTCTTGGTGCGTCTGACGCTTCGTACGTCTTGTTCCAGCGTCGGAAAGCTTTTCGGTCGCCTGCATCGCCGTCGGCGTACTTATGCTTATCGGTTTTGAGCAGCAAGGCCTTCACTCTGTCCTTAACTTTCTTTGCGGGTCGAGATGCGCTCGACTTCCGCTTTGAGCTACTGACCAGCTGCCAGGGATTTTCGGTCCCTTGTGCCAATGGCACTGGCCGGCAGGTACCCTCTTGCGGCCCGCTGACTTGCGTTTGGTTGGTGCCTTTCGCTTCTTTTGGCCGAGAAGTCGCCTTCTCGGGTCAACGCCCTTCGGGCATCACTACATCCTGCTCTGCTCCGTCAAGACGACGTCTGGCCTACTGTCGCCTACTCTGAGCACCTCCGCCGGTTTGCTGCCTGAGCCGTTTTTGGTTATACTAATGACACACTGATGGTATTCGTACCATGGTACAAGTTGTACCACTAGTGTGTCACCTTGTACCATGCTGGTACAACGTGGAAAACCATGGTACAATATGTACTAGGGTATATAACCGTGGTACTTGTACCACAAGTGTGTCTTTAATATTAGGCGCAATATTTTCCTCGTTGGCCGTCAGGGCGAAATCAATCGCCTCTTCTGCCATAGTCGATGTTCCAAGGAAGGAGAAGGCCTCAGTCATGGCACCTTTGTCGACCTTCTCGCTTCTCCCGGGTGGCTGATAAAAGCGTCCTGTTCTTGTCTTACGACTCGAACACCAGCAGGTTCTGTTTCAGTTCATTGATGATGTTCTGCCTTTCGCTTGCGAACTCAATAATATGATCGAGTTACTTATTACTTCTTATAGCTTATTAGAAGTTACTTATAGCTTCTCATTTTTCGGCTCTCACTTATCACTTCTCATTTTTCAAATCTCACATATTTATCCTATTTCTCACTTCACACTATTCACTTTTCGCCTCTCACTTCTGACTTCCCGCGTCTCACTTTTCATTTCTCACTTCTCGCTCCCCACTTCTTACTTCTGTCTTCTCGCTTCTTACTTCTCACTTCTAATTTCTCATTTCTGCTTTCCCACTTCTCCCTACTTGTTTCTCACTTCTTACATCTTACATATTACTTCTCACTTCTCCTTTCTCACTTCTGATTTCCCACATCTCACTTCTCACTATTTACTTCTCACTTTTTACTTTTCAAAAATCACTTTCCACTGCTCACGTTTTACTTCTCACTACTCGCATATCATTCCTTACATACTACTCGCATATCATTCCCTCATTCCTTATTGCTCACTTCGCACATCTCACTTCTCATTCACTTTTTACTTCTTCTTTCTCGCTTCTCATTTTTTGTTTCTCGGGTCACACCACTCGTTTCTTACTTCTTAGTTCTTACTTCTCACTATTCACTTCTTACTCCTCATTTCTCACTTTACACTACTTACTTCACACTTCTCATTTTTCACTACGTACTTACTACATCTCTCTTCTAACTTTTTCTATCTTAAATCTCACTTATCGTATCTAATCTCTCTTTTGTCACTTCTCACTTTCCTCTTTTTACTTACCGCTTCTCGCTTCTCAGTTTCTCACATGTTTATCTCATTACTCACTTCTCACTATTCACTTATCGGCTCTCACTTGTCACTTCTCATTTCTTCCTTCTTATTTCTCACTTCTCCCTCTCTCACTTCACTCTCCTCACATCTCCCTTCTTGCTTCTCACTTCTCACAAATTATTTCTCACTCCTCATTTCTGACATATCACTTCTCAATTCTCACTTGTCACCTATCTCATCTCACTTCACACTTTTCACTTCTCACTTCTCACTTATTACTTCTTACTTCTCACTTCCTTACTTCTTGCTTCTTACTTCACACTTCTCGCTTCTTACTTCTTACTTTTCCCTTCTCTCTTCTACCTTCTTGTTACTCACTTCTCACATCTCACATCTCAAATATTACACCTTTTTTTCTCATTTCTCACTTCTCACTTCTCCCTTCTCCCTTCTCATTTGGCCTAACGGCTGTGGCCAAATGACCTTCGGGACTGATGGCCTTTGCTCTAATGACCCAGCATTGTACCTCCATTAAATATTCTAAGTGTGTTCCCTTGAAAAGGACTTTTTCAAGGAATATTTTTTGGAAACCGCGTAAAATACGAAATCCGCGTAAAAAACGACTTTTGAAAAAATCGATAAAAAATCAACTTTTTACAATTTTTACGTGATTTCAAATTTTAGAATGATTCGCAAAAGCAAGCTTTGAAAAAATGATTTAAATTGGAATAAATTTACATCCTTGCTTTCAATGGACCAATCAATAAGCAAAAACTGCCGCTATGAAATGAACAGATTGCGCCACCGTAGACATGTTCTGTCAAACACACATGAATAGAAATATGCGTATACAGTGCCACCGTTGTTTTGATGCGGTGAGTGCAAAATGAGTTACCTTGATTGATCCATTGCTCCTTTGCACACTTGATTGGAAATATCGCATCATTGATTCAAATCAATTCAGGCGATGACCTACCGAATCGTAAATCGAAGCATTAAATTGCCCTTTGAAAGCATGGAACATGGACTTCTAACTGACAGCAGTAGCGAAAAATGTAGACAACAACCTTCCGAGCACCAAATCTATAGAGCTCATCGTAATGAAATTTCGATTTCGATTTCGGCGATTCTATCTGTTGGATGAAACCTAATGCTATTGTCATATAATATAATGTGCTTAGAGTCATATAATGTAAACAAGTAGGGTAATTAATTTCTCAACCCAATTCATTGAAGTTTTGGTTCTCGGACCTCTCATTTTGTTTCAAATGCAATTTCCTATTACTGAAGCAAATAATGACAAAATATCCAGTTGCTAACAACAATCGTCTTTGCGACGTAACAACGCAGTGGAAAGCAAAACGGTTACTAATAATACGCACCACGTGTTTGCCTTTGCCTAGAATCGAAGACCACTTTATCAATGTGGTCTTCGCTAGAATCCAATCAATGAAAGGATTCAAATCAATGATGCAGTATTTTACAAAATGATGCAAGTGCATCAAAGCAATGATCACTTGACACATAGGAAACATTCATTCTCCTGCTCCTTGGATTTTGCATCAATGCAACGAATTGCAAAGGAACTTTTAAAGACTGATTTCAATACATTCTCGAAAAATCGCGTAAAAAAATAAAACCGCGTAAATCCCAAAATCCGCGTAAAAAAAGTCGCGTAAAAAAACCGCTTAAAAAGAGATCCCAGTGTACTCAGAAATGTTACGAGCTTACAGCTGATCGAATATAGAGTCGCTTCCTTTGATTTTTTTTGTACAGGAATATAATTATCATAGAGTTTTGGCGCATCCTAAGGTTGGTTATGATCCCAACTTTGAAAGCCACATGTTATTCCATTGCAGTTCAAAGCTCGTAATTTGGTCTGAAGTGAAACTGTTTAGTTAGATTTAGCATAAGCGCATTTTTTTTCAAAAGATTCAGCTGACAACAAAATAAACTAGGATACGCCGGAATTAATTATAATGCACCTCACCTGGCCAAAACAAGTAATTCGGTTGTAATGCGATCGAGTAATGAAAGTTGCTGACGGGAATAGGGGGTACTGCCCAAATGGTTCTCTAATGCAAATAAAAGCAAAAATTGAACAGCTATAGATTTGAAGTAACTTTTAATGTGGGATTGCTCAGCGTTATGGAGTGACGCTGCTATACTATCCGCAAAACATTGGAGCATTGCAGCACGAAAAAACGTTTCACTTGTCAAATCGCTCCAATGTATGTAGGCAAGACAATAAGCCCTTACCAACTAAACCAACCAAATATTCACAGAAACATGGCTCTATTCCGACATCTCGAACTCCGAACTGTCAAGCATTATCTACCGATGCGATAGAAACACCCGCACCAGTGCATTTCAGCGTGGGGGAGGGGTCCTAATCGCAGTTAGAGCCCAGATGAATTCGAAAGCCGTATTTCTTGAAGGCGATGATCTTGAGCAAGTTTTTGGGAAAGTTATGCTACCACATCAGTCCATCTGTCTGCATCTATATTAGACCGCGCAGTCCCGCCGATATTTACGCTAAGCACGGTGAATCCCTTATGCGTCTCCTCGAGTTAGCTGACCCTCGTGATACCATGATAGTCATGGGCGATTACAACCTTCCTAATTTGGCCTGGCAATTCGATGATGAAGTACATGGGTTTCTGCCTCTCAACGCCTCGTCAGAACCAGCACTTGCAGTAGTTGAGTCTTTACTAGCCACAGGATTGCAGCAAATCAATGATTTGGTTAATGCAAATGGTAGGCTTCTCGATTTAGGTTTCGTCAGTGATTCTGATCGAATTGAACTGTTTGAATCACCTGCTGCCATTTTAAAAGTCGATCTTTACCAAAAGCCATTTGTGTTGACGCTCGAATGTTCCTTTGAAGACTTGCAACTCCCGCAGTCGAATTCAGCTGCACGGAACGAATATAACTTCGCACGATGTGACTTTGATGTAATCAACGCTAGATTAACTGCATTGGACTGGACGTGTTTATCAAACCTCGAAACGGTGGATGATGCTGTGACTGTTTTTTATGACAATGTTTGCCAAGTAATTTGTGACAATGTCCCGCTGAAAACCAGAAGAATGTCTACAAAATATCAACAACCATGGTGGAACCCGCAGCTGCGCAGACTACGGAACCGTCTACGCAAGGCAGGTAAACGTTATTTTCGTTCTAGGACAACTGAGAATAAGTATGCTGTTCAACTTGCGGAAGCTGAGTATAACAGCGTGCATGAAGTTCGTTTCCGTGAGTACATTGAACAAATGCAACGGAACCTTAAAAAGAACCCTTCGTCGTTCTGGTCTTTTGTGGATACTCGCAAAAGGTCAGCTGGCATTCCGAAAAACGGTCTTCTATGGTAATCATAATTCTTTCGCCGATAACACTTCTGCAAATCTCTTTGCTGAGTTCTTTCGCAGTGTGTTTGAGTCAGATTACCATTCACCGCCACAACAATATTTAGATGAGTTACGAAGCTTCAACATCCATCTACCGCAGCTAAACCTCAGTTTTGACACGGTGCAGTTGACGTTTCGAAAGGACCTGGTCCAGATCAGATTCCACCGTCGTTCGTAAAAAACTGTGCAGCCTCGCTGGCTGTCCCAGCCCTGACAATTTTCAATCGATCACTCGCGGATGGCGTGTTCCCTGATGTCTGGAAGCACGCATCAATTGCACCGATCTACAAATCCTGCAACATACATAGCGTAGAAAACTATCGACCCATTTCGATCCTGAACTGTTTGGCCAAAATACTCGAAAGACTGTTGCATGACAAGCTTTATCCAGCCGTTAAATCCGTTATATCAGAATTCCAGCATGAATTCATGCAAAAACGTTCGACGATCTCTAATTTGTTGAGCTTCACCAATAGTGTTATTGGATGCATCGAGAAGCGGCAACAGGTAGATGCTGTGTATATTGACTTTTCGAAAGCATTTGATAAAGTTCCGCATGATCTTGCTATTTTGAAACTGAACCGTCTTGCTCTACCGTCATGGATCGTAAACTGGATTCATTCGTACTTGACTTCAAGAAAAGCCTTCGTCAAGGTTCGCGACGCCACTTCCGATGAATTCGAGTTTTCGTCTGGCGTTCAACAACAATATACCTAGGACCTTTAATTTTTGCGCTATTTATCAACGACGTTTGCGATCAGCTACACTCGTGCAAGCTGCTTTTTGCGGATGACCTGGAAATTTACGGAGTCGTGAAGTCAACTTTAGATTGCTGTGCACTTCAAGCCGACATTGTGCGCTTATCATCGTGGTGTCAGATAAACGGACTATTCGATGGACCAGTTACCGCTTATGAGTGTTAACTCCATAAAAGATCTTAACCTTACATTGGACTCTCAAAGACAATCTCTAAAGCCAACACTATGCTTGGCTTCCTGCGCCGCAACTCTGCACAATGATGTTTATGCTTTGAAAACACTATACTGCTCATTGGTCCAAAGCATTCTTGAGTACGGAGTTCAAATATGGGCTCCTTACCATGCGATTCATGCAACACGCATAGAAAGCATCCAGAAACGTTTCGTCAGATTCGCATTACGATAGCTGCCATGGACCAATCCCGATAACCTGCCACCGTATCAGACCGCATCGTGCTTTCGTGCTGTGCGGTTCTTTCTCTCGTTGCGGAAGGAAGTATTTAATACTACCCGAAGCTATTTTAATTTCAACGGTGCTTCTTAGCGCTATTTGTACCCACTGATCCCGTTACGATCTTTGCAAGGACCCGTGCCTTCGTTTTACGTTGGACCCGTTTGCGGAAGTAAAATTCCGACAATCGGTGGTAATCCTGCAGGGACACCGTTCTGGGAAAAAACCTCTTAGAAGGTCACGTCTCCACGCTCAGCAATGAGCATTAATAAAAACAAGAGGAAGGGGGAGTCTCTGAATTCTCCACTTCCTTCAAAGAAACAAGGTTTCAAGACCGTCCTGCCAAAGCGCGGAAAAAATAGAAGGAAGCTGGAGAATTCAGATATTCCTTCTAACTCTAATATCGGAAATAATTCTTCTCCAATCAAACTGAGCAATCAGTTCGATTTGATTAATGATGAAATTGAGCAAATCGAATATACCTCTAGCCCAGGTGATTCGATTCATGCGAAAAAGCAAAGGATTCCACCAATTGTGGTATCTGTTGCCGAGTTTTCTGGCTTCCGGAATGAGATTTTGAGTAACCTTCAGGGGATCAAGATTTCATTTCAGATTGCTAGGAAGGGTGACTGCCGCGTTTTGCCTGGATCCTTTGACGATCGCAAACGTCTTCTTCAGTATTTAACTGAGAAGCGCCATAAATTCTTCACATACGACGACAAAACTGAGCGATTGTTCAAAGACGTCTTGAAAGGTCTCCCCAGTGATGATAAATCCAGTGTTGGGAAATGTACAGTAAAACACTGTGATTATGCGAATGTTTACATTTTATCCGGTCAAATTTCACGCCCCGCACAAACCGAAACGGTTTTCCAAAAAAAATGTACGCCTCATTGTGACATTTTTTTGTCGATGAGACAAACTGTTTCTTTGCTGCTGCGTGATAGTCGAGCCGTCGACCGGTCAGCATTTGCATGAGATTTTTTTGTTTCGGTTCGTGCGCAGCGCGAACAGAACAAAATCGAGTTTAATTGCCTGTGGTGCAAAGCCTAGAAAGAATGCTAGCCGTCGGTACTAATTTATTAGTTCTAGTCTCTAAAACGACCAAGGAATAATGAAATAATCATTTACCACCAAAAACAGTCATACGTCGTGAAATGAGCGTACAGAAACATTAATTATGGGGAGAGAAAATAATAAAATCATGAGCTGACTGTCGTCTGCTTGGTCGTGGCTGCTGCTGCGGCTGCCGTGGTTTTGTTTTTCTGTGACTGCGTGGCAAAATGAATGATAAAAAGAAATGTCAACCGTTCCCGTCCCTGAATAAATCACTGGATGAGATTAAAATTGAAATTTCTCAATTACTTGGATTTTCACCAGTCCAAGTAATTAAGATGAAAAAGAAATCCCACCCTGGTACTTCCCAGAGGGGCATTTCTCAAGAATTTTATTTAGTTCATTTTAACAAAAGTGAACTAAATAATATGAAAAGTTTGGAAAAGCCCTGTATTATGTCCCATGTCCGTGTTACATGGGAACATTTCCGCAGGCCTGGGGGAAATTTCCAAAACCCCACCCAGTGCCGTAAGTTGTCATATGGATGCTAAATGCATGATTTGTGGTGGAACCTCTCACGCCAAGGACGCATGTCCTGTGAGAGAAGATTCCAATAAATTTAAATGTGCAAATTGTGGGGGCAATCATAAATCCAATTTCTGGGAATGCCCTTCACGCAAAAAAGTTTTGAATTCCCGTGCAAAATTGATGACGGGAAATTCCAATCGGATCCCAGATTCGACGGGTAGAAATTTTTCAAACGCTCAAATTTCGAAATCAGTTACCGGTCGAGCAATTCATACCCACCACAATTCACAAACAAATTTTGCCGCTCGTCAACGGGTAGCAAGCACTTCAGGAAATTCCAATTTTCCGAATGTACCTACGTATGCAAACATCGCTGCTGGTAGACAAAATTTCTCTTCTCAAAGTGAGGTTTATACCCATGCCCCAACGGAAAATAATGGTCATGTTGCCGATTCAGGTAGCATGACTGCTTCCGATTTTGATTTTTTAACTGAACAATTGCATCACATGATTGATGCAATGTTCAAAGCAAATACCATTCCTGAAGCTGTTCAGGTTGGTATAAAGTACACACAAAAAATTGTTATTGGACTCCGTTTCAATGGATCTAAATAATTGTGTGAAAGTTCTAAATTGGAATGCCCGCTCTCTAAAGGGTAAGGAAGATGAATTATTCAACTTCCTAACAGTTCATAATGTGCATATTGCCATTATAACTGAAACCTATTTAAAACCAGGACTCTCCATTAAACGAGATCCAAATTATTTTATCTACAGAAATGATCGTCTTGAAAGCGCCTGTTACGACACAGCTGCCATGGACCAATCCCGATAACCGGCCACCGTATGAGCACAGATGTATGCCCATTAGCTTGCAAACACTCTCCAAACGCCGAACGTATTTACAACGACTGTTTATTTTTGACATGATCCGTGACAACATTGACTGCAGTAGCGTGCTCCGAGAAATCAACTTCCACGCACCTAGCCGCCGATTACGCAATCCCCGATTGCTTTGGACCCCTGTGCACCGCACTGCTTACGGTTACAACAAACCACTTGACAGATGTTGTAGATTGTTTAACGATGTATGTGATATGTTTGATTTTAATGTTAGTAAGCTTGTCTTCAAAAATAGGATTAAGATAATGTAGTCTGTGTGGTTTTGCACCAAAGATGAAATAATAATAAATAAATAAATAAACACAAGGGCGGCGTACCCAGGAGCAGTTGCTTCCAAATGATATGGAAACTTTTGAAATATTGCTTAAATGGACTAATGCTGATTTAATAATGACAACCACATAAGGGATTGAAACCTTTTTATTATGAGGTGTAAAACAAATGAAAAGGTATAGGTTTATGCGCTAATTTGTCCATGTTGCTAGTTTTTGTCATAACCAATTCTAAATCACTAAATATAATATAACTCGCGAATTTTAGACTGAATTACTGAAACTAATTATCTGGCAAGATAAGAAAAGTATGTACTACGATCAGTGGCGTAGCCACGGGGGTGGTTTTGGAACTTACGGTGGAATTCCTAGAGGAACTTCCGGAGGAATTCCTGAAGGAACTTCCGGAGGAACTTTCGGAAGAATTCCTGGAGGAACTTTCGGAGGAATTCCTGGAGGAACTTCCGGAGGAATTCCTGGAGGAACTTCCGGAGGAATTCCTGGAGGAACTTCCGGAGGAATTCCTGGAGGAATTTCCGGAGGAATTCCTGGAGGAACTTCCGGAGGAATTCCTGGAGGAACTTCCGGAGGAATTCCTGGAGGAACTTCCGGAGGAATTCCTGGAGGAACTTCCGGAGGAATTCCTGGAGGAACTTCCGGAGGAATTCCTGGAGGAACTTCCGGAGGAATTCCTGGAGGAACTTCCGGAGGAATTCCTGGAGGAACTTCCGGAGGAATTCCTGGAGGAACTTCCGGAGGAATTCCTGGAGGAACTTCGTGAGGAATTCCTGGAGGAACTTCCGGAGGAATTCCTGGAGGAACTTCCGGAGGAATTCCTGGAGGAACTTCCGGAGGAATTCCTGGAGGAACTTCCGGAGGAATTCCTGGAGGAACTTCCGGAGGAATTCCTGGAGGAACTTCCGGAGGAATTCAGGGAGGAACTTCCGGAGGAATTCCTGGAGGAACTTCCGGAGGAATTCCTGGAGGAACTTCCGGAGGAATTCGGAGGAACTTCCGAGGAATTCGGAGGAACTTCCGGAGGGATTCCCGGAGGAACTTCCGAAGGAATTCCTGGATGAACTTCCAGAGGAATTCCTGGAGGAACTTCCGGAGGAATTACCGGAGGAACTTCCGGAGGAATTCCCGGAGGAACTTCCGGAGGAATTTTCGGAGGAACTTCCGGAGGAATTCCCGGAGGAACTTCCGGAGGAATTCCCGGAGGAACTTCCGGAGGAATTCCCGGAGGAACTTCCGGAGGAATTCCCGGAGGAACTTCCGGAGGAAGTCGGAGGAACTTCGGAGGAATTCCCGGAGGAACTTCCGGAGGAATTCGGAGGAACTTCCGAGGAATTCCCGGAGGAACTTCGGAGGAATTCCCGGAGGAACTTCGGAGGAATTCCTGAGGAACTTCCGGAGGAATTCCCGGAGGAACTTCCGGAGGAATTGGAGGAACTTCGGAGGAATTCGGAGGAACTTCCGGAGGAATTCCTGGAGGAACTTCCGGAGGAATTCCCGGAGGAACTTCCGGAGGAATTCCCGGAGGAACTTCGGAGGAATTCGGAGGAACTTCCGGAGGAATTCGGAGGAACTTCGGAGGAATTCCGGAGGAACTTCGGAGGAATTCCCGGAGGAACTTCCGGAGGAATTCGGAGGAACTTCCGGAGGAATTCGGAGGAACTTCCGGAGGAATTCCCGAGGAACTTCGGAGGAATTCCCGGAGGAACTTCCGGAGGAATTCCCGGAGGAACTTCCGGAGGAATTCCCGGAGGAACTTCCGAGGAATTCGGAGGAACTTCCGAGGAATTCGGAGGAACTTCCGGAGGAATTCCCGGAGGAACTTCCGGAGGAATTCCCGGAGGAACTTCCGGAGGAATTCCCGGAGGAACTTCCGGAGGAATTCCCGGAGGAACTTCCGGAGGAATTCCCGGAGGAACTTCCGGAGGAATTCCCGGAGGAACTTCCGGAGGAATTCCCGGAGGAACTTCGGGAGGAATTCCCGGAGGAACTTCGGGAGGAATTCCCGGAGGAACTTCGGGAGGAATTCCCGGAGGAACTTCGGGAGGAATTCCCGGAGGAACTCCCAAAGGAATTCCAGGAGGAAATTCCGGAGGAGTTCCATGAGGAAATTTCGGAGGAGTTCCCGGAGGAACTTCCGGAGGAACTCCCGGAGGATCTTTCGGAGGAACTTCCGGAGGAATTTCCGAAGGAACTTCCGGAGGAATTCCCGAAGGAAGTTCCGGAGGAATTACTGGAGGAACTTCCGGAGGAATTCCCGGGGGAACTTCCGGAGGAATTCCCGGAGGAACTTCCGGAGGAATTCCCGGAGGAACTTCCGGAGGAATTCCGGAGGAACTTCCGGAGGAACTTCCGGAGGAATTCGGAGGAACTTCCGGAGGAATTCCCGGAGGAACTTCGGAGGAATTCGGAGGAACTTCCGGAGGAATTCCCGGAGGAACTTCCGGAGGAATTCCCGGAGGAACTTCGGAGGAATTCCTGGAGGAACTTCCGGAGGAATTCCCGGAGGAACTTCGGAGGAATTCGGAGGAACTTCGGAGGAATTCTGGAGGAACTTCGGATTCCGGAGGAACTTCCGGAGGAATTCCTGAGGAAACTTCCGGAGGAATTCCTGGAGGAACTTCCGGAAGGAACTTCCGGAGAATTCCCGGAGGAACTTCCGGAGGAATTCGGAGGAACTTCCGGAGGAATTCCCGAGGAACTTCCGGATGAATTTCGGAGGAACTTCCGGAGGAATTCAGAGGAACTTCGGAGGAATTCCGGAGGAACTTGGTGGAGGAATTCGAACCTCAGAGGAATTCCCGGAGGAACTTCAGGAGGAATTCGGAGGAACTTCAGAGAATTCGGAAGGAACTTCGGAGGATTATTCCAGAGGACACTTCGGAGGAATTCTGGAGGAACTTCAGGAGCTGAATTCGGAGGAATTTTTCTCCGGAGAGTGCTACCATGTACCTTTTTAACGGAGGAACCTTCCTCGGAGAACCTTCGGAGAGGAATTCACACCTGCTTAAATGGAACTTCGGAGAGTCGAATTCGGAGAACTGGAGATCATTCATGGGAACTGGAGGATAAAATATCCCGGATGAACTTCCGGAGGAACTTCGGAGAACTTACGGTGAGGAATTGCCCTCGGAGGAACTTTTCCGGAGAAAGCTTCCGGAGAACTTCCGGAGATATTCCAGGATGATTACTCCATGGCAATGCATTGGAGGAAGAACTTTTCTAAAACGTTTAAGTTTTCACCGGAGAATTCATCTTCGGAGGACATTCGTCGAGGAACGTGTTCAATGGTCAAATTCCAGGAGGAACTTCGGACGAATCTTTGGAAGACACATACAAGGAATTCCATCTGGAGGAACTTCAGGAGCGAATTTTCGTTAGAATGACTTCGGAGGAATTGTACGGACACCCTTCGGAGACAATTCAGGAATGCAATTTCTTCGGAATGCAATTTCCAGAGGAGCAATTTCGGAGAATGTAACACCGGAAGGAACATTTCGGAGGAATGTAACACCGGAGGAACATTTCCGGAGAATTCCCGGAGGAACTTGGAGGAATTCCGGATGGAACTTCAGGAATTCGGAGGAACTTCGGAGGAATTGCTGATCCGAGGAACTTCAGTGAGTTCGAATTCCCGGAGCGAACTTCGGAGGAATTCAGGAGGAAGCATTCGGAGGAATCTCCCCAGTACAGAGACTTCAGAGTAAATTTCACACAAGACATTCATGCAATTCGGCAGGAACTTCAGAGAAGCTTCCGGAGGAACTGTCGGAGGAATAATCGGAAGGGAACTTCGGAAGACAATTCGCTGAAAGAAGGCAATCCTTCTTTGGAGAATTAATGGAGAACTTCCAGGAGGAATTCCCGTGAGATACGCTTTCTTTAAATTATTGAAGTTTGAACTTCTGGAAGGAATCTGCCCGGAGGAACTTCGGAGGAATTCCCAAGGAACAAATTCGGAGAAATGAACGGAAGGAACCAGGAGATAATTCAGACGGAACTTGAGAGAGCAATTCTTCTTTAGGAGGACACTTCGGAGGGGCCCGGAAGAACTTCGGCAAATTTCGGAGGATAGAAGCCCCTTCCAGAGGAACTCGTTTGTCTGGAAGGAATTCAGTGAACTTCAGGAGGAATTCCAGAACTTCCGGAGGAATGATCCCGGAGGAACGCCTTCTTTAAATGGAGGTTCGGAGGTAACTTCGGAGGAATTCGGAGGAGATACTTTTCGATTCCCGGAAGGAACTCATTCTGGAGAATTCTGTCCGCAATAAATAAGGAACCTCGGAGATAATTCGGAGGAACTGGGAGCACGCTTGCCCAGGAGGATCACGATTCGGAGAATTCGGAGGAACTTCGGAGGTCGGAAGAACCGGAGGATATTCGGAGGAACTTCCGGAGGAAAATGTTTCTTTTTGGAGGAACTGGAGATACATTCCCGGAGGATACATTCCGGAGAGATATTCCAGAAGCCAACTTTTGCCTGGATTCGGAAGAATTCGGAGGAACTTCAGATTTTTAATCCTTATTCTTCGGAGGAATTCCGGAGGAACTTCGGAGGACATTCCGATTATGGAGGAACGCTTCCCGGAAGGGACCACATCTACCAGGGAATTTATTTGGAGGAACTTCTTTTAAAGATTCAGAGGAACTTCAGAGGATATTCAGGAGGAACTTCGGAGTAATTCCAGGAACTTCAGAGAATTCCAGAGAACTTCGGAGAGGACATTCGGAAGACTTCGGAGGACATTCCCGGATGTCTGAACTAAAATGCTGCTGCTAATTCGGATTGGAACTGGAGAATTTGGAAGAACCAGAGAGAATTCCAGGAAGGAACCGGACTGAGAATTCGGAGGAACTGGAGCGATATTCCAGATGAACTTCGGAGGAAATTCGGAGTTTGTTCAGGAAGGGCCGGAAGACTTCGTTACGCTTAAAAAGGATACTTCCGGAAGATCTCGGAGGAACTTCGTATTTCAGAGGAAGTTTTTGTCGGAAAATGTGAATTCGGAGGAACGACCTTCTCAGGAGGAACTTGGGAATTCCCGGAGGATAAGACTTGGAGGAATTCCCGGAGAACTCGGAGGAATTGACCAGGAGGAACTTCGGAAAATTCGGAGAACTTCGGAAGAATTCCAGAACTGGAGGAATGTCCAGGAGGAATGTTGCCGGAGTAGTTGGAGGAACTTCGGAAGAATATTTTCAAGAGAGAGGAACTTTCAAAACGAATTATCTGGAGGAACTTCCGGGAGAATTCCAGAGGGAACCGGAGGAATTCGGAGGAACTTCGGAGGAATTCCCGGAGAAGATCTCATTTCGGAGAATTCAGGAAGAACTTCGGAGGAATTCCCGCTGAAGAACTGAAGCCTATTTCGAATTTATACTATCGGAGGAATTCCGGAAGAACTCGGAGAATTCGGAGGAACTTCGGTGTCATTTCCGGAGGAACCATATCGAACCTGTATTTCCCGGAGGAACTTCCGGAGGTACATTCCGGAGGAACTTCTCTAGGAATTCCGGAGGAACTTCGGAGGATAGTTCCAGAAGGAACTTCGGAGAACGAATAAGGAACTTCGGAGAATTCCATTGAGGAACTTCCAGATTTTTTTCAATGTTTTGGAGGATAATTCGGAGGAACCGGAGGAATTCGGATGATTGCTTCGGAGGAATTCAGAGGAACTTCGGAGGAATTCCCGTGTGTAGGGAACGTTCCGAGGCTATTCGGAAGAACTTCGGAGAATTCCAGAGGAACTTGTTTTAGAAATCTGAAGAACGGAGTTTTCGAATTTCCCGAAACTTTGGAGGTAACTTTGATCATCAATCATTCGGAAAATTCGGAGGAACTTCAGGAGGAAGCGTTTGTAATTCGCCGGAAGGTAGGCAATTACTTTTGGAGAAATTCGGAGGAACTTGGAACCGTATTGATTGAACTTTCGGAGTAATTCAGAGGGAACCAGGAGTGAATTCGGAGGTGAACTATCTGGAGGAATTCAGGAGGAACTTCGGAAGAATTTTGAAGAAACTTCGGAGGAATATCCGGAGGAACTTCCGGAGGAATTCCAGGAGATTACTATCACCCAACTGGAGGTAATGATCTCAAGGAACTTTTTTTTGTTATTCCAGAGGAACTCGGAGAAAGGAATTCCGGAGGAACTTACTGTGGAGGAATTCCAGATGATACTTGATTTTTTATTTTTCCCGGAGGAACTATCGGAGGAACCGGAGAACTTCGGGAGGAATTCCCGGAAGAACTTCGGAGGATTATTCGGTAGGAACTTTAGTCGGAAGAATTAAATACCCGGAGGGAACTTCCGGAATAATTCCGGAATCGTAATAACAGGAAAGTAATTCCCGGATTCAACTTCGGAGAATTCCCGGAGGAACTGATCAGAGGAATTACCCGAAGAATGTTCCCGGAGAATTACGGTAATTTGGGAAACATTCAGGAGGTTATCTCAGTGAAGACACTCCACTGAAGAAGGGACACATTGGCCAGATTCCTTATTGTAACTGATGCAAATTCTTTTTTTAAAGCAATATTAAACTGCAATAAATTTTGGCGACACTGACTGCGTCATTCTGGCGGGCTGAATTGGAAGCATTATTTTTGTTAAGAAGGATTCACATACCGCTGTACCTTTTAACGAAGAAAACCTTCCTGACAGACCTTGAAATGTAGATTCACACCCTGCTTAAATTTGGACTTATGTCGTTTATAATGCTCCCCAACAACATCATCTATGGGATAGGATCAAGAATCACTAATGACTGCTATACCAAAGGCTTCTTTGGTTACGGTGGGTTGTATTGCCCCGGCACTTTTCGGAGAAAGCTTTATTACGTGTTCTCAGTAATATTTTTATATGATTACTCACATGCAATGCATTTGCAAGTCTTGTTTGCATTTGAGGTATTTTCACCAAAATTTTCGGGGAATCATCAAAAGTACATCGTCGAAAACGTTATATCAAATGGTCAAATAGTTGTTACATCGGGGAAATTTCAATGATCATTTTTTTTGTATGGTATACAATATACAAGTAATCATAATCTGGATAATGAGAGCGTTTTCGTTAAATGACTTAAGTGTACGGCACTGGTAATCTCCCACTATGTGCCGATATTTCTTAGGATAACAAATCTGTCACGTGGGAGTGTGTCACGCATTACAAAACCAGATCTTAGCGAGCAGACAGAACTTTTTAAAATTGATTTCATATCAACGTGTAATCATTGTTTATTAATTGTGAAGAGCAAAACGAAAAGGTGCTGGCTATGTACCAGCCACGCTTGACGGTAAATGGGCCTAAACAAACGACTGGCGCGTTAAAAACATAATCTCTCAAGTCACTAAACCCCGGAAAAGCAAATTATCCATGCTAACTGCCTCACGTTTCTGTAGTCTAATAATTGAATAAGCGACCATCTGAGCCAAAGGTGATGCCACTCACATAAAAGCAAATGGGATGTCATTAAAATGCGGCATTTTCTATCGCATGGCCCACCAAAACACGGTCAAAATGGTAAAATTGGGTTGCACACTTAAGACACACACACCAGCCGGTCCATCCCGTCCGCCTAATGATCTCACACCGCCCCCTCGCAAAACACGGGGAATATTCCGACATGGCCCCTCTAACTGAAGAACGTGTCCCACGGGCTGATTCCAATTGGGCGAAGCGTCATTCCGAGTGGAGCAGCTGGACCATCGCATCGTTCGGCAGTGTCTTTTCCACGTTCAATCCTAACTGCATTGCCGCCTCACCGTTCTCCACTCGTTTTTCAATCAATTCGGGGATAATGTGATCCTTTTATTTGTTCCCATGGTGAGCTTCGGATGAAAAATCTCCGCCAGGAGAAAAAATTAATATAAAACATTTTAAATAAAAAAGAGCTTCGATACTTACTTGTAGTTTGCGGGGAGGCAAACTTTTTTGCTGCCCACTCTGTCTCTCACCCACTCTCTCGCTTTCCCAGGGTTCCAATATCGACCGATTTATCCGATTATTGCGCTGCGCTTGCTGGCGATGATCGTTGAGACGTGGACAGCGAGGTGACGTGCGAGCAACCTCCCCCATCCTCATGGGCGTAGCTATTAGGGGGGACTGGTTGGCAAATTCTTGATTATATGATTTCTAAGCGGTAAGCTATTCAGATTTACTAAAAATTAAATTCACTTTGTTTACTTACTTTTGAACAGAAATAAAAGTACAAAGCAAATCAATTCCAGAAACACATATCTTGATTCTATCAAACCGAGTTTTTCGACATATCCTTAAATTTAAATAATGCTTCTTTCTGTTTAATAAAAATAAAAATGCATTCTGCATATATTTTGTCTTGAAAGTATATAGAAGTATCCACAAGGCTATATTATAAGATGCATCTTTGTAGGATGTAGCTTAAATATGCACGATTCTACTCAAGTCATTTTTAAGCTTACTCGAAGCTGAACCACCCTTCTCTTCTTGCTAGCTTCTTTAATGGCCGTGCTGCAGCAGAAGTGAAACCAGTGTAGCAGTACTAAAGTGCCAGGGAGCCATCAGCTTGCGGATTATATCCTGCCAACGTGAGCAGTTCACCTAATGTCCTGCGGCGTGGCCGGCTCGGGAATGTGATGGGAGCTTTTTTCGTGTCGGTTTTGCTGCTCCCCCTCTGGCCGTGGACGGCAGTCCGGAAAAGAAGTTAGAGCTTGGTGAGGTGAGGGTGACTTTTTTTTCTCCATATTTCTGGTTCGGTTTTGCCCTGCTGCAGAACCCAAAACCATTCCAACGTCGATATTATGAGTGCAACCGGAACGCTGGAAACTGTGTCCCTTTCATCCGTTCTGTGGTTTCATCTAAGGACAACCATTGGCTAGGGAAAATATGAAACGGTAGAAAAGAATGTCGTAATGTCGCGGTTGGTGGCGAGAAGTGAATCGAAGAAAAAACGCTCGCTATTCCTTTTAGGAGAGGACAACACTAAAGGATAACGTTTTCTTTGCCCCGATATGAGCTCGATTTAAGCCCCGATGATGATGATGATGACAACACCAAAGTGCTGTGGTGGTATGAACAGTGGGTGACTTGTACAAAGCTAGTTTGTTATCGTTCCTTGACTTGAGGTTCACAGTCATGTCAGCGGTCAATGAAAATTCATGCCTTCATTCAGAAAGATTCTGTGCTACTGTTTGTGACCTGTGGGATGAATCCAATAATCTGAGACGCTCCTAAGTCGATTGTTTTTGTCCAAAATCCTCCAAAGTGAATTTCATAAATCAATGGCATCTTTATCTACGTAACCCGGATGCATTCACAGTCAATGATTCTGAATCTCGCCGCCGTTCTGACCCACCTTACCACCAGACACTCATTGTAGGCAACTTTCAAGTTGCAACAAGCCTAATTCCCCTACTGTATTGCTGGAACATTAAACCGTTCCTCAGATCAAGTTCCCTCGAACATATCCGCTGCAAGCGCAACATTTCTGGAAAATTCATTTTGTTTCTTCAGCTAACATCTAAACAGTTAACGAGTCATCAATTTGACGCAACAATACCTACAAGATCCTAGCCTACAAGGTTTGAGGCCTAATCTTTTTATACTCGCTTGCATCCCACGCTTGTCATTATGTACCTGGTCATTTCACCTAGTTCGATGCGTTCTTCGCCTTCTTGTACCTGAAGCGAATCTTTGCAATTTTACTGTGTCGCATTATTGCTATATACACGGCCCAACGTATTCTACTTCTTGACACCTTTTAAATTCTGGCAGTGCCGTAGTTCCTTCGCCGTCACACTGTTCACTTGCACATCGCCAAAGATGGTTCTAAGTTTCATTATCGTAGAGGACCACCGGTCTTATGTGTGTTTTGTGCATGATACGTTTGGTGAATCTTTTCTGGCCAGTCCGTGTTGTGAACTTCCCAGAAAAGCTGTTTCCGTTCATTTTCAATAGTTATACAAGGTCTACATTGTTGTAAGCCGTCTAAAAATCGTTAGACATCTTCATCCCTGCCCATCTTGGCTCGCGACACGAAGCTTTTGCTGGATGCTTTGAACTTCTGATAGAACTTGATGTTTTTTGATAACAGTATAGCTGTTCCATTTCCTAGCACTCCTAGATTCAACCTACTACTACCCTAACACTCCACTGACATGCCTCGAGATGTCAATAGCGGTATGTAGGTACGAATCAACGACACTACGCTACGACACACATCAGCATGCGCAATTCACACTCAAACTTCTGCCGTGCTTCGAGATGACAATAGTGATGACGCACTATGACACTCCTGTCTCAACTCAAGCAGATCACTTGCTCTCTGTTGAAGCAGTGCACGCACTATTCTACCGAAATAGGGACACTCCCCATGCACCGCCATGAGCCTCTGGGTCTGCCTCTGCTGCGATGTCCCACTGGGTTCCAGTCGAATGCTTGTTTACAGATTTCGTTTCCGCCCCTACGCAGAGTGTGGCCAACCCAGCCTCACTTCCGATCCCGAATTTCTGTTGCTATCGGCCTCTGGTGACAACGACGATGGAGCTCGTTGCTTGAGATCCAGTTGTGAGGCCACCAGGCCCGAATTATATACCGCAGGCATCTGTTCATGAACACCTGCAGTCGTTGAGTGTTCTCCACTGATACACACCATGTTTCGCTAGCGTATAACAGCACAGATTTCACGTTAGAGTTGAAAATTCGAATTATCTGTATGTTTTTCCAGATATTTCCTTAAACCGCAAAAGTAGCCCTTGCTTTCTTGATCCGTGCGCCTTGATCCGTGCGCCTATGTCGATCTTGTTACCGCCGTCTGACGCCATTTGGCTACCAAAGCTTGGAAGCTTTCAACATTCTCCACTGGTTGCCCGGCTACTGTGAAACTGGAAGGAGTCACCGTGTTTACATCCAACGATTTGGTTTTGTTGACGTTGATGACTAAACCTACCGAGGAGGAGCTCGGCAAGGTCGTTGAGCTTACTCTGCATATCAGAGCGCCGTTGTGCGAGGAGTGCAACGTCATCAGCCAATTCGAAGTCGTTTAGGTGCTCCATGGTTAAAGGCTGCCATAACAGCCCGCGGTTTGGTTCACGGTCAATCGCATCTACCAGAATCTCGTCGATTACGATGAGGAACAGTAACGGTGATAGAATACATCCTTGCCTCACACCAGCTACGACCCGGATAGGGTCGGACAAGACCCCATTGTGCAGCACTCTACACGAGAAGGCCTCGATGAGGCCGATGATTTTCTCAGGAACTCCCTTGCGTCTCAGGGATCGATCTTGTGCCAGGCACTGAATTCCAACAAACGATAAACGGAAAGGGTTTTACCATAAACGCGGTGCTCGAACCGTTCTCGTTTATGTGGGAAAATCCTGACCTCATGACAATCAATGGTTCAGCAGAACCACAGTTGAGGATAAACCTGTAAGAATTGAGTCCCTGAGGAAGGTCCCAAACGGACCGAAACGTTGGACAAGATTAAATAACAGTGTTTTGATTTTGTCAAGACTGAGAAGCCAACTTCGAAGCATTAAACTACAGTCGAAATTAATAGTTCAAATTCCACAACGTCCTAGGCAGCCCCAACTCACAGAGGCCGTGGGGAGGGCTGGTAAAGCCTTTGAACATGGTCCCTGCTGCCCCAATCATGCTGAGGCTGGCTAGGTGCGATTCCCGGTCCGGTCTAAGAAATTTTCGGTGTCAGGCCATTTGGCCGAAGGTTATTAGGCCGAAGGTCATTAGGCCGAACGGTCATTAGGCCGAACGGTCATTAGGCCGAACGGTCATTAGGCCGAACGGTCATTAGGCCGAACGGTCATTAGGCCGAATGGCCATTAGGCCGAATGGCCATTAGGCCGAATTAGCAAAAAGAAGCAAGAAGTGAAAAATGAGAAGTTCTTTCTTCACCTCACCCCTTTTTCCTTCTCCCATCTTGAATCTTCCTTTTTCTTTCTTCTTTCTTCTTCCTTCCTTCTTCCTTCTTCCTTTTTCCTTCTTCCTTTTTCCTTCTTCCTTCTTCTTTTCTCCTTCTTTCTTCATCCTTCTTTTTTTCTTCGTACCGTTTCATTCCTTCTTTCTTCTTCCTTCCGTTTTCTTCCTTTTTCTTCTTTCTTCCTTCTTCTTTCTTACTTTTTCTTTCTCTCTTGTTCCTTCTTCCTTCTTTCTTCTTCCTTTTTCCTTCTTCTTTCTTACTTCTTCCGTCTTCCTTCTTCCTTCTTCCTTCTTTCTTCTTCCTTCTTCCTTCTTCCTTCTTCCTTCTTCCTTCTTCCTTCTTCCTTCTTCCTTCTTCCTTCTTCCTTCTTCCTTCTTCCTTCTTCCTTCTTCCTCCTTCCTTCTTCCTTCATCCTTCATCCTTCTTTCTCCTTTCTCCTTTCTTCTCTCTTCTTCCTTCTCTCTTCTTCCTTCTTTCTTCTTCCTTCTTTCTTTTTCCTTCTTCCTTTTTCCTTCTTGCTTCTTCCTTCTTCCTTCTTCCTTCTTGCTTCTTCCTTCTTCCTTCTTACTTCTTCCTCCTTTTCCTTCTTCCTTTCTACTTCTTCCTCATTGCGCACTACTCACTTCTCACTCCCCAGTTCTCATTCGGCCTAATGGCCATTCGGCCTAATGACCGTTCGACCTAATGACCATTCGGCCTAATGGCCTTCGGCCTAATGACCCAGCATCGAAATTTTCGGTTAAGAAGTTGGCTCGACTTCTCTGGGCATAGAAGTATCATCGTGTTAGCCTCATTATACATTTTGTCACTCCCAGATTTTGTCTTCACTCGATTTTATCACGTCCCGATTTTATCAAATTATGCCATATTTAAAAATATTTTCCGGGTTAATGTAATGGTCCTTTCAAAAAAATAGTTTCATCTTGATTGTTTATTGATTGACTTTTTATTAATTACAATTTTTTTTATCTTGCCATGAAGCTCCATAGGTGACGACACACGTTCCTGAGAAGGGGTTACGATGATCATTCATTACTCAGGCTACGGTAATAGGAAGACTATGACAAGTTCTCTACGATTTTACTGATAATCTGAATCCACCTGAAGACATACAGTAACCAATACATGAGAATTGGTTTCGATCATTTGTTACTAAAAGAAGTAACATAAAAGCTTAAGAACAATTATGTTCTTCATCTTCTTCTTCTATGGCTTCTATGGCGTGTTCTTCTAAGGTGGGTTTTATGAATTGATGTGATATGGATCTTCCGGAGGGCTTTTGGTTGCTACTCACATCCGTGAGAATAGTTCACGACAATAATTTCATGCTCAGAGGACAGCAGAAAAATAGAAAAAAAAAGTATCTTCTAGTATGTGTTACATCAATTAACCACTTTAACCGATGTTCCGGATCTTCCGGAAGATCTCCGATAATCACTTTGGTAAATGCGAATGGGTTAGGATATTCGTTCGTGTCTTACTCAGAGTTCGATAACAGAAAGATTTAAAGCTCTCTTCTGAGATGAATTTTGTTAATTGACAATTGTTGTAGGTGTTCTGGATCTTCTTGAGGATCCCGGTGACTGTTCTGAAATGGACCACTTTAACGGATATATTATTATTCAGAGTACGATAATGAAGAGCTAGGAAGAAATTGCGCTCTTTTATGACGGGTTTCATGAATTGACCGCTTTTGAGAACTTTCCGGATCTTCTGGAGGACCTCCGAGGGTCACCCAGGTCTATCACAATGGATCACCATAATCATTTGTTACTCAGCGTTCGAAAATGAAAAGCTTTGGAAAAAACCGCGCTCTTCTAGGATGAGTGCCATGAATTGACCACTTTTAAGGACGTTCCGGGTCTACCGGAGGACACATGAGAAATAAGAAATGAGAAGTTGGAAGTGATTATTTAGGAAAGAGCAGTAAAAAGTGATATGTGGTATGCGGGATGTGAAAAGTGAATAATGGGAGGTGAAAAGTTAGAACTGGAAACTAAAAACTGAGAATTGAGAACCACGAACTGAAAACAAATAGTAGGGAACTAAAAACTGAAAATTGAGAACTGAGATCTGAGAAATGAAAACTGAGAACTGAGGACTAAGAACTGAGAATTAGGAAATAAGAACTAAACGTGAAAAATGAGAACTGCGATCTGAGAAATAAGAAATGTAAAAAAAAAGTTAAAAGTGAGAACCAAGAAGATACAAATGAGAAACGCATGCGAAGCAGGAATTGAGAACTGAGAAGTGAGCAGTTAGATGTGATAAAAGATAGGCGAGAAATAAAAAATAGGTGTCGAAAAATGATAAATTATTACTTATTACTCCCTTCTTTGTTACTTCGTTCCTTTTACTTCTTCCTTCTTCTTCATTCCTTTTTTTATGTTCCTTTCCCTTCTTTCTACTTCCTCCTTGCTTTGTGCTTCTTCCTTCTACTTTATTACTTCTTCCCTTTTTCTCTTCTTCTTGATTTTCTCTTTTATCTTCTTCCTTATTCCTTCATCTTTTTTTCTCTTTCCTTCTTTTTTTACGTTTATTGCTTCTTCCTTGTTCCTTTCACCTTACTACTACAACTTTTTTCGTTTTTCTTTATTTCTCCCTTCTTCTTCTTTCTTCATTCTTCTTTCTTCCCCTTTTCATCTTTCTTCATCCTTCTCCCTTCTTTTTTTCCTTCTTGATTTTTCCTTCTTCCTGCATCTTTTTCCTGATTCCTCTTCCTTCTTCCTATTTTCTTCTGTCTTCTTCCTTTTTCCTTCTTCTTTCTTCCCTATCTATTTTCCTTCCTTCTTATTTCTCCACCTTCTTCTTTCTTTTTTATCCCTTCTTTCTTCTTCTATCTCCTCTCGCTTCGTATTTCTTACTACTCGCTTCTCATTTATCACTTCTAAATCATCTTACTTCTCACCAATTACTTCCCAATACTAATTTCTCATTTCTCACGTGTCACTTCTCATTTCCACAGCGTGTCCATTCAAAATCGATTTTCAGATTCCCGGTTTTTTCCCGGTTGGAGGAACTGATACTAAAATATCATATTAGCGGATCAAAACAAGAAATCAGCTATTTTTTATGTTTGTTTTGATAAAGGAAGGACTAGGAAGCTCTTAGACCCGCTCAGTATGAATCAATCCCAGTTTTGTCACATGCTGAATCGAAGGAATTAGAATCCACAATAATTTCTTGGGGATTCTATTTATAAAACAGAGAATTTCCTAAGATGAGCCAGCGTCTCATTAACAAATACAATCAATCAATTAATTCAAGAAATTATCGATAGAATAGAAAAAGCAGAAGCACAATTTCTCCTTGAAGGAACAATTCCTCAAAACAGGATCAATCTCAAATAATCTTCTAAAAATAACCCCTTGTAATTACTTTAAAATTTTATTGATGATGCTTAACCCTCTAAGACTGAGATTAGACAAGTTATGGAACTTATTATTTATTATGTATGAATGTATGCAGTCATCCACCATCCTGGCTTGACTGTGCATACGGTTCCACCCAAATAGTACAGAGTTTAATTACCATTCTGCTTTAAATGTACTGCTGTATGAAAGGCCAAAAACGGAGATGGCGGACCCGTAAGCAGAGACACTTACGCAAAACCCGCGGGATAGAGAGAATCTCCTTCCAACAGTGTAATCCCACAGACTAATAACGAGATTCGCAATGGAACTCATTATTTATTATCTATATGTAAAAAAATCGAGAAATATTTGGGATTAAAAAAACCTCAAATTAATTAAAATGTTCTCAATTACAAAAAAAATCTTTCAGTACTCCAGATTTTTTTTCACAAAAATAATCAAAAATGGTTCGAACACTGTTCAAGTTCACCCACTGTTTCTTCATCAATCCTTCTATTTAATTAATTAGTTTTCACGAAAAAAATCATTTGAATCATTTATCATAATTTGAAACTTTTGAACTTCCTATTCAGCAATAAGTTTCATCAGAAACTTAGTAGAAAAAGGAAATAAAATAGATGTTACAAACTTCATTTTTTTTCGTAAATTCTGAGACACGATGAGATTTTTGTCAAAAATATGTATGACCTTACATGTCAGGAGGACTGTTCGTACTTTATTTTTAGCAATCACTATTATTCACTATTATAATCACTATTATAATCACCGGTTTTTTCCCGCTTTTCCCGGTTTTCCCGACTGGAAGCATAGGGCATCCATGATTCGATGTTCTACGACTCGGTATCGACTAGTGGAAGCAAATGATGCCATACTAAAAATATTTTCTCGGTAACTCTAACGATTGTTTTGAACAATTTTCCAATGAACTTCTATTCCACATTTCAAAAAAGTCCTTTCATTAGCGACTCATAGATGATCGACTGTATTATAGAACTTTTTTTGGATCCCAGAACATATGATCTATCCAATGAACCAACTTATGAATGGTGTATGATATGATATCCCAGTAGGTCCCTGGAGTTGATATAACTGCAATCATTATTCATACAAGCTACTACTGACCTTTTAGGTTCACCAAAACGTAACGATTGAACAACTTGTTAATCCAAGTCCGTGAACGCAGAATAAATCGCAGGTTTACCTCATTGTCATCGTAAATCTTGACTCAAGATCATTTTGGTGCACCTAGAACATTGGATCTCATTTTCATGGAAATTAGAATCCGATGATGAGGATATTGCGAAAGTCTTGATTGATGAAGAAGATACTATGAGCTAAACTCAAGAATACTTTGGAGTACCTTGAAGATCCCGTATTCACGAAAATTGGATTTCCGTGATGCGTATATGCCTTTTGAATCGGATTGGTTGTATACCTGCGATGAGGACATTTCAAGAGCCTTGATTGATCTGATAGATACCGTGGGCTGAACTCCAGAACGTTTTTGAGTACTTCGAGCATCCCGTATTCAAGAAAATTTGATTAGCATGTGTTTTCATGCTTATTGAATCAGATTGGGTGTATAGGGGAAGATGGGTAGACTTGATCCCCGGGGAGACTTGATCACCCCTGTTTTATCGAGAACTAAAGTAGTTTTGTTCTAGCGTATTTTTTAGTATAGATCCTCTAGATAAATGACCTTTATGTGGTGAGTTATTTTTTTAATTGACAACCTTATCTATTCTGCAGGGCGGTTTGTATGTTTTGACCTTCTTAAAGATTTTTTTTATTGGCTACGCAAAACTTGAACAACTTTTCATAACAATGCCCAAAGTCTCTCTTTTTTTTCACAGCAACAAGCCATAAGTATGCTTTTTGATCTGAACTGATGAAAATGTCAACATTCCATCAAAGTTCGGGAATATTTGGATTTGAAGTTATTACCTCAATATGAGGGCAATAGCCACTCATACAAAATTTTGAATTGACAACCTTATTTATTCTGCTGGGCGGTTTGTATGTTTTGACCTTCCTAAAGATTTTTTTTATTGGCTACGCAAAACTTGAACAACTTTTCATAACAATGCCCAAAGTCTTTCGTTTTTTTCACAGCAACAAGCCATAGGTATGCTTTTTGATCTGAACTGATGAAAATGTCAACATTCCATCAAAGTTTGGGAATATTTGGATTTGAAGTTATTACCTCAATATGAGGGCAATAGCCACTCACACAAAAATTTTGCGAAAAAATTCGAAAAAATGTAAATCTGTTCATAGGCTTCTAATTTTTTGTAGATTTGACGGATTTGATGAAGGGTTGGCAGGAAAAATGATTTATTGCGTAGATCTCATAGAAAGGGGATCAAATCTCCCCAAATTTTAAAATTGCATGTGCTATCGAATTCAATAACAAAAATCGTTTATGTATACGCACAGCAATTCGATAATTCTGCGTATTTTAAAGGGAAATTATTTAAAAAATCTGAAGGCACCTTTTTAATTTTTTCAAAGCAAGTTCTTGGAGAGGGATCAATTTCACCCGAATATTTTAAAAGTCGATTTTTGACAGCACTCCAAAAAATCGATTGTGTATCAATAACAACAATAATTTAAGGACTGTCATACATCAGTAAAGTTAAATGCTATATTTCTTAGAGAGTCTGTGTGGAAATCGCGTATGTTTATTTATTTTTGGTTGTGATACATCGGAAATCAGAAAAGGGGATCAAGTCTACCCAGTCTCCCCTACCGATGATGAGGACATTGCAAAAGCCTTGATTGATCCGGTAGATACCGTGGGCTGAACTTGAGAACGTTTTGGAGTACCTTGAGCATCTCGCATTCCTGAAAATTAAACACAGACTTAACGTCCAGATGGCTCAACTTGTATGAGTATTCAAAACTATCAAACAATGTGACTTAGGATTCAAACATGTCAGATTCATTTGCATACTCTCAGAAACGAAATCTTCCCAAGGTTTCGTATATTTGGGTCTCTAGGGTAAAGTCAAACTTGGCCCCCGCTATTTTTCCTGCAACGTCAACATTCCGGTGAACAGTTTTGCTGAAGAAAGTGGGGACCTATCTCTCTACTGTGATTTTACACAGCCAATTAGGCTTAGGCTGTTCTTTAGTGACGTCTATTATGCCTCACGACGTATACCATAGATTCTGTTTCTAAAAGCTCAGCTTAGCTTGGTTTGGTTGACTGTAAACATCGTAGTTGCTAGTCGTGTATGGCCGAGAACCAACAAATAATGCACAGCTCACCAATTTAATAGTTTTCTCTTGATATGCTTAGGAGTTTCTTTAATTCAAGACCAATAACGATGTCGGACACTTCCTCACAGTCAATTAGGATAAGAGGAGGAAAACTAGTTCGACACTCATTGCTACAAGAGACCGAGGAATCTTCTGCATCTCCATGAGCGCACTGGAAAGGAATAGTATCTTTTTTTACTGTTGGGTAATTATCACTGTTACCATTCTTTAGATCTATTGTGATAAGTATGTTAGTTGGGAAGAAAATCTATTGGAAATCGCCTTGGTAAGCGACTAATTATTTCTTTTGATGAACGCCATATTCATGATGATACAAAAACGGAAAAGCGACGCGCGTCTCTCGTATTTTCCCGAGGACTGGTTCAATATCTTAACTACTTTGCGACGAATCACGCAACATACTCGCTTGCTCCATGGTGTGTGGCCCCAAATGGCCGGAGCGAATTGTTATGACAGCAGCTCTCCGTGGGTTTGTGTGCACGCCACGGAGGTCTGACCAGAAGAGGCCGAGTCATGGCTTGCTGCGCACTGATCGACACGCTGAGGTGTTGATGTATAATCGCACGCTGATGGTAACTTACTCAAACCCCACATTTTCCTTCTTTTGTCATTAAAAAAAGGCAAAAAAAATCCTCTAGCATAGAACGCAATATTTTTTTTACGTAAAACTACGTCTGACTTTTCTATATTGGGGTACTATTTACGATTGCAAAAACTCGAAAAACGTCATGAAAATATGATAGATTTTGATCGTTAAGCCGTATCCCGATGGATTTTCAATTTTCTTGGACCATTCTATAGACGAATCCAAGTAAAAATAAGAAGAAGATACACGACGGTGTTAACTTTGACAGATCCTACAGCACAGCATAGGGAAATCATTTTAAAATGCTTATGATAAATTCTAGACAAAATCTGATTGATGTATGATACGGAAAAAGTTCCGATAGATACATTTTTGGAAAATATTCAAAAAAATGATATAAGCTTCCAGATATGTAATTCAGAACTTTTTCCGTACCGTACATCAATCAGATTTTAATTACATTTTGTCTAGAATTTATTATAAGCATTTTAAAATGATCTCCCTATGCTGTGTTGTAGGTTCTGCCAAAGTTAACACCGTCGTGTGCCTTGTTCTTATTTTTACTTGGATTCGTCTATTAAGGAAGAGTCAACGCTCCATACCCGATGTACATTGAAGTCGTTTTTTACGCGGTTTTTTATACACGAATCGCTTTCAAAGCGATTTTATTTCACTCGAATTTCAGGATTTTTTCAGACATATTTGTGTTTTTCAGACATATTTTGGGATTTACGCGGTTTTTTACGTTGATTTAATTTACGTGGCTTATATCCTCCACGTGAAAACTGACGCTAGTGTTACAATATTTACATGATTATTTACTTTTGAAAACTTGCTAACAGTTTTGCAATCAGTTTCGGTGATTTATTCAATCTCGTAAGTGCATCGCAAGCTTCTTCTTCCATAGCACTAGTGTTTACGATGGGCTTTTCTGTAATGAGGCACCGAGGTTTAAGACTGACTTAGTGGCGAGTGCTTAGTCTCTGTTCCAGTTTGTGTCGGTTGCAGCGGTACTCTATCAGCCAGGGTTGTGATGAATCATTCTCATACGATAATTATTGGACAGAAGCTGTACGACCGTGATCAGTTTAAATTTAATTTTATTGGCATATCGGTCTTGATGCTGCTCCCTTCCTCTATACGAGCAGCATCAAGACCGATATGCCAATAAAATTAAATTTATAATTATTGGAATTAACATAACTTTTCAGGTGTGAAAAGTAGGCGATTTGTTATCAGCGACAACTTTTCAAATTTTGGAATCGGTTATCATTCAGATGTAAACCTAACTAATACCAACTTTAAGTCAACAATGAACTCCAATTGGCATTGTGTTTTGGTGTTATGTAGGAAAATAAGTTCAAAAAGTAGCGTTTACCAATGATTCGAATCGAGATACAATTATCGAACAATATTTACTCTCTAACGAGTTTTTATGAATTGATAATTTGGATTTGGGTTGATCGCTTGAGAGTGTTGTTCATCCTCGATTATTTGAAAATTTAATTTTCATCACCCTTTTCAAATGTTGGTCTAAAAATAATATATCATCACCAAGGATCTTAATGCTCACTCAATCTCAGGAGCACAGGATAAACAACGACCAAAATCAATTGTGCTTATTCTGCGTCTCGTATGACTCGAGAATTGTCGATTTCGACACGTCTCACGTGAGACGACCGTGTAATTCAAATGGGAGGTATCGACAATTCTCACTTCATTCGAAACGCCTCACCTCATACGAGACGCAGAATAGGCACAAATGCTTCCATGACCCACCTTGGAATTTTCTAGATTTTCAACCCTTCGGCAGTATCCCAGGCGCGCCTTGTGGTATTGCAAACCCCAAACCGTTTTCCAGCGATCTCCCGCGCTTTGTGGTTTTCCAAACCACAATTCATTTTCCAGACACGCTTTGTGATTTTCCAACCACAATCTATTTCCAGCGGTCTTCTTTACGTTTTTTGTAGCTCAAACCCCTTTGCCTTGTGTTTTTTTTAAATCATCAAATATTTTAACACATTAGCACATTAACAAATTAAATTCAATTCACATTTTGAAATCAGCGTCAGGATCCAACAAATAACCCGGCAGGATCGCTAAAATGTGTGGCCCCAAATGGCCGGAGCGAATTGTTATGACAGCAGCTCTCCGTGGGTGCTTGTGCACGCCACGGAGGTGTGACCAGAAGAGGCCGAGTCATGGCTTGCTGCGCATTGATCGACACGCTGAGGTGTTGATGTATAATCGCACGCTGATTGTAACTTACTCAAACCCCCCAGATGGCCAAGGATGTTATCGATCATTTAGTAATTCGCGTTCGTTCATTTAGTAGTTTACCAATAACTCATTCCAAAAGCTGAATTTCGAAATGTGTTGTATGGTGGGCTTCTAGTGCGAAGGTTTTTCTACAACTCTGCCTAATGGTTTGATGCTAAAATTCAACTAATACCGGAGTTATAGCGCTAGTTGCAGTAGCTCAAACTAAATTAATGTAATTATGTAATCATTTAGTCTAAGTTACAGAAACTTTAGCTATAACTCCGTTACTAGTGGTATTCAAACAACGAACCATTAGACAGAGTTGTAGAAAAACCTTCGCACTAGAAGTCCATCATACAATTCCTTTTGAAATTCAGCTTTCGGAATGAGTTATTGACAAACTACTAAATGATCGAACGCGGATTACTAAATTATCGATAACATCCTTGCAGAGGGCAGCTGCATACTATTGAAGATCGCGCTTGTTTCGACCGGAGCTAAGCGTAATACATCCGCATGAGCCACCGAACATCTAATAGATTTTTTTTTTTCATTTTCGCCACGACTTAAACACTTCTTCCTCGATGGCTACTACAAACTCACCATAGATTCTATTTCCAAAACACGATTCATTCATTTATTTAGTTTACATCTAAACAGGTAACACTGAATCAACAATTTGACGCCACAATACACGGTTCAAGGCCGCATCTCTCCATTCTCGAATGCGCCCCACGAACTCCTCGACCACCTTGAAGGTATCCCCGTCTATCGTGACACTGCTTCCCAGGTGGGCCCTGCCGCGCTCGGCTCCGCCCACAAGCATGTACTTTGTCTTCGATGCATTCACCACCAGTCCTACTTTTGTTGCTTCACGTTTCAGGCGGGTGTACAGTTCTGGCACCTTTGCAAATGTTCGGCCGGCAATGTCCATGTCATCCGCGAAGCAAATAAATTGACTGTATCTGTTATAAATTGTACCCCGGCTGTTACACCCAGCTCTCCGCATGACACCTGATCGAGCCGCCAGGCTCGAGAATGCCGGAAATCGGAGGAGTTTGCTATCCGTTCCTCAGAACGGCACACAGAAACCAACAGTCTCAGTAATAGCACCAAAAAACAACACCATTTAACCTTCTTCTGCCCTACAGAAGGAAGATTTTCCACAGTCCGTTTCACTTCACTATGTCGTGATCTTCACGATACCTTTACCCTGTCCAGCTGGTCTGTGAATTCCACTCACTCACGACGAACCGTACCGATGTACCGACGTTTCATTAAGTCATGCCCTCCACCGTAATCAGAATCGATTTCGGATACCAATAGAAATCGATTTGGTTTCACAAAATAGATACAACTGCACACCTTTATTGAATGGTCGACCGAACGAACGTGGTTGGAAACGCACAACACAAAACGACCGTACTACATCTGCACGCTACCGGTGTTTATTTTGAACTAATTTCATTTGCATGTGATGATAGTTCCAGAGCGCGCTGAGAGAATTTCAATTCAGCGAGAACTTATGCTATGCCTTAGACTAGTTCATTTGTTTGTTTCAGCGAATTCAGACTTACAATTAAGATTATATACAATATTTACAAGCAAATTATTTTTTAAATATTCATTTATGATCGTTTGTGACCGATCATTCCGGCCACCTTGAAACATAAAGTTTCAAATTTTCAAACAAAAAGATGGATCGTCCTATGACTCTCTCTCTCTCTTTCGTAACTCGCTTGTGAGGTCCGATTAATCGAAAATAGTGAATGGTGCATCTCTTCAATGGGCGGTTCATCAGCTCAATCCATGGGAGGCGATAGTAAATTGATGTCGACGGCGAACATTGATGATCGAATTCTGGAACTATAAAGGATCCGGTAGATCGAACAGATTACCTTACGATTATTGGAGCGTCAATCACCTGATTGCGCTTCGTTTGCGCATTGAGCAGTTTCGGACTGCTCGTCCGATCTTTGTAGCTTCCGGAAAATGGTGCGATGATGCCGTAGAATAGATTGGATGAACGAGAGATGTAGACATGATGAGGCAACAGATAGAATACAGGATTATCTATGAACGAGAGAAGACCCGGTAGATCGAACTGACTCGGATAGAAATGAAGGAACGCTAATCACCTGATTGCGCCTTAAATGCGCGTTGAGCCAGATTCGGTCTGCTCTACCGGTCTTTGAAAGGCCAGGAACTGCTGTTTATTTCATGGGGAGGGTGAGGAATGTCCTGTGGACAAAAATACCCGGTAGATCGAACTGACTCGGTTAAAGTTGATGGAACGCTAATCACCTGATTGCGCTCTATTTGCGCGTTGAGTCAGATTCGGTCTGCTCTACCGGTCTTTGTAGATTCAGGAACCGCAGATTATTTCATGAAATAGACGAAGAAAAACCTATGGACAAAAAGGATCCGGTAGATCGAACTGACTCGGTTAAAGTTGATGGAACGCTAATCACCTGATTGCGCTCCGTTTGCGCGTTGAGTCAGATTCGGTCTGCTCTACCGGTCTTTGTAGATTCAGGAACTACTGCTGTCTTCGTGGTTTGCAATGGGCAGAATTGCGATCTTCGCAACTGGCCTCACGACGGTATCAGCCTCAGCGTGACAACGCGAACGATTCCATCCTTCCCAGGATGAAGTTTTGTTATTCTCACGAGCGGCCATTGCATAGGAGGTGCGTTCTCATTCTTAACGATGACGATTTGATTTAACTGGACCAGGACCGGTGACTTGCAACCCTTTGTTGCTCGTGACTGAAGTTGAGCAAGGTACTCCGGATACCACCGAGCCCAAAATGTTTTGGAACAACTTTTGAGTGAGCTTCCAGTGGTCAAGACGGTTGTCTGGAGTGTTGATGTAGCTTGGCTCCGGAACAGTTTGCAAATTGGAGCCGACTAAAAATGGCCAGGTGTCAGTACATCCAGGCCATCAGGGTCTGACGGAATTGGAGTCAATGGCCTTGAGTTTAAACACATTTCTATCTGGGCCAATAGAGTGATCATATCCTCGTAACACAGATTAGTGTTACCGACTTCACGAAGAAGGTGATGCTTCGCAGACTTGACCGCAGCTTCCCATAAGCCCCCAAAGTGTGCGGCGCGAGGTGGGATGAATTTCCACTGAATTTGATTTTCGGCGCACCAGGTTTGAATTTGGTTTCGGTCGTCATGGTTGGATTTTAGCATCTCATATATTCGATGGAGGACGTTGGATGCTCCTTTGAATGCGGTTCCATTGTCCGAGTGAAGCTCCCTAACAAGACCGCGGCGAGCGACGAACCGGCGGAGAGCCGATAGAAAGGCCTGCGTGGATAGATCTGTGATCAACTCAATGTGAACAGCCTTTGTAGCAAAACAAACGAATATGCCAATATATGCCTTGTTTGGCCCTCGACTCCGCACCGGTGATTTGACGTAAATTGGCCCACAGTAGTCTATTCCTGAGATAGCGAATGGCCGTGCCGGGGTGACACGAGACTTGGGAAGATCTGCAGTGCTCTGCTGGATCAAGACCGGCTTGTTTCGAAAACATTTCACGCAGCGGTGATACGTATGGCGAAGAAGATTCCTCCCACCGATTACCCAGTACTTCTGGCGCATTGTAGCCATCATTAATTGTGGCCCGGCATGTAATAAAACCTTGTGGTAATGTTCGGCGAGTAATAGTGACAGTGGATGCTTTGCAGATAAGATGACTGGATGCTTTATGTTCTCCGGAATCTCAGCATTCGAAAGGCGTCCGCCTACACGGAGGATTCCATTATCATCGAGGCGAGGCTTCAAAAACTTGAGTGGGGACGATTTTATGGTTTGGTCGTTGGATGATAACTCTTCCGAGTAGAGCTGTGCCTGGGCAAGGCGAGCAAGTGTACAAACCGCGGCTTCTAGATCAGTCGTCAGGAGCACGTTGGTGGTCGTTTTGTTATTCCTTGTATTTTTGCACGCAGTGCATCGATGTACTTCAAGCAATACGCTACAACACGACGGAGTTTGGTGTAGCTTGAAAAACGATGCAAACAATTGATCTGCTAATTGATCATTGGGAGCAATGAATGTGGTGAAGTGTAACCGTACGGGCTTCTTGCGTGGTGAATTCTGTTTGGGGTACATCTAGACCAGGTGAAGGCCAACGGCTGGGAAATTCTGATAACCATGGAGGACCGCTCCACCATCTGGCCTGATTGCTGAGGTCCGTAGGCAGCATGCCACGGGAAAGTTCATCAGCCGGGTTTTCATTTCCTGGAACGTGCCTCCAAAGGGAAATTTCGGTGGCAGATTGTATGGTGGAGACACGATTCGCAACGAATGTTTTCCACCGGCTTGGTGGAGATTGTAACCATTGAATCACCGTGGTTGAGTCTGTCCAGAAGAAGACGTGACTAGGCGTTTTGATCGATTGTTCAACTTTCCGATACAACTTGGTGGACAATACGGCAGCACAAAGCTCAAGTCGTGCTGTAGTGTGCTTCGTGGCGAGAGGAGCAACCCTTGATTTTGATGTTAAAAGACTAACCCTGACGTGATCGGTATCCAGTGTGCGGACATAGCAGCAAGCTCCGTAAGCGACGTCTGAAGCATCAAAGAAAAAACGCAGCTGAGCTATGGAAACACCAGGAGACGATACGAAGCGTTGAATTTTGATTTTGGCAAGAATGGAGAGCGTAGCAAAAAACTGCTTCCATTCCCTTTGCAATCTTTCAGGCAACGGACGATCCCATTCATAGGAAGAGTAGTCATCGTTTTTGGGTTTCCACAAGTGCTGCATAAATATCTTCGCTGTGGCTATTACGGGACCAACGAGGCCTAACGGATCAAAAATCTTAGCGATGTATGATATCACCTTTCTCTTCGTGAGAACAGACGCTGGTAGCGGAAGGTCAACGTTGAATCTAAGTATATCGTTCTTCGTATCCCATACCAATCCAAGGGTCGTTACGGATTGATCGTCTTGAAGTTCGTGGACGGGCTTGATAGCACGGTCTTCAGGTGAAACATCGGCTAATGCTTCCGGAACGTTCGAAGCCCACTTCTTCAGCGAGAAACCGGCCGACTCGAGCATGGTGGATATCTGACGACGCTTTTCTACAGCAGAGGCCAGATTGTCTTCTCCGGTAAGTAGATCGTCCACATAAAAATCTTCGACGACGGCTTCTACGGCTTGCGGGAGTTTTCTCCTTCGTCTCTTGCTAATTGTTGTAAAGTGCGCGTTGCCAAGAAGGGTGCCGAAGCCGTTCCATACGTAACTGTAAGAAGTTCGTAGGTATCGAGAGGGTCCGACGGCTGTCGGCGGAATAGTATACGTAGGAAGCGTTGATCAACAGGAGAATGTAGTATTTGACGATACATTTTCTCGACGTCAGCGACAATGGCAATAGCGTGGAAGCGAAAGCGGATAATGATGGAGTCGAGATTCTGTTGAACGACTGGTCCAACGAGCAGTGTATCGTTGAGCGACATTCCGGAGGAGGTCTTACAGGAGGCGTCGAATACCACTCGAAGCTTCGTGGTGGTGCTACTCTCTTTGACTACCGGATGGTGTGGAAGGTAACAATGTGGAGAATCGTCGTCGACAAAATCTAGCTTGCGCATGTGTCCCAGGCGGAGGTATTCCTCGATGAAATTATGGTAGGAGCTCTTCAAGGCGGTATCTCGTTCAAGGCGTCGCTCAAGGCTGTAGAAGCGACGGGTGGCGATTTGTCGAGATTGGCCAAGGGTGACTTGCGGATTGTCGGACCGTGGAAGGCGAACGACGTACCTTCCGTCATGAGTTCGAGTGGTGGTGGTTGCGTAAAACTCCTCGCATTGCTTCTCTTCTTCCGAGTATATCGGGCTTTGATCGACTGCTTCAAGTTCCCAGAAACGTTGAAGCGATGACTCCAGAGAACGGTCGACGGTCGAGAGATAACACACTGGCGGTGCTACTGTGGGATTGGTGGTTGTTTTGCCCGAAACTGTCCATCCGAAACGTGTGTCGACTAGCAGCGGAAGACCGTCACCGATGGATAAGCGACTACCGGTGTGGATTTCGTGGTAGCACTCTCCGCCAATTATGATGTCGATCATGCTCGGAATGTTGAAGTGTGGGTCGGCTAATGGAACGTTTGGCATGTTCCACGCCGCTGTGTTTATAAGAACTGTCGGGAGAGAAGCAGTGGGTTTCTCATGACGAGAAATTCGAGTGTGGTGGAAAAGCTGCTTGTTTTGGATTCAATTGTGGCAGTGATTTGACGTTTCACTTTTTTGACGGATTCCCCAAGTCCGGCGACGGTTACATCTACGCTAGTTCGGCGGATGCCGAGATCGTTTGCCAACTTTTCGTAATAAAATTGGACATCGATGCGGAGTCAAAAGCGCTCGAACCGGAAATCTTCTTCCGTTATAGTCGACAATGAAAAGCGAAACCGTTTCCAATAAGACTGTGCTGTGCTTCGATTGGATAGCCATGCTGACTTCCGGTGGATGCGCAGATCCAGAGGTACCAGCAATCACTGGTGTGGATAGGTTAGGTTGCTGTGCAGAAATAGTCGACGTTTCGATAGGAGTGGTGGTCGAATTTGAGACTGCTACGTTCTCGTGCAGCATAGTATGATGCCTGGCCTGACAAGTTCGGCAACTGAATCTAGATCTACAAACTCGTGCTTGATGGCCAAGCCGAAAACAGTTCCGACACAAGCTCCGCTGGACTACCAACTCTCGTCGTTGGGATATGGACAGCTCATTAAAGGTCGGACACTGATGTAACTGGTGGTTTTGGCTGCATGCAGGGGCATAGTTGAACATTTGATATAACTTCAGCGGTGGCTGGGTTTGCCACGGATTTGAACGCAGGAGTTTTCTTGGTTGAAGGTCCGGCCACCTTGATGCTAGTCGACAGAGATCGTTGCTGTAAGTCACTGGCTACCGACTTCAGCATACGAATGTGCTGCGAGAGAAAGTCGATCAGTTCGTCGTACCTCACTTCGTCTTTCTGGCGAGTCTCGTGCTCCCAGGCACGAAGCGTTGAGGCATCTAGCTTCTTAGAAAGAATGAAGATAAGTGGAGTATCCCAGTGGATTACAGGCTCCCCAGCTTGGCCAGAGCCTTCACACGACGCTGAAACTCGTCTACTAATGTGTTGAGATCGGCGGCGGATTCCTTGTTCATTACTGGTAGATCGAACAAGCCTCGAAACAGTTCTTTTTTAGGAACCGCTTGTTGTCATACCGCTTTAACAACGCATCCCACGTCGATGCATAGTTGTCCGCTTGAATATCCACGCTTTCAAATGGTTTCTTGGCCTCTTCTTCAAGCGACTGCAGAAGGTAATGAAGTTTGTTTACAGTCGGTATATCGTCGTTGCTGTGGATCATCGAAATGAAGTTGTCCTAAATGATATCCATCTTGATTCATCGCCACTGAACTTAGGAAGGTCTATCTTCGGTAACCGATGATGGAAGCTAGCAGCAGATTGCTGACCGAAGCTGCCGATCATCGTTGAACTCATCATCGGTTGATTGCTTGTCTGCTTCGGAAAGAAGGAATCCCTTGAGCACACAGTATCTATTTTCGAAAGCAGTCCGCACCTCAATGTGCTCCTCAAAATGGTCGCTGTCAATCATCTCCATTTCGCCCTGGGCATGATGAAACTCCTTGTTAATCTTGTCGAGGGATTCAAGGCGGACGGACACTTGATTGGCATCCCGCTCATGGTTGTACTCCGCAACAAACTTTTCCACCACATCTCTAATCGCTAGCACACGCTTGAGCTTCAAAATGCTTTGATCCAGCTTCTTCTGATCTTTGGAAGGCATCTCACTCACCACTCGAACTTTTCGCGATGAACGGAAAACGACACAATCAGAACGAAAAAACTCCTTTCCGACGCGGTGTGCCGTTTCTACGCGAACCGAACGTGAGTAGAACAAGATCGAACGAATAGCTCCTTCCCGTCGCGATGCACTACTCAAAACGCGATAAACGACGGAGGTACCAAGCAATCGATCGATAATCTCCTTCCCGTCTCGTCGTGATACCCCTACACGAACGCGAACGACCGAAAAGGACACGATAAAATCGGTACGAAAAATCCTTCCTGGCGCGTCGTATCCTTTTTATCGATAACCGTGTCCGCTAGAACGCCACCAATTTCGAATAATGTCTAATTTATTAGTTCCATCAGTTTAATGTGCCAATAGTTGTGTGCTACACTGTAGGCAATCAATCACGGCAAATAAAATGCCAGGAGCCACTACAACAGGTCGAAATTCTCAAAAATGCCTTGATTAAAATGCTGCAATCGACAGTTCCACTGAATCGATGCTTCGCGATGCGCTATATGCGATACTTCCAATTAGCATGCAATTATGCCGCCATTCCTTGCCTCCGTAATCGGCGCGAAATGTAGGCACGGCCCGTGCAACAATGGCCAAATATCTCCACAAAGAGTCAAATGAAATAAACGGCCTACCTTTGTGTGGTCACCTGCTTTGACCACTTACCGCGATGGCGCCAACTTGCTTCTGTCGCTGATTCCTGGTTTGATGTTGTCCTCCTATCCGGCTCGAAGGACCAATGATCGAGCCGCCAGGCTCGAGAATGCCGGAAATCGGAGGAGTTTGCTATCCGTTCCTCAGAACGGCACACAGAAACCAACAGTCTCAGGAATAGCACTAAAAACAACACTATTTAACCTTCTTCTGCCCCACAGAAGGAAGATTTTGCACAGTCCGTTTCACTTCACTATGTCGTGATCTTCACGATACCTTTACCCTGTCCAGCTGGTCTGTGAATTCCACTCACTCACGATGAACCGTACCGATGTACCGACGTTTCATTAAGTCATGCCCTCCACCGTAATCAGAATCGATTTCGGATACCAATAGAAATCGATTTGGTTTCACAAAATAGATACAACTGCACACCTTTATTGAATGGTCGACCGAACGAACGTGGTTGAAACGCACAACACAAAACGACTGTACTACATCTGCACGCTACCGGTGTTTATTTTGAACTAATTTCATTTGCATGTGATGATAGTTCCAGAGCGCGCTGAGAGAATTTCAATTCAGCGAGAACTTATGCTATGCCTTAGACTAGTTCATTTGTTTGTTTCAGTGAATTCAGACTTACAATTAAGATTATATACAATATTTACAAGCAAATTATTTTTTAAATATTCATTTATGATCGTTTGTGATCGATCAACACCTTCTAGCGCAATGTTGAACAACAGACACGAAAGTCCTTCAAGGTATCCATCAAGGTCTTAGTCCCCGGCGTGAACGAACGAACTGGAGTGTTCGCCCGAAATCTTCACACAGTTTTGCACACCATCCACCGTTGCTCTGATCAGTCTGGAGAGCTTCCCAGGAAAGCTGTTCTCGTTCATAATTTCCCATAGCTCTACGCGGTCTATACTGTCATATGCCGCCTTGAAATCGATGAACAAATGGTGCGTTGGGACATGGTATTCACGGCACTTTTGAATGGTTTGCCGTACAGTACAGATCTGATACGTTGCCAAGCGGCCGTCCACGAAGCCGACTTGATAACTTTCCACGAACTCATTCACTAGTGGTGACAGACGACGGAAGATGACCTGGGATATCAATTTGTAGACGGCATTAAGGAAGGTGATCGCTTGAAAGTTCTCACACTCCAGCTTGTCGCCTTTCTTATAGATGGGACATATAACCCCTTCCTTCCCCTCCTCCGGTCGCTGTTCAGTTTCCCAGATTCTGACTATCAATTTGTGCAGGCAACTGGCTAGCTTTTCCGGGCCCATCTTGATGAGCTTAGCTCCGATACCATCCTTACCAGCTGCTTTATTGGTCTTTAGCTGTTGGATGGTGTAGTAGATAAAGTGTGATGAAAAAATGCGTGAAAACGATTTATCCAACTTGTTTATTTACGTGCTCAAGGAGAAGAGTTGATGGTAGGATTTCAAATAGTAAGACGGAAATAGCATTTTATCGCTAAGCATAGATCCGCCGGCGAAACAAAATAGGTTCATTTGAATGCGGGAAGATAGCAACTGGCGTAAGCGAATAAGACGAGTCACTCAAAACAAAACAAAAACCCAGATTAATCCACCTAGCGTTGGTGGTGCCTTTCTCGCATTTAGTTAAGACACCAACCTTATATGGGGTTTATATGGTCCGATGTACCATTTTCTTTATAACTTTTAAACGCAATGACCGATCGTTATAAAATTCAATAGTGATCAACAAGGCTTTGTCCCCTGTCGAATGAAACTTGTTGCGAGAAAATCGGTTAAGGATTACTATACGAAAAGTTGTCTAATGTTTTTTACAGCTTTTGTGCACACACATACACACACACATACACACGGACAGACAGACATGTGCTCAGCTCGTCGAGCTGAGTCGATTGATATATAATACTATGGGTCTCAGAGGCTTCTATAAAAAGGAGTGAAATGATAGCCTTTCGGTACAACTTAGTTGTACGAGAAAGGCAAAAAAAGAGAAAGGACGATGTGAAAATTATTCGTCTACAGGCCGATTGTGATTTCGAGAAGCTTTCCGAACTGTTGATCTCTTCGTCTTTTATTGCATGAGAAAGCGATATTGAACTAACCAGTATAACTTGTATAACAGAATAAAAGCCTTGGTGAGAGAGCGACGAGAACATGTTGCTTTCTCCGAAAATCCGTTTGAACCGTACGAACATTTTTCGCCTAGGTCATTCTGTTGGCAATTGTTAACGCGGTAGCAGGTGACGACCGAGCGCTTAAGTTTAATTTAAAAAACCCAGATTAATCCACCTACAGTGGTATTTTGACCCTTCCTTAAGCCCCAAACGCAATAACGACGGAAACGGCAAATTTGACAGAAAATATATGGGCTAACTGTCAAATTTTCCGTTTCCGTCGCCGTTCCGTTGTATTGCGTTTGGGGCTTTAGTTATCAGGATTTTTTTCCAGACTCCAGTATGTAAAGCGAGATAAAACTACTCAGCTTCCCACGGTGATTTACCATGAAGCTGACAAAATAATTGCCTACCCAAAGGCGGATGTCATGGGTTGAATGACAACTTAACGAATGATAACATACTGTGCTTCATGCTGCCTATCTATAAGGCGCTCGTCGGATTGAATAACTATTGTGACATGATTAGTAACTATCGTAACGATGGTTTAATATATTGTACTCGTAATTTTCAGAGACCTCGATATAAATTAATCCAGAACTAACTAAATCAGTCATTGATCTGAGCGAAACTCAATAGCGTTCAATAATAACATATATTTCGCCTTATGGATGCCTAATTTGGTAAAACTAAACTTGTTCAATACCTTAAAAATGAGCGAGATTTTTTTTGGTAGTAAATTTCAGAATTTGCACACATACGCACACATACATGCATACAAGTGATCTATTAGTGTCTCAAAACATGCTCACATTTGCTATCTAGCTCTCACTGAAGAAATTTTTGAAATCCCTTTAAATTTTACGTTTTTGCTTTTCTGAGAAGATTTTCTTATACATGCCTCTATATGTTCCTAAATTAAAATCATTTGTTTCTTTGAAACAAATCAGAAAAATAGGCATAATTCCATGTCATATTATTTGTTATAATTATATTTTCAATGTCAAAGTGTATTTGTTTAAAATACCATACATTTTATTTAATAATTCACTAGATTTCTTGAAAGATCAATACGTAACACACCTGCGTAACGCATACAAAGTGAAATTATAGACACTTCCGAAGGAAGGGTCAAAAAGGTGTAAGCGCGGCCATTTTGTTTTCGGAGTAGTGTGGTTCTGGAGAACCGGGATTTCCGTTGGCGATTGTTCGGATCGTTGTCACCATGGCCACAAAGAGGCACGACAGATGGCATCCTTAACTTCCCTCAAGGTGGGGCTGTTTGGCTTCCATCGTCCGCTGAACTGACGTAGTCATCTCCTCCGCTGCCTTGACTTTCACTGCCTGTACTCTCAGCGCCATTCAAATGTTCCTCGTAGTGCTGCATCCACCTTTCGATCACCACACGTTCGTCCGTCAAGATGCTCCCATTCGCAAACTCTTCGTGCCGCGAGCACATTTCGGCTCGCGGCACGAAGCCTTTGTGGGATGCGTTGAGCTTCTACACTGAGGCAACAAAACTTAGGAATTTCATAAGTTACAACTAATGGACGGAATGTTTTTCGGTTTCATTCGAGCCTTATGCCGTCTAAAAGGTGGCTTGTGAATCCCATTACCAAAACTTATGATTAATATAAGTGTTATTATTGTGAAAATAAAAGTTCGGCTTACGATAGGAACGATGAATAAGTAGGCTTCACTTGTTATTGGCAAATTCGTTTCGACTGCGGTCGTCTAAGCGTTTCATTTAGTCAAATTGGTTTTAAAATATTCATGAAGCATCTCAGCTTCATTAAACAATATAATCCTACTGTATTTTCATCTTTTCTATTTTCAAATTAACTTAAATTAATTCAATTTAAATTATTTTTCAGGCTATAACAATAAATAATCTTTGGATTAAACATTAAAATGGTCATCAGTTGATGACACTCATTGTTTCAATTATTATTATTGAGACATTTTGGAGCCACTTTTTCTACACGCAAAACATGTTTGTTAATAGAATTGTGCAATGCTGAAACGTTCGATTTATTCGGCAATGTCAGTTTGAAACTAATATATCATTCTCATATCATATAAAAAATCGTTTTTTTCTGCTGAAATGAAATTATCTTCAGCAAAAAAGAAAAACAGCTCGAATTTTCTGTTATATTTGTCATTTCAAATATTTCCAAGTTTCATGTCATTTCAATTATTAAACACAAAAGTTCAGATCATGAATTACAGTAACATGTCTAATAACACTAATCAGTACAAGTCAATAACAGTCGAGTCAAGTACAAGACACTGAAGACGACCACACAGTTGTGGTCGAAATACGTATCTGCAAAGATAACGAAAATTAACTGGTGGAATTATATGGACAGTACTTAATTCGTCTTAGACGGTTTAATACATTCCACTAAAAAAGCTTAATATATTTTTCTGAACACTAATCATTTTTGCTTATGGTTTTCATAAGAGTAATTATGAAATACGTAAGTAGTTGAAAACACATTTCCCCTTCGGAATCATGAATAATACTTAAGATTTACAAACATAATCTTTGTGGCGCCAAATTATAAGTAGTTTGTATGACGCTCCTAAGTTTATTTGGCTGGGTGTAATAGAACTTGCGTGTTTCTTGAGAACGGCACAGCTGTCCCATCTCCCCGGACTCCGCTTCTTCCGGCCGGCGTTTCTTTTCCTGAAAAAGGCGGGTTTGCTGTCTCCGCTTCCGTCTATAATGTGCCACGTTCTGCCGGGTACCTTGCTGCGGCGCGACCGCCCGCGCTGCATCCTTCTCCTCCAGAATATGTCTGCACTCTCCGTCGAACCAATCGTTCCATCCACTTCGTCCCATATACCCGACGTTGTTCTCCGCTGCGTCGTTAATGCCTGCTTTGATTGTATTCCAGCAGTCCTCAAAAGGGGGCACGTCAAGGTCACCCTCTTCCGGCAACGCTGCGTCGAGATGCTGCGCGAGATATTGCGCATATGCAGTGGCGACATCAGGTTGCTTCAGTCGCTCTAGGTCGTACCGCGGCGGTCGTCGGTGCCGAACATTTGTTGATGACGGATAGTTTTGGGCGCAGTTTAACCATCACCAGATAGTGGTCAGAGTCGATGTTAGCGCCACGATATGTCCTGACGTCGATAATGTCGGAGAAGTGCCGTCCATCAATCAGAACGTGGTCGATTTGTGATTCTGTCTGCAGTGGTGATCTCCAGGTATACCGATACGGGAGACTGTGTTGGAGGTAGGTGCTGCACCCCCATGAAACGGCTGTCATCCACGAACAACTCGCCTGAAGCCGAAAACATGGTGCTGCAACATGGTGCTGGATGTAAACATTGCTGGTTAAGCAATAAACACACGAAGTCAGAATGTCGAAGTCGGATGCGTAAGCGGCATGTGTTGTATTGTTAAATTATATTCAACGAGATGTATTGCATTGTTGCGTGATTCTCGACGTGATTAATTGGCGCTTTGATGTTGCATGAAGAAGAAGAAGCAGAAAGATGATATTTAAATATTTTCGCGGGAGAAAACATACAAAGATATCTCTGAAATTCTAAAGGCAATCTAATTAAAAACGGTAAACTGTACGGTAAACAAATTGTTGATTCAGTGTTATCTGTTTAGATGTTAACTAAATAAATGAAAAAAAACTGTACGGGGTTGGACTTTTCTTATAGCCTATTCAGATTGGGCTATTTATGACTTTGTTAAGTGAGGGGGTATCCAATTATTACGAGGTGTTCAGACTGCAGCAAGATAATATATCTTGACGTTTCCATGTTTCCACATTTGCACGCTAATACAGGGTTGAACTCAAGGAGAGTTTTAAAATTTAATTTGCGAAATCAAGCATTTGTGTGGCGACAATCGAACATTTTTTTCTGAACAAAGTTTCTACGAAAAAAAAAAATATGAAAAGGGATTTTCGAAGAATATTTGAAGCTCTCATTAAGGATAATGAGCGAAGCTACATTCATTAGTTGGGTGCGCCGTTCTTCGGGGAATCAGACTATTCCTCAATTTATTTTTAAGTTTAAAAAGTATTTTGATTCTGTACTATGATCGAACGGAGATTTGATAGAAAAATTTAGATACTTTTGGGAATTCTCACAAATAAATAAAAAAAAGGACGATTGGACCAATTTTCAAGAAATATTATCGAACTAAAATGTATTTCCACCAGTATCTCCATGTATGAAGGGCAACTCAGCAATTTAATTTTTTTTTTCAAAAATGGAAACTGAACCATTGCGTTCTACTCGACAATCAATGATACAGCTTCTAACAAAATCGAATCGTGTGAATGTGATATAATTTAAACTGGATTTTGGATGAATTAATGCATTACCAATCCATGTTTTATTTAAGGTTATTCTACTTTATATATACATCCCATTTAAATCGTACAGTTGTCCCACGTGAAAAATCTTTGAAATCCAAAGTATATTAACCCATTCAAGGAGCAGAATTGAAACAATTTATGAAATCATGGTTATTCATGAAATATATTCGTTTTACAACCATTCCTACGTTTTAAGTTGTCTTCCGCATTGGCCCTTGAACTTTGAAAATTTATTCGATTTGTTCTATTAAATCTAGATTTAAGTTAAATACTTCATGTTAATTCTAGAGAGCATCTGTTTTTTTAAACAATTCATGTTGAATAAGTGGAGAATAAATAATTACCATCATTATTTTTCATCATATAAAATGCTTTCCACAAAACCATCACAATCCGAGTTATTCTTCAGCGCTCAGAAGATTTCCATCTAACATGCATTCGATCCTGCTGCGACAGAAAGAGCATGACTGTCAACAACAAAACGAAATGAAAACAGAGAGAATTTTCTCTTTGGCAAAGAGAGCGTGACGCTTGTCAGTTTTGTTTTGTTGAATTTCTCCCTGCATTCCAGTTAGAATGAAAGCTCTCTCGTAATAATTGTTCGTAATAAATTCTTTTTAGTGGGTATCTTTTGACAGCGCAAAATGTATGGAATATTACGTAAATAATGACATCATAAAGCGTATTTACCCTGAAACGCCAATTATTATGTCATTAATCGTGTAATCTGAATAGGCTATTATACTGTGTATTAAGTATGATATCACAGAGTAAAAATTGAAATTGAAATATTGTGTTTATTGTGCAGTAGAAAACAAGCCTAATAGTACGTTCAGATTATGAGCTATATCACTTGATATAGAGCATCTTGACATCAGTGTTTGTACATCTAGTTTTCACTGGAAATAATGCATATGGCATCTCATGTCAAGATTCGCTATATCAAGTGATATAGCTCATAATCTGAACGTACTATAACTCCGTACTGCTTACCGTTTTTAATTAAATTGCTTCTAGAATTTTAAAGAAGAGTTTTAATAATTTCTTCGTATGTTTTCCCGTGCGAATATTTTTGATTATCATCTTTCTGCTTCTTCTTCTTCATGCAACATTAAAGCGCCAATCGCCAATTCTCTCGCGGCAGTATGAACGGAGCTTAAAATAGGAAAGGCAACACTAGCGCCACCCAATCGGTAGACGGCTTCAAGAACTACATCTCATTTCAGGGGGGTGAGGTGCTGCGAATGGCCAAATTCTTGGAGGCGGCGAAATTAATTAGTCGTAGGCCGTTTTCGTTCGTCAGCCGGTGAGCGCTGAAGTTCCCGATAGTCGGTCTAAACTCCTTCTCTTGGCAACCTGCGCGTTTAAATCTCCTATGATGATTTTGACGTCGTGGCTTGGGCAGCTGTCATACTTATAGGTCATTGAGCAGCTGTTATAGCATCGCTTAGAATGCATCCTTCTTAAACACGAATTAGTCTAAAAAAATGCGACGGGTAAATTGCTTCCTCTGCAATACCATTCTAAGCTTCACGGAAAACTATCACGATATAAATAATTGAAAAAAGGCATTACACTCTTTTTGTATTTTTTAGGTATGTGCGTGCCATTAAAGGAGGAATCAAATTCCTATGTGCTTTATTCCGGACAATTGTGAATTAAGATGTGTCTAATAGTAAATTATTCAAGCTTTGCATGTTGCCAATCTAAGAACAACTCACCTTGACTAAACGATTGGTTCGGCATTCATATACTAGGGTTAGACAAAAACGGTTGAAATAGGCAAAATTTGATCGAAGTTCAAATCAGCGTAAATTTGCGTAGAATAATCCGATTTTGATAAAACTGGGACCATCGGACGCGATAACTATTCTTGACCACCGTAGATGTCCTGGGCTTTCCGGGGTTATGATCAAAATGCATTTTTCTTCAGCTTGTCATTTTATGTGACGTTTACTTCAATCATGTTCCATGCTTTTTCCAGAAACTAAAACTAATATGCTGACCAATGCTGCAGATCGAGAATTCATAAAAACTACGCAGAGATATGCCCATTTGTACATTCGACCATCACTTCGACCTTCTACACCGAGGACACACGGACCTTCTACAGCTCACGTGCGAGTTCATCCAAAGTTCACACGTTCCAAGATCCGACTTTCCAATCATTGTCCTTTATTCGTTGCCGGGTCTGTTGCCGTTGGAACCATCCATTTGCTCTACTTTTGTCCATTTTGGTACCGTCGTCGGGGGTGGGGTAAGAATGGGTCACTGTTTCAACCACTTAAAATGCTTGTAGATTGGATTAAATGCATCTGAGGGCAAAAAGACTAAAATACAAGAGACCTTTTTGAACGATTTTGCTCTACGACCTTCAGACTGCTGGTGAAAGCGATGATCCATTCTCACCCCCCAGACCCATTGTCTCCCTCGATGGCGGAAATTGTAGAATCTTCGGTAGGCTTCCTTACCAGGGTTGAGCTATCTACATCGCGTTGAAGATGCTGCATTCTCGATGCCAACACAATGCAGCACAATGTGCACAGTTTTGACTTAAGTCCCTCGCTGGCACTCGGATGATGATCAGCCGCCCCTGACATGGAAATCAGACGCTCGAACAGATTTGTATCTACGAAGTTTAACGAACTATAAGGTTGCTTATACCCCGGCCAGCACCACGGGTAAGGGGCTAAGTAACGCGGAATGGGGTCAATTTTATTCCTTCAGGTACGCGAAACACCAATGGTACGCATTACCAATCATTTTCTATACCCATGTCCCCTAAGATAACGTTCCAATACTAAGATAATGTTGACTTTTCGAACATATGACGAGAATTAGTTTCTATTCGATGCTAATATAAGACACCGTCGACCAACTGTTAAATTAGCCATTCCGACCACCGCACCGTGCGATTGCATCGGCGCAAGAAACCCCACAACCTACACAGAAAAAAATAATGAAAAGTAAACGGCGCGTAAAACTTGCCATGCGGAAATTTACGCTATTCTTCGCTGAAATGATCATCTTATTAACAAGATTGCTTACAACTTGCATGCAATAAAGACGATTCACGTTAAATATTGTATACATTTAGGCTATATCCCGTGTGGAATTACGCTAATAATGACGTTCCATTTATGTGCATGATTGTTAGCGTAAGTTTCAGTGGATTTTTCTATCTGTGTAGCAAACACCAAACTTCAACCGTCATCGAACAGAATCCAGCAATTTCGAACCTACCGCAGAAACAAAAAACCATTCATGAGAGTCGGTTTGTCTTCGACTCTTTTGCACCACAAACTCCTGGAAAACACTATCGAACGACGAGCACTACTAGAGCAGGGACGGAAACAAAGCTGACAACATGTGGCGTCACCTGGGGATAATGTTATACCATTATATTAAACACATCATCGTCCTGCTTGCTTGCTTGCTTGCCCGCGTGCACGGTGCACCAATAAATGAGAAAATGTAGATAATAATCGAACCAATAACCAAACTACTGTCCGTGCTGGGACGTGTATCTGGAGCGTACGAGCAACAGCGATTCTTACCCCAGCAGAGCGGCACCCAAGTCAGCTGCTGCCAATACCATCGATAATGGTTCGATGCTTGTCAAACACGTCGTGACAATGGTTTCGGCGAATGGCGGATGTCCTTTGATTTTTCCGGAATGGTTACTTTTCGGCAGCGGAATATATGCGCGAAAATAAGGGAGAAAATTTGCATAGCCACTTCAGTCGCAAGATGCGGTTATGTGGACAACAGAAGCAAAATTGAGCAACTGGAGCATTATTTGATGCGTCTTTAGCTTCGAATCTTATTCTAGTGTTAAAACTGAAAAAAGGTTGGACAGCGGAAGAAGGTAAGAGAAAGGAGGAAAAATGAAGAAGGGAGGACAAAAACGAGAAAACATAATCCGAAAATGAGAGGGGATAAGGAAGGACCAAAGAGATGATGAAAAATTAAAAAAAAGGAAGAAAAACAAAATAATAATTAAATGGTGGAAAAGAAATACATTTCATTCCACCTGCTTATTTTTTTTAAAATTTGAATATCACAAATAATCGATTCCACTCTCCAATGGGGTGTTTTATAATTTCGCCCTACTTTTAGACACTCAAAGTGGACGAGAACAACAGCTGGTGCGTTTTTTCACCCGCCGTTGCATGACGGGTTCCGGTCCCGATAGGGAGTCTACTCGATTAGATTGGTTCGATTCGATATCGAATTCGTTTGCAATTGGTATTACCATCAGGACTGTAAGATTCAAATAAATTTTCTATGAAATCGAACATATGCTACACGAGCTTCCATGGACTAGTGTTTTTTTTTCGGCGGTCCACTTCCTATGCGTGGTCGTTGTTCTCTTTAGTGCGAAGAAAATTGCTTTCACGTCATCAAGATAATGTTATATTGGTAGGGAAGGATGCCCCCAAGTGCACCACTTGGATAAAATACATTCTCCTTACATTGGGACGAAATGCATTTATTAAGTTTGAGTAAAATAAAATATGTGATAATGTAAAAATGAAAGCGCGAACGGATGCAATGCCCCTCCTCTCTCACAGAAAGTGGGAAACCGGGATATGAATCACCCATGGAACATTATTGGATACGTTCGGCGAAACAAATGTGTGGCAAACGACCAATGAACCGAATGACCGAACAAGAAAGCACACCATGCACGTCGTTCACCATGATTAATTGAGGAAAACTCAAACATCTGAAGTAGCTGTTGTTACTAAGTGTTGAGGAGTCGGTTATAAAACCGTATCAACTTCCAATCTTGATGGTCCGGAACGTTGCTGTGATCTGGTCTTTTGGCGAAAATGACCGGTATTAAGGCAAGATGGTGCGCTTGATTTGCTCCCGCTTGAAATGGCTCAATGAACGTGGGATGCCGATTTATATCCGTGTAAATTTCGAAATGATGGCGTCGACGGCATTTTGGCGATGCAACAGCCAGCCGTAGAGGCTTTATTTTGTTCTGACAGATAAAATGGTCAATTATAGCGTGATGTTAGAGCACTAAAATTGACGGGTATATATCTTCTTGGGATGAATACACATTATTCGTGCTGGAATTAAACGATGAAAATATTTTTAAAGACAATTTATACCATCAATCTCTCTAATAGTATTTATAGAATCACAGGCTTGAGACATCTCTAATACATTTCCTATGGATTGTGCTTTTTATTGTTCTCAACTTTCAGATCCTAATACAAACTAACCTACACAGCAAAAAAGAACTGGAAATTCGACGACGGCAATAGAAACAAACAACCTCTTTGTGGATTCAACGCATACTTCTCGAGGACCTGTTATTACTGCAGTAGCTTGATTTTATACTTCAGATAACTTTGATTCCGCCCAGTTTCACGATAACATATTTTTGACACCGCAATCGATTCAATACTTCAGACAACCACTTCAGCACATCTGAAGTGGTAAGACACAACCATGGTAGACGACCCGTCGAAGTGCTTCACCAATATTGACTTTACCATATGTCCGCCGGCAAACCCACGGACGGATCATGGAGAGACAACTTTGGTAGTCTGTTTGATGTCGCTTTCCCTTCCCTTTTCGAATCTGGAGGAAACATCAAAAGCGCACCGGCACTACTACCTACTGCTTACGATGAGCGAAACCGACCGCTGTTCCGTTCCCTAGAAAACTGGGTTGATTGATTAGCAATCAAATATCTGTTTCCACTTTGGTTCATTGCAACAAATTAGCTTCGATTTTCTATTTGAAACATATTAGTTCGATGTTACTTTGAATTCAAGAAACTGATATAATATCATTATAAAAAGATTACGAATGTGTTTTATTTGGCTTTTCATTGTGATCAAAAAGGGTCGAATAGATGTCACCAAGGAGAGCGAGTAATTTGGCATAACGCCGTTTGGCATAAGGTCATTCAGCATAAAGGCCATTTGACATAACAGTCATTTGGCATAACGGACACTTGGCATAATTGCGAACAGCGTCAATAGTGAGAGCAATTTGGCATATTTTCTTTCTGTTTTCTCTGTATTGGTTGCTTTTGGCTAAGTGGTACTGAAAAAAACCGTGAATGGTGAATATGGCTCTACCCCACTACCCCGAATGCCAGTACCCCGAATGCAATTACCCCGAAGGCCATTACTTCGAATGGGACAGTACCCCGGAAACCATCACCCCGAATGGGACACTACCCCGAAATCCATTACACCGAAAGGCAATTACCCCGAAAACATTCAGAATCTGTATTATTCTATTATTATGTTTAACACAAACAGACATCGACGAATCGCAACAGTTATTTAACCTTCTGTCTGTGCTAAAAAAAAACTTACGTTGTCTGTGCTCTGGGGTCAAATTGACCCCAAATTGAAATTGCTATAACTTTTTTAATGTTTGGCCAATTTTATATTTTTGGGGCTGTTTCGAAAGATAATTTAATCATCTTTCAGGTCGTTACCAAAGATTGACTATTGGTGTGGGGGTACATGGCGGGGAGGGGTTTTAGTGAACAAGGGTATAAAAACAGTGATTTTTCATGATTATTTTACTTATATCCGAAAATCCTACCCATTTTGAACTGCACCTTTTTCAAAAAGGCTATGCAGGAAGGCATGTGCTTTGGCATGAGGCGTTGATAAGTTTAGAACTCGGCCGCCAGGTGGTGGTATATATGAATTCATTATTTTAGACTACTTAAGATATTCCGATATATAGAATTCTCCTCAGTGTAAATATTCTTATCGCACAAATTTAAAAATGGGAAGAAGTGCTCATTATATTGAGCACCGCTTTGATCAGTGCACTAGACATCCTGAACAATGTTGCCGAATACAACTTGGGTGTAGGTATGAGGGATCTCAAGCTAAAGCAATATTTCATATATGCAAGAATATTGCAAGTACACTAGCGCCGCCTATTTGTAAATTTCCTTATTATTTATTTCGTTACATGACAGTCTATTCCCACCAGACGAACTTGGTTATAGACGTCATCTTTACAAATTTCAAAATTGTGCGATAAGAATATTTACAATGAGGAAACTTCCATATATCGGAGTTACTTGAGTAGTCTAAAATAACGAATTCAAATATACCGCCACCTAGCGACCAAGCGCTAAACTAATCAATGCCCTCATGTCAGCAACACGCCTTCCCTGCATAACCTTTTGAAAAAGTGCATTCAAAATAGGTAGGATTTTCAGATATAATAAAATAATCATGAAAATCACCGTTTTCGTACCCATTTTACGAAAACCCTCCCCGCCATGTACCCGCCCATCTATAGTCAATCTTTGTAACGACCTAAAAGATGATTAAATTGCTTTTCTAAACAGCCCAAAAAATCCCAAATTGACCAAACATTAAAAAATTCATAATAATTTCAATTTAAGGTCAATATGAGCCCAGCGCAAAGACAACGCAAGTTTTTGAAAAAAGTCACTGTAGCGCATAGATTTTTCAAGCGAATTTGTACCTAAGAGACAGATCTCAGCGAATTTTATCAAACTACCAAAAATTAGGAGAATCGGTTGAAAACTAAAAAAATGGCAGCCACTCAAAGTGTCCTGGGGTCATATTGACCCCAGAGCACAGACAAAAGGTTAACCAACCAGTTGTGTGTGTGTGTGAGTCATCCTCTACCCCTCACCCGGCTGGGGGTGTTGGTCAAGTAGTACTACGAATAATTTGATCAGATCTCATGCTCCGTAATGGTGCCCTTTTTGTTACGAAAACTACTACTACAAAAATGATTCACTTTTGAAGCACGAAAACTTTCTTCAGCGAGTGTAGGGAATGGGATGTACTAGATGTTCATAACAGGTACATCAAAACTTCACAAGGACGCCCTTATTCGTACTAGCTACTCAGGGAATAGAAGGTCGAGAAGAGCCACCGTTGCTAGCTAAAGCTTGAACCGGATACCTGGGACTCCCACAATATCCGCGGCAATAGAAGCAAACGATGCCCTGTACGTATTTAGTGATCAATTTCAGGAATTTATTATTTTATATAGCGATTGAAGAAATCAAAGTAAATAATTGGAACGTGCTCACCAGTTTAGTTCTTCAATAGCTCCAGGTTTAAACAGGGCGTAGAAAGTATATCCAATAAGACATCAAAGTTACTTCTCATCCTCCTTTACTTCCATCGAGACTGTGGCCGCAATGCCCAACTGTTGCCATTTTGGGGACTGTGAAGATTCTCGTCGGAATCGTATCTTGCAGTTTAATTGGTACATCTCAGCAAAAATTCCAATGCGTTCGCATCAAGTCCGGTATTATTTTTATTTATTATTTATGGAAATTCACCATATTATGTATCGTTCTCTACAAATAAATGAATATTAAAGCCTATCAGATATTTTAATATAATACGAATCAGTAAGGAACTTTCCTAAACGAGAAAGTTGATCTTCCAAAGATTTATCTTACTGTTCAGATGCAGGAAGTACGGCTGGAATCACCGAACATAAAATAAATTCAGTGTGTGGAAATAAGTCAATAATATTTTACCGGTTTGCCACCCGAATATGGAAGTTGTTGGGATAAGAACAGGTCCTGCATTCAAAAACAATTAGGGGAACTAGGTTTAAAATGCGCCAGTCAGCTAATACGAGCCATTGCACATTCTGGGTTTATAGGCCAACATTAGTTACAAAACCGATGGCAGTTGACGCCTAAACATATTTGTAGATCAACAAATTAAAAATAATAGTCAAGACATCTATAATAAAATTTAAAAAAATATATTTGTTTTTTTTTCCGCCTTTTGATAAAATTTAAGCTTCCGTTCCCTTAAGGATTTTCCACTAGATAAAAATATTTTTTCCATAATCTTTACACATGTCTGGAAAAAACAAATTAGTAAAGATTGTGCAAAGCTACTAAAAAGTTAACTTTACTACATTTTCATAGAAAAACACACATTTTTTTTAAACCTCTGCATGCAGGATAAAACGCGCCCATCTGATGTGCTTGACTATGGATGTCATAGTTTGAGAAGGGCGTGTGCCAATAATAATTTATTTTTAAATAATTATCAATTTAAAAGTGTAAAAGTAAGAATTGAAAAGTGAGAAAATAAAAGTGAAAAGTGATGATTGAGAAGTTATGAGTGATGAGAAGTGAGAAGTGAGAAACAACAAGTGAGAAGTAGGAATTGAGAATTCCACTAAAAAGCCCTCAATAGTTGAGAGAACTCAGGAGTGAGATGGGAGTAGCGAGAAAAAAGAAGAGAAGTGAGAAGCGATCGGCAAGCAGAAAGAAGTGCGAAATAAGATGAGATCAGTGAAAAGCGAGAAGCAAGTTGCAGAAGGTGAGAGAGATATGAGATATGAGCAGTAAAAAAGCATGAAAAGGAATATGACAATTGATAAATGAGATGTGAGAAGTGAGAATCGAGCCGTGAGAGGTACAAGCTACAAGGAGTTAAATTGCAGAACAGAGATAAAAAAGCGAGAAGAGAGGCGAAGAGAGAGAAAAAATATGGAGACTACTCAGAATAGAGGTTTTTTTTTCAGCATAGATTTTTGGGCATCCAAGAAATTCCTGGAGTGAGATCTACAGGCGTAGCTAAAGATCATTCGGATTGTCTTAATTATGGCACATGTCCTTCTGGATGTGTAAAATAGAATGAGTCAACGTAAGAGATTCTGGGTCATTCAAGAAATCCCTGGAGTTGGGCCTTAAGATCTACACGCGCTAATAAAGATGTATCGGAATGTTTTAAATGTGGTACGTACCCTTTTGGATGTGAAGAATAGAATAAGTCAACGGCAGAAGTTTTCGGTCATCCAAGAAACCCCTGGAGTTAGGCCTCAGATCTACACTCGTAACTAAAGTTCAGTCGGAAAAAATAAAGAAATTGTGGGATTTTTCATATACGGATTCAAATTTTGTGTAAAACCTTAGTTTACTTAGCAATTATGTAATTATGCAGAAGCATTCTTCATATTGTCTTGTCAGCGTGGTTTTACAGTATTGACTTAGTCAAAGTTAGAGAATGAATGCTTAGATTTTATTTTATTTTATTTATTTTTTAATCTTTATTTAGATTTGATTGAATATTAGATATTTTTTCATTCCACGTCGAGCATCCGAGCGAGACGGTTGTAAGTCCGCGTACGGTCTGCTTCTCTTTTGGTTTTTTTTCCTGAAGTACAGGTAGAGGTTTTTTCCGAAAGTGTTTTGAAGCATAGTGCTTGAGTGGAAGTGGTGCTTAGCTGAAGCAGTTAAGTAGCCATTTCGTTTGCTTTTGCCAAAGACAACGCAAAGCTTTGCAGTTTCTACGGCGTCCTTCGCAGGCGCAGGCATCATCGCCCCACGCCGACAGTCATCATCCACCAACACAGACGCTGCCGTCCTGCCACCATCCATCCACCCAGTTGCAGTGTTGTCTGCGGCAAGAACACCAACAACAGCGTGGTTCGCTTCGACCGCACCACCGCCCGGCGATTGTCCATCCAGTCAGTGTGTGCTGCTGCCAGAACCGTTAGCCGGCGACACAGCAGTGTGAACGCAAGTATTTACTTGAGCTCCCTCTCGTTGTTCCCTCTCTTCTCCATCTTATTGGAATAGTTTTTTTCCTTTTTCTTTAACTCGTCTTCCCCTCTCATTAATTTGTGTGTATGTGTGTTTTTTTTCTGTCCTTGTGATAAGTGTTTAGTTTTAAAATAGATTGTGCCTCGCTGCAGCGGCGCATTTCGTGTCCGCAATGCGCGAAAGCGAAGTTGGCGGGAGTACTTCGTATTCCATGTCAGATGTTTCGTTGCGTTCGGGTGTTCCAAACCAAAATGAAATGGACACCAGCAACGCTAAAATTTCCTCTACGAGCCCCCGTCCCAAGGTCTACCCTCACGACTCTAGTGGGCCGTATGTTGTTTTCTTTCGACCCAAAGGCAAACGTTTGAATATCAGCCAGATCAGCAAAGATCTGGAAAAGCGATTGTTCGTCTGTCGACCATTGACATGGTTGGGTCCAGTAAACTCCATGTCACGGTCAGTGATCGCAAACAGGCCAACGAGATTGCCACCTGTGAGCTTTTCACTCTCGAATATAAGGTGTATTTACCGTCAGCAGTTTGTGAGATCGCAGGGGGTGGTGACGGAGGAAAGTATGACATGCGACGATTTGAAACAAGGTTTCAGTCGTTTCAAGAACGTTTCTTTGCCTCCTGTTGCGATACTGGATTGCAAACAAATGTATTCGGTGTCGTAGGAGGAGAGAAGCGGATATATTCCCGTCCGACTCTTTCTGCGTCACCTTTTCCGGGTCCGCACTGCCTGACTACGTAGTGATTGGCAAACTTCGTCTACCTCTTCGGCTGTATGTACCCGAAGGTGATGAACTGTGTTAATTGCAAGCAGCTGGGCCACCGCTCCAGTACTGCTGCAATAAACCTCGCTATGCATCATGCGGAAGAAGCAGGTGGAGGGGCGTGCAAGACGGCACCGAAAATGTGTCTATTGTAACGAAAGCCCTCCCACATGCTCTTGAAGCTTGCCCAACGTACATACAGCAGCAGATCCACAGAAACGGTCTCTTCAGCAGCGTTCTCGGCGAAGTTACGCCGAAATGTTGAGGAAGGCCGCTTCTCCAGTCGTTTCTGACACCATCTCGTCTCTTCCTTTGGACGATCAAGGTAGCTCCGACTCCGAGGTTGGAAATGGGGTTCCCTTTGTTTTCAATGGCTCAACGAGGGAAGAGAATAAAACAGAGCCAGCGACCCTCGAAAAAAGCCTGAAAACAGCCTCAAAGTGAGCCCCAATCCAACATGGTCAAATTCAAAGTGGATGGAAATACTCAAAAACGTTCAACTTTTGTGGTTTCACATCAGGATGATCGAAGTTTCCACCGCTTCCGGGAACATCTAAAATCCCAGATGCCCCAATTTTGCGATTTCTCAGCCAGAAAGAGAGCATAGAGAGCGAGCAGAAGAACCCCCGAGCGCTCCAATGTTTACTCTTTCTGGCATCTTGGAGCTCATCCTCAACTTCTTTGATGCTTCCGACCCCGTGAAGAACATCATCAGGGGAAACTATAATTAATTGGGTAATGAGTTGTGTGTTATACATATTTGTTAAAATTTGACTTACAATATTATGTTTGTTCCTTGTCTAATGTTTAGTCTTACAATGACTGTCAAGTTTGAAAATTTGTGGTACATTCTGTGAAATTTGACTTGATTATGGCACAATATTGAACATTAAAACGATATCGATTAACTTACATTTTGGAAAACACTTATTTTTAACATAGATGACACTGGCAAATAACACAGATTTTCTTTATCAAACCGCCTGATTGCAAACCCCCCTTTTTTCCATTTTTCATACATTGGTAACCAAGATGCCCTATCTGAGAAATTGACTAATCTCTAGAATTCTGGCTATTTCGTTTGACTCTCTTCGATTCGTCTATACATTTAATGTGGTTCAATACAGATGCGTATGTTGTGTTTAACCCTTCTATGTCTGTCCGTTTATTAACGGTGTGGTTTGTGTTGGTTATATGGCACATTTCTAGGAAAGGCAAAGTGGATGTTTTGTAACTATGGTCAATGATTTGTGTACGTTCTAGATTGAATCTGTGGTTGTGGTTGATACAGTGTTGGATTAATGCAGTTGTTGATTCTATTAGCGAGATTTTAGCTACTTCAGTGTTAGTATGTATCTTGTTAATACATCTTAATATAATGTTAATAAATCTTGTTTTAATTCTTAAAGACTGCGTAGCCGTTTTGAGTTAAAATAACAATAAACAGTCGATCATTCGAAAGTACATGGTAAAAACTGTTCTTCCTATTCTGACTCCTCTCCTGAAGCAGCTGGCTTCAAAAATGCCCCTCCTCGAGTCATTTGTATCCTTCGATGGCTAACTTAGTCAATAAGGGTAACACGATTTCGATTCTACAGTGGAACTGTCGAAGTATTCTTCCAAAATTAGATATTTTAAAATTTTTAGTTAACAAATTACAATGCGATGCTTTTGCTTTATGTTGAAACATAGCTAACACCAGAGTGTAGAACCTTCAATTTCCTGATTTCAACATAATCCGCCGCGATCGTTATCCTAAATTCAGGCCGTCCATCCTTAAACATTTAAACTAACCTCGAGTCACCACAGTACCTGCTCCTTCCCTCTCTTATTAACTGTATAATAAAATGATATTTGTATATATCACAAAGAACCATGGCTCCGTAAAGTGTTATACATAGGCCACAAATAAACGAACTTGAAAAAAAAACATATAAAGTGACGAAAACGCCAGTAACCAGTCGGTTTAGAAGTGAAACTACAATGCAACACTGCAGCATCGCGAATACGTATGTTGTCGACCAGTATATCATTGCTTTAAACTCGCTTTTTACGACAGATCTCTTTTTAAAATAATTATCAATTGGTGTTATTCACCATTCACGGTTTTTCAATTTGACTTAGTCAAAAGCAACCAATACTGAGAAAACAGAAAAAAAATATGCCAAATTACTCTCACTATTGAAGCTGTTCACAATTATGCCAAGTGTCCTATGCCAAATGACGTTATGTCAAATGGCCTTTATGCTGAATGACCTTAGCCAAACGGCGTTATGCCAAATTACTCGCCCCCTTGGTGACTCTATTACGACCTCTATCACAAAAAGCCAAATAAAACACATTCGTAATCTTTTATAATGATATTATACAGTTTTTGAATTCAAAGTAACATCGAACTATTGATAAACAAATAGAAAATCGAAGCTAATTTGTTGCAATGAACCAAAGTGGAAACAGATATTTGATTGCTAATCAATCAACCCAGTTTTCTAGGGAACGGAACAGCGGTCCACCAACAACCAAGCTGCAAACGGTTTCACTCATCGTAAGCAGTAGGTAGTAGTGCCGGTGCGCTTTTGTGTTTCCTCAGATTCGAAAGGGAAGGAAAGCGACATCAAACAGACTACCAAAGTTGTCTTCCATGATCCGTCCGGGTTTGCTGGCGGACATATGGTAAATCAATATTGGTGAAGCACTTCGACGGGTCGTCTCCATGGTTGTTCTTACCACTCGATGTGCTGAAGTGGTTGTCTGAAGTATGAATCGATTGCGGTGTCAAAAATATGTTATCGTGAAACTGGGCGGAATCAGAAGTTATCGAAGTATAAATCAAGCTACTGCAGTAATAACAGGTCCTCGAGAAGTATGCGTTGAATCCACAAGAGGTTGTTTGTTTCTATTGCAATACGTAACTAC